>NC_080047.1:42744188-43344188 GCF_026212465.1 Amaranthus tricolor
GAGGTCCTATTGTTCGAGTCACCACATTTCAGCAGTACTAATTACCCATATTAAAAAAATGTTAACTCATTTTAGTTTGGAAAGTGCCATACGCGTAATTCTGCATAAGAAACCTAGTTAAACAAAATATGACATGCAAGAAAATGGTTCTGAATTTTACTATTTCATATCTTATTACTCGATGTAACCATCTTTGGGGATTGAAATTACCATTTCATACTTGAGCATCTTTGTTGATCGTAAAGAAGTGATTAATTAAACATGCTATCCATATAAATTGGATTCGTAAGGAAAAGCACACTCTTGAGGCAAGCATTAAAATCAGACAAATGGGTTTAACGTCAAATTTGCAGCAACCTATTCGACATAAGCAAAGCAACAAAATAAACAAAAAAAAAAAACACTAGAATCATCACAAGATTACAAAAATAAACAACTATCAACCATGCACCATAACATAGCACGATTTACATGTCTAAAGTTAAACTGCATCATTATGCATTTATGCTACACAAACATTTTAAATACGCTAGCAGGAAGTGTTAAGGAAAAATTTAGGACACTCACCCCCTCACTGAAAAAAAAAGTTAAAACTTTCAAACACATTCACTCCCAAGCTCCAATGGTGAAAAAGTAATCATGTGGTGAGTGAGAATAAAATAGAGGTAAAAAAGAAAATTATTCAATTACTTTTTACCAAAGATGGAGATAGTGCAAGTATTTTGAAACAACAAAAAAATATTAAGTGCAAGTATTATGTAACGAAGGAAGTACGATGTAGTATGATGCACTCTTTCCTAGTGAAGATATTATAATGTAAAGTATCATTGTACTTAGATAAGGTCTTGGTCACGGTTGCGAAATGGCATTCGTGATCGATCCAAATAGTTTTCTGGTTGTGTTGGTGAAAGTAGAGGTCATGCAGTAATAATGTAACACATGAACTGGGAAACAATTAAAGGAGAGTGAATGGAGGTGCCTATTTTGGCGCGGCCTCTGTCCATTCTCTTGTTATCAATGTGGACAAATACTAGACTTGATCAATACAGAGTCAGAAAGAATATGAAGTAAAACCTGGAGCAACACATAAGCAGAAGGTAAAGTAGAAGAAATCTACACATCATCACTAACCAAAGAGAAATAAAATAAAATCTTTATGAACCAATTTGAGAAACTCCTCATTAATAATCGTCACTAACCTACCGCTCACCCTCCTTTATACGCGCTTGGAACCGGCAATAAGCACGGAGTTTAGGAAGTTCTGTTATTGATGTCATAAAATACAGTATAATGGAATGTTTCTAGTACATTTTTGCAGAAGATTTGTTAGACTTGTTTTCTTATGTGTTTGTTCTTGCAAAAGCATTTTATATTGTTGTGAAGAGCTAGGTAAAACAGCCATACTGGATGAGGATGCGTACCCCAGTGAGTAGACATGAGTATGAAAATTTTACCTACGGCGGAGGTACCCCAGTGAGTAGACATGAGTATGAAAATTTAACCTATGGCGGAGGGCGGGTATGAAATTTTATAAGTGGGTATGGAAATGCATATTTGGAAAGTAATATTTATCTTGAGATCTAAAGTCTTTGGCAATGGATATTTTTGTTGAAATTCCTCAATGGGAAATATCAGGTATCAAGAGTTCAAGACCATTGATATAATGAAATTGTTGGGCAAACAATAACAGTCATCAAGTGCAAAGGAAATGGAAATTATCCCATATCAATCAGGAATAAAAGTGCAGGCCTTGGAAGTATTATAAATAGGTATTTTGATTTTGAACAAAATCACGCAGCCACGCAGTGAGCACATAGCGAACTATTCTTTCGCCTTTTACTAAAGAATACCGTGTGCTCGCTGTATTAAGTGGCATACGTTTATTTTTGGAGGGAATTCCGAATAAGGAGTTTCCAACAAGACTAGTTTGATAGATTATTTCACCTTTAAAATACTATAGCGATACAGTGTTTGGTCTTATTTTTTCACTATGATTGTTTTTTTCTTCCAATCTATCATAGGGCTATTAACATTTAGCAATAACACAACTTATGACTTGTGTTGTATGGGTACACTCATTTACGGTAAGGACTATAGTACCAAAATATTAGTGCTTCATATCTTGTTACTTGATGTAGAAACCAACTTTGGGGGTTGGAAATATATACCGACATTTGTGCATCTTTGTACTGTAGAAAAAAACTTCTCATGACGGAAGCAATAAATTAGATAAATGGGCTCAACGTCAAATTTCCAGCAACTATTTGACATAAGCAGTGCACAAAAAAAATTACTAGAATAGTCGCAAGATATATTAAATAAATAACACTCGTACATTCTAAATACGCTAGCAGGAAAAGCAATAAATTGGTGTTAAGGAAAAATTTAGGACACTCACTCCCTCGCATAGAAAAAAGTTACAACTTCCAAATACATTCACTCTCGAAGTTTTAATGCTGAAAAAGTAATGATGTGGTGAGTACAATAAAATGGAGGTAAAATAGAAAATTATCGAGTTGCTTTTTACTAAAGATGGAAAGAGTGCAAGTCCTGTGAAACAACCAAGAAAAGTAATAAGTGCAAGTATTATGGAACGGAGGAAATACAATATATTATCAAGTACTCTTTCCTAATGAAAATATTATAATGTAAAGTACCATTGTGCACTGATAAGGTTTTGGTCACGATTGCAAATTGGCTTTTGTGATCGATCTGAATAGTTTTCTGATTGTGTTGGTGCAAACTTGAGAAACTTCTCATTAATATTCATAGTGCTTGGGAATAGCATTATGCACGGAGTTTAGGGAGTTCTGTTATTGAAGTCATAAAATACCTTACAATGGAATGTTTCTAGAACAATTTTGCAAAAGGTTTGTTTGACTTGTTCACACTCTATGCAATGTAAATAAGGAGGCTTTGATAAGCTGAATGAAGATAAAATTACCTCTCGGAGCTAGCAGTGCTCAAAAGCAGCATATCCATTCTTTGTTTTTCTTCCTTTTTTTCTACTACGCAGATTCTATCCATTACAGATTCTCTCAAGGGAATATATCAGGTATTAAGAAGGGTACTAATGTTGTATACTGGTGCAAATAGTAACGAATATCAGTCATCAAGTGCAAAGGAAATGGATATTATCCCATATCAATCAGGAATATAGGTGCAAGCCTTGGAAGTATTATAAATAGCTATTTTGATAACTACTAGAACCACGCAGCCATGCAGTGAGCGCAAAGCGAATTATTCTTTCGCCTTTTACCGTGTGCTCGTTGCATATAATGGCATATGTTTATCTAATGAGGAGTTTCTAATAGACTAGTACAAGAAGTTTTTATTGTGCACGGATATATGATATAAGCAATGATCATATGTTAAAAGTCCAACATGTCACTTAGGTTGGGCTGGTTCGAATGTTCCGGTTTCAAACAATTTTGGCGGTTCCAATTCTCAGGTTGGGCGGATCAGAAACTTAATTGATATCTTTAATGAGTTAAGAGGGATCCTGGCCGAAGTCGTTGGGCTCCACTGCACTTACCATCTCCGAAGTTGGGTGAGAGACTATCACAATTTGTGGCTGCCGGTGTTGGGAACTGCATTTGTGCAGTAAATACTAAATACAAGAAGTCTATAGACTGTGTCCCCTTTATAATATGATCTCGATACTGTGATTGGCCTTGTTTTTGCACTATGGCTGTGCCTTTCTTCTTCCAATCTATCATTAAGTCCTTTTTTTTTGCAAAAAGACCTTCAAATTTCCGATAACCTTGAAAATGCATCTCTCATTTCTAGGTTTACAACATAAAGCAATAGATTAGCACCTTGTCACTTGTGGCGCCCCGTGCCCGGGTACTCATTTACGTTAAGGACAATAGTAACAATGCATGATCTTTATTCATTTCTTTCTACAAATAGACATCAAAGATAAACCATTTAGAGCTATATGCCTTTACCAATATGCTACACGATTATTCTATATAAGCTGAGAATAACAAGCAAAAAATTAGGAGTGATTTATTTAGGCAAACCAAGGTCATGCAGTAGTGTAACACATGGGGCTGGAAATATGATCATTGATACTTCAAATAATCACTTGATACACTCCCGTGATGAAATTAGTTCGTGATGTCGGAACAAATCTCATGACCCATACTTTTTAGAATAGTAATATATCCCATACTAAGAAACTAAGAGAGCAAGCAAAAGAAAGATGAATTTAAAATGATGATGCATACTTCGATGCAAATCACTTACCTGGATGGGATAAGTGGGTGATCAAGAATAATCATAGCCTTGGTTGTTGATCTCTAGGTTGTATGCTTGTGTCCCTGAAGTTGAAGAGTGCACTTGTTGTGCGGTAGTGGAAGTAAAGATCGAAAACAATAATGAAACAATAAAGATTCAAACAAACAATAAAGAAAATCATACTGAGAAATTAATATGCTTCACTATCAACGTGATAGTTACATCCATCGGCACCGAGAATAAACTTTTCAATATAAACCGGGAGATTACAAGATGAACACGAGAAATCACAACAATGGCTCTCCAAGCTTTTTCTCTCTTAGTTTTCCTCACTTTGTGTTTTGCATTGCATCTTGTTCTAATTCTAATTATATGGGGCCTTCATATAGTATACCTCATAATAAAAAGAAATTAGGGTTAAGAAAATACAAAAAACCGTCAAATACTAAGAGTAACCAGCCAAAAACGTGCCAAGAAACCGCCATTACGCGAGCCGTGAAATGAAGACAAAACGCACTCCGCACCCCGCAGAGGTCCGATTGTTCGAGTCACCACATTTCAGCAGTACTAATTACCCATATTAAAAAAATGTTAACTCATTTTAGTTTGGAAAGTGCCATACGCGTAATTCTGCATAAGAAACCTAGTTAAACAAAATATGACATGCAAGAAAATGGTTCTGAATTTTACTATTTCATATCTTATTACTCGATGTAACCATCTTTGGGGATTGAAATTACCATTTCATACTTGAGCATCTTTGTTGATCGTAAAGAAGTGATTAATTAAACATGCTATCCATATAAATTGGATTCGTAAGGAAAAGCACACTCTTGAGGCAAGCATTAAAATCAGACAAATGGGTTTAACGTCAAATTTGCAGCAACCTATTCGACATAAGCAAAGCAACAAAATAAACAAAAAAAAAAAACACTAGAATCATCACAAGATTACAAAAATAAACAACTATCAACCATGCACCATAACATAGCACGATTTACATGTCTAAAGTTAAACTGCATCATTATGCATTTATGCTACACAAACATTTTAAATACGCTAGCAGGAAGTGTTAAGGAAAAATTTAGGACACTCACCCCCTCACTGAAAAAAAAAGTTAAAACTTTCAAACACATTCACTCCCAAGCTCCAATGGTGAAAAAGTAATCATGTGGTGAGTGAGAATAAAATAGAGGTAAAAAAGAAAATTATTCAATTACTTTTTACCAAAGATGGAGATAGTGCAAGTATTTTGAAACAACAAAAAAATATTAAGTGCAAGTATTATGTAACGAAGGAAGTACGATGTAGTATGATGCACTCTTTCCTAGTGAAGATATTATAATGTAAAGTATCATTGTACTTAGATAAGGTCTTGGTCACGGTTGCGAAATGGCATTCGTGATCGATCCAAATAGTTTTCTGGTTGTGTTGGTGAAAGTAGAGGTCATGCAGTAATAATGTAACACATGAACTGGGAAACAATTAAAGGAGAGTGAATGGAGGTGCCTATTTTGGCGCGGCCTCTGTCCATTCTCTTGTTATCAATGTGGACAAATACTAGACTTGATCAATACAGAGTCAGAAAGAATATGAAGTAAAACCTGGAGCAACACATAAGCAGAAGGTAAAGTAGAAGAAATCTACACATCATCACTAACCAAAGAGAAATAAAATAAAATCTTTATGAACCAATTTGAGAAACTCCTCATTAATAATCGTCACTAACCTACCGCTCACCCTCCTTTATACGCGCTTGGAACCGGCAATAAGCACGGAGTTTAGGAAGTTCTGTTATTGATGTCATAAAATACAGTATAATGGAATGTTTCTAGTACATTTTTGCAGAAGATTTGTTAGACTTGTTTTCTTATGTGTTTGTTCTTGCAAAAGCATTTTATATTGTTGTGAAGAGCTAGGTAAAACAGCCATACTGGATGAGGATGCGTACCCCAGTGAGTAGACATGAGTATGAAAATTTTACCTACGGCGGAGGTACCCCAGTGAGTAGACATGAGTATGAAAATTTAACCTATGGCGGAGGGCGGGTATGAAATTTTATAAGTGGGTATGGAAATGCATATTTGGAAAGTAATATTTATCTTGAGATCTAAAGTCTTTGGCAATGGATATTTTTGTTGAAATTCCTCAATGGGAAATATCAGGTATCAAGAGTTCAAGACCATTGATATAATGAAATTGTTGGGCAAACAATAACAGTCATCAAGTGCAAAGGAAATGGAAATTATCCCATATCAATCAGGAATAAAAGTGCAGGCCTTGGAAGTATTATAAATAGGTATTTTGATTTTGAACAAAATCACGCAGCCACGCAGTGAGCACATAGCGAACTATTCTTTCGCCTTTTACTAAAGAATACCGTGTGCTCGCTGTATTAAGTGGCATACGTTTATTTTTGGAGGGAATTCCGAATAAGGAGTTTCCAACAAGACTAGTTTGATAGATTATTTCACCTTTAAAATACTATAGCGATACAGTGTTTGGTCTTATTTTTTCACTATGATTGTTTTTTTCTTCCAATCTATCATAGGGCTATTAACATTTAGCAATAACACAACTTATGACTTGTGTTGTATGGGTACACTCATTTACGGTAAGGACTATAGTACCAAAATATTAGTGCTTCATATCTTGTTACTTGATGTAGAAACCAACTTTGGGGGTTGGAAATATATACCGACATTTGTGCATCTTTGTACTGTAGAAAAAAACTTCTCATGACGGAAGCAATAAATTAGATAAATGGGCTCAACGTCAAATTTCCAGCAACTATTTGACATAAGCAGTGCACAAAAAAAATTACTAGAATAGTCGCAAGATATATTAAATAAATAACACTCGTACATTCTAAATACGCTAGCAGGAAAAGCAATAAATTGGTGTTAAGGAAAAATTTAGGACACTCACTCCCTCGCATAGAAAAAAGTTACAACTTCCAAATACATTCACTCTCGAAGTTTTAATGCTGAAAAAGTAATGATGTGGTGAGTACAATAAAATGGAGGTAAAATAGAAAATTATCGAGTTGCTTTTTACTAAAGATGGAAAGAGTGCAAGTCCTGTGAAACAACCAAGAAAAGTAATAAGTGCAAGTATTATGGAACGGAGGAAATACAATATATTATCAAGTACTCTTTCCTAATGAAAATATTATAATGTAAAGTACCATTGTGCACTGATAAGGTTTTGGTCACGATTGCAAATTGGCTTTTGTGATCGATCTGAATAGTTTTCTGATTGTGTTGGTGCAAACTTGAGAAACTTCTCATTAATATTCATAGTGCTTGGGAATAGCATTATGCACGGAGTTTAGGGAGTTCTGTTATTGAAGTCATAAAATACCTTACAATGGAATGTTTCTAGAACAATTTTGCAAAAGGTTTGTTTGACTTGTTCACACTCTATGCAATGTAAATAAGGAGGCTTTGATAAGCTGAATGAAGATAAAATTACCTCTCGGAGCTAGCAGTGCTCAAAAGCAGCATATCCATTCTTTGTTTTTCTTCCTTTTTTTCTACTACGCAGATTCTATCCATTACAGATTCTCTCAAGGGAATATATCAGGTATTAAGAAGGGTACTAATGTTGTATACTGGTGCAAATAGTAACGAATATCAGTCATCAAGTGCAAAGGAAATGGATATTATCCCATATCAATCAGGAATATAGGTGCAAGCCTTGGAAGTATTATAAATAGCTATTTTGATAACTACTAGAACCACGCAGCCATGCAGTGAGCGCAAAGCGAATTATTCTTTCGCCTTTTACCGTGTGCTCGTTGCATATAATGGCATATGTTTATCTAATGAGGAGTTTCTAATAGACTAGTACAAGAAGTTTTTATTGTGCACGGATATATGATATAAGCAATGATCATATGTTAAAAGTCCAACATGTCACTTAGGTTGGGCTGGTTCGAATGTTCCGGTTTCAAACAATTTTGGCGGTTCCAATTCTCAGGTTGGGCGGATCAGAAACTTAATTGATATCTTTAATGAGTTAAGAGGGATCCTGGCCGAAGTCGTTGGGCTCCACTGCACTTACCATCTCCGAAGTTGGGTGAGAGACTATCACAATTTGTGGCTGCCGGTGTTGGGAACTGCATTTGTGCAGTAAATACTAAATACAAGAAGTCTATAGACTGTGTCCCCTTTATAATATGATCTCGATACTGTGATTGGCCTTGTTTTTGCACTATGGCTGTGCCTTTCTTCTTCCAATCTATCATTAAGTCCTTTTTTTTTGCAAAAAGACCTTCAAATTTCCGATAACCTTGAAAATGCATCTCTCATTTCTAGGTTTACAACATAAAGCAATAGATTAGCACCTTGTCACTTGTGGCGCCCCGTGCCCGGGTACTCATTTACGTTAAGGACAATAGTAACAATGCATGATCTTTATTCATTTCTTTCTACAAATAGACATCAAAGATAAACCATTTAGAGCTATATGCCTTTACCAATATGCTACACGATTATTCTATATAAGCTGAGAATAACAAGCAAAAAATTAGGAGTGATTTATTTAGGCAAACCAAGGTCATGCAGTAGTGTAACACATGGGGCTGGAAATATGATCATTGATACTTCAAATAATCACTTGATACACTCCCGTGATGAAATTAGTTCGTGATGTCGGAACAAATCTCATGACCCATACTTTTTAGAATAGTAATATATCCCATACTAAGAAACTAAGAGAGCAAGCAAAAGAAAGATGAATTTAAAATGATGATGCATACTTCGATGCAAATCACTTACCTGGATGGGATAAGTGGGTGATCAAGAATAATCATAGCCTTGGTTGTTGATCTCTAGGTTGTATGCTTGTGTCCCTGAAGTTGAAGAGTGCACTTGTTGTGCGGTAGTGGAAGTAAAGATCGAAAACAATAATGAAACAATAAAGATTCAAACAAACAATAAAGAAAATCATACTGAGAAATTAATATGCTTCACTATCAACGTGATAGTTACATCCATCGGCACCGAGAATAAACTTTTCAATATAAACCGGGAGATTACAAGATGAACACGAGAAATCACAACAATGGCTCTCCAAGCTTTTTCTCTCTTAGTTTTCCTCACTTTGTGTTTTGCATTGCATCTTGTTCTAATTCTAATTATATGGGGCCTTCATATAGTATACCTCATAATAAAAAGAAATTAGGGTTAAGAAAATACAAAAAACCGTCAAATACTAAGAGTAACCAGCCAAAAACGTGCCAAGAAACCGCCATTACGCGAGCCGTGAAATGAAGACAAAACGCACTCCGCACCCCGCAGAGGTCCTATTGTTCGAGTCACCACATTTCAGCAGTACTAATTACCCATATTAAAAAAATGTTAACTCATTTTAGTTTGGAAAGTGCCATACGCGTAATTCTGCATAAGAAACCTAGTTAAACAAAATATGACATGCAAGAAAATGGTTCTGAATTTTACTATTTCATATCTTATTACTCGATGTAACCATCTTTGGGGATTGAAATTACCATTTCATACTTGAGCATCTTTGTTGATCGTAAAGAAGTGATTAATTAAACATGCTATCCATATAAATTGGATTCGTAAGGAAAAGCACACCCTTGAGGCAAGCATTAAAATCAGACAAATGGGTTTAACGTCAAATTTGCAGCAACCTATTCGACATAAGCAAAGCAACAAAATAAACAAAAAAAAAAAACACTAGAATCATCACAAGATTACAAAAATAAACAACTATCAACCATGCACCATAACATAGCACGATTTACATGTCTAAAGTTAAACTGCATCATTATGCATTTATGCTACACAAACATTTTAAATACGCTAGCAGGAAGTGTTAAGGAAAAATTTAGGACACTCACCCCCTCACTGAAAAAAAAAGTTAAAACTTTCAAACACATTCACTCCCAAGCTCCAATGGTGAAAAAGTAATCATGTGGTGAGTGAGAATAAAATAGAGGTAAAAAAGAAAATTATTCAATTACTTTTTACCAAAGATGGAGATAGTGCAAGTATTTTGAAACAACAAAAAAATATTAAGTGCAAGTATTATGTAACGAAGGAAGTACGATGTAGTATGATGCACTCTTTCCTAGTGAAGATATTATAATGTAAAGTATCATTGTACTTAGATAAGGTCTTGGTCACGGTTGCGAAATGGCATTCGTGATCGATCCAAATAGTTTTCTGGTTGTGTTGGTGAAAGTAGAGGTCATGCAGTAATAATGTAACACATGAACTGGGAAACAATTAAAGGAGAGTGAATGGAGGTGCCTATTTTGGCGCGGCCTCTGTCCATTCTCTTGTTATCAATGTGGACAAATACTAGACTTGATCAATACAGAGTCAGAAAGAATATGAAGTAAAACCTGGAGCAACACATAAGCAGAAGGTAAAGTAGAAGAAATCTACACATCATCACTAACCAAAGAGAAATAAAATAAAATCTTTATGAACCAATTTGAGAAACTCCTCATTAATAATCGTCACTAACCTACCGCTCACCCTCCTTTATACGCGCTTGGAACCGGCAATAAGCACGGAGTTTAGGAAGTTCTGTTATTGATGTCATAAAATACAGTATAATGGAATGTTTCTAGTACATTTTTGCAGAAGATTTGTTAGACTTGTTTTCTTATGTGTTTGTTCTTGCAAAAGCATTTTATATTGTTGTGAAGAGCTAGGTAAAACAGCCATACTGGATGAGGATGCGTACCCCAGTGAGTAGACATGAGTATGAAAATTTTACCTACGGCGGAGGTACCCCAGTGAGTAGACATGAGTATGAAAATTTAACCTATGGCGGAGGGCGGGTATGAAATTTTATAAGTGGGTATGGAAATGCATATTTGGAAAGTAATATTTATCTTGAGATCTAAAGTCTTTGGCAATGGATATTTTTGTTGAAATTCCTCAATGGGAAATATCAGGTATCAAGAGTTCAAGACCATTGATATAATGAAATTGTTGGGCAAACAATAACAGTCATCAAGTGCAAAGGAAATGGAAATTATCCCATATCAATCAGGAATAAAAGTGCAGGCCTTGGAAGTATTATAAATAGGTATTTTGATTTTGAACAAAATCACGCAGCCACGCAGTGAGCACATAGCGAACTATTCTTTCGCCTTTTACTAAAGAATACCGTGTGCTCGCTGTATTAAGTGGCATACGTTTATTTTTGGAGGGAATTCCGAATAAGGAGTTTCCAACAAGACTAGTTTGATAGATTATTTCACCTTTAAAATACTATAGCGATACAGTGTTTGGTCTTATTTTTTCACTATGATTGTTTTTTTCTTCCAATCTATCATAGGGCTATTAACATTTAGCAATAACACAACTTATGACTTGTGTTGTATGGGTACACTCATTTACGGTAAGGACTATAGTACCAAAATATTAGTGCTTCATATCTTGTTACTTGATGTAGAAACCAACTTTGGGGGTTGGAAATATATACCGACATTTGTGCATCTTTGTACTGTAGAAAAAAACTTCTCATGACGGAAGCAATAAATTAGATAAATGGGCTCAACGTCAAATTTCCAGCAACTATTTGACATAAGCAGTGCACAAAAAAAATTACTAGAATAGTCGCAAGATATATTAAATAAATAACACTCGTACATTCTAAATACGCTAGCAGGAAAAGCAATAAATTGGTGTTAAGGAAAAATTTAGGACACTCACTCCCTCGCATAGAAAAAAGTTACAACTTCCAAATACATTCACTCTCGAAGTTTTAATGCTGAAAAAGTAATGATGTGGTGAGTACAATAAAATGGAGGTAAAATAGAAAATTATCGAGTTGCTTTTTACTAAAGATGGAAAGAGTGCAAGTCCTGTGAAACAACCAAGAAAAGTAATAAGTGCAAGTATTATGGAACGGAGGAAATACAATATATTATCAAGTACTCTTTCCTAATGAAAATATTATAATGTAAAGTACCATTGTGCACTGATAAGGTTTTGGTCACGATTGCAAATTGGCTTTTGTGATCGATCTGAATAGTTTTCTGATTGTGTTGGTGCAAACTTGAGAAACTTCTCATTAATATTCATAGTGCTTGGGAATAGCATTATGCACGGAGTTTAGGGAGTTCTGTTATTGAAGTCATAAAATACCTTACAATGGAATGTTTCTAGAACAATTTTGCAAAAGGTTTGTTTGACTTGTTCACACTCTATGCAATGTAAATAAGGAGGCTTTGATAAGCTGAATGAAGATAAAATTACCTCTCGGAGCTAGCAGTGCTCAAAAGCAGCATATCCATTCTTTGTTTTTCTTCCTTTTTTTCTACTACGCAGATTCTATCCATTACAGATTCTCTCAAGGGAATATATCAGGTATTAAGAAGGGTACTAATGTTGTATACTGGTGCAAATAGTAACGAATATCAGTCATCAAGTGCAAAGGAAATGGATATTATCCCATATCAATCAGGAATATAGGTGCAAGCCTTGGAAGTATTATAAATAGCTATTTTGATAACTACTAGAACCACGCAGCCATGCAGTGAGCGCAAAGCGAATTATTCTTTCGCCTTTTACCGTGTGCTCGTTGCATATAATGGCATATGTTTATCTAATGAGGAGTTTCTAATAGACTAGTACAAGAAGTTTTTATTGTGCACGGATATATGATATAAGCAATGATCATATGTTAAAAGTCCAACATGTCACTTAGGTTGGGCTGGTTCGAATGTTCCGGTTTCAAACAATTTTGGCGGTTCCAATTCTCAGGTTGGGCGGATCAGAAACTTAATTGATATCTTTAATGAGTTAAGAGGGATCCTGGCCGAAGTCGTTGGGCTCCACTGCACTTACCATCTCCGAAGTTGGGTGAGAGACTATCACAATTTGTGGCTGCCGGTGTTGGGAACTGCATTTGTGCAGTAAATACTAAATACAAGAAGTCTATAGACTGTGTCCCCTTTATAATATGATCTCGATACTGTGATTGGCCTTGTTTTTGCACTATGGCTGTGCCTTTCTTCTTCCAATCTATCATTAAGTCCTTTTTTTTTGCAAAAAGACCTTCAAATTTCCGATAACCTTGAAAATGCATCTCTCATTTCTAGGTTTACAACATAAAGCAATAGATTAGCACCTTGTCACTTGTGGCGCCCCGTGCCCGGGTACTCATTTACGTTAAGGACAATAGTAACAATGCATGATCTTTATTCATTTCTTTCTACAAATAGACATCAAAGATAAACCATTTAGAGCTATATGCCTTTACCAATATGCTACACGATTATTCTATATAAGCTGAGAATAACAAGCAAAAAATTAGGAGTGATTTATTTAGGCAAACCAAGGTCATGCAGTAGTGTAACACATGGGGCTGGAAATATGATCATTGATACTTCAAATAATCACTTGATACACTCCCGTGATGAAATTAGTTCGTGATGTCGGAACAAATCTCATGACCCATACTTTTTAGAATAGTAATATATCCCATACTAAGAAACTAAGAGAGCAAGCAAAAGAAAGATGAATTTAAAATGATGATGCATACTTCGATGCAAATCACTTACCTGGATGGGATAAGTGGGTGATCAAGAATAATCATAGCCTTGGTTGTTGATCTCTAGGTTGTATGCTTGTGTCCCTGAAGTTGAAGAGTGCACTTGTTGTGCGGTAGTGGAAGTAAAGATCGAAAACAATAATGAAACAATAAAGATTCAAACAAACAATAAAGAAAATCATACTGAGAAATTAATATGCTTCACTATCAACGTGATAGTTACATCCATCGGCACCGAGAATAAACTTTTCAATATAAACCGGGAGATTACAAGATGAACACGAGAAATCACAACAATGGCTCTCCAAGCTTTTTCTCTCTTAGTTTTCCTCACTTTGTGTTTTGCATTGCATCTTGTTCTAATTCTAATTATATGGGGCCTTCATATAGTATACCTCATAATAAAAAGAAATTAGGGTTAAGAAAATACAAAAAACCGTCAAATACTAAGAGTAACCAGCCAAAAACGTGCCAAGAAACCGCCATTACGCGAGCCGTGAAATGAAGACAAAACGCACTCCGCACCCCGCAGAGGTCCTATTGTTCGAGTCACCACATTTCAGCAGTACTAATTACCCATATTAAAAAAATGTTAACTCATTTTAGTTTGGAAAGTGCCATACGCGTAATTCTGCATAAGAAACCTAGTTAAACAAAATATGACATGCAAGAAAATGGTTCTGAATTTTACTATTTCATATCTTATTACTCGATGTAACCATCTTTGGGGATTGAAATTACCATTTCATACTTGAGCATCTTTGTTGATCGTAAAGAAGTGATTAATTAAACATGCTATCCATATAAATTGGATTCGTAAGGAAAAGCACACTCTTGAGGCAAGCATTAAAATCAGACAAATGGGTTTAACGTCAAATTTGCAGCAACCTATTCGACATAAGCAAAGCAACAAAATAAACAAAAAAAAAAAACACTAGAATCATCACAAGATTACAAAAATAAACAACTATCAACCATGCACCATAACATAGCACGATTTACATGTCTAAAGTTAAACTGCATCATTATGCATTTATGCTACACAAACATTTTAAATACGCTAGCAGGAAGTGTTAAGGAAAAATTTAGGACACTCACCCCCTCACTGAAAAAAAAAGTTAAAACTTTCAAACACATTCACTCCCAAGCTCCAATGGTGAAAAAGTAATCATGTGGTGAGTGAGAATAAAATAGAGGTAAAAAAGAAAATTATTCAATTACTTTTTACCAAAGATGGAGATAGTGCAAGTATTTTGAAACAACAAAAAAATATTAAGTGCAAGTATTATGTAACGAAGGAAGTACGATGTAGTATGATGCACTCTTTCCTAGTGAAGATATTATAATGTAAAGTATCATTGTACTTAGATAAGGTCTTGGTCACGGTTGCGAAATGGCATTCGTGATCGATCCAAATAGTTTTCTGGTTGTGTTGGTGAAAGTAGAGGTCATGCAGTAATAATGTAACACATGAACTGGGAAACAATTAAAGGAGAGTGAATGGAGGTGCCTATTTTG
Source organism: Amaranthus tricolor (assembly GCF_026212465.1). NCBI lineage: Eukaryota > Viridiplantae > Streptophyta > Magnoliopsida > Caryophyllales > Amaranthaceae > Amaranthus > Amaranthus tricolor. The sequence continues at coordinate 42,759,492 of NC_080047.1, forward strand.
GCGCGGCCTCTGTCCATTCTCTTGTTATCAATGTGGACAAATACTAGACTTGATCAATACAGAGTCAGAAAGAATATGAAGTAAAACCTGGAGCAACACATAAGCAGAAGGTAAAGTAGAAGAAATCTACACATCATCACTAACCAAAGAGAAATAAAATAAAATCTTTATGAACCAATTTGAGAAACTCCTCATTAATAATCGTCACTAACCTACCGCTCACCCTCCTTTATACGCGCTTGGAACCGGCAATAAGCACGGAGTTTAGGAAGTTCTGTTATTGATGTCATAAAATACAGTATAATGGAATGTTTCTAGTACATTTTTGCAGAAGATTTGTTAGACTTGTTTTCTTATGTGTTTGTTCTTGCAAAAGCATTTTATATTGTTGTGAAGAGCTAGGTAAAACAGCCATACTGGATGAGGATGCGTACCCCAGTGAGTAGACATGAGTATGAAAATTTTACCTACGGCGGAGGTACCCCAGTGAGTAGACATGAGTATGAAAATTTAACCTATGGCGGAGGGCGGGTATGAAATTTTATAAGTGGGTATGGAAATGCATATTTGGAAAGTAATATTTATCTTGAGATCTAAAGTCTTTGGCAATGGATATTTTTGTTGAAATTCCTCAATGGGAAATATCAGGTATCAAGAGTTCAAGACCATTGATATAATGAAATTGTTGGGCAAACAATAACAGTCATCAAGTGCAAAGGAAATGGAAATTATCCCATATCAATCAGGAATAAAAGTGCAGGCCTTGGAAGTATTATAAATAGGTATTTTGATTTTGAACAAAATCACGCAGCCACGCAGTGAGCACATAGCGAACTATTCTTTCGCCTTTTACTAAAGAATACCGTGTGCTCGCTGTATTAAGTGGCATACGTTTATTTTTGGAGGGAATTCCGAATAAGGAGTTTCCAACAAGACTAGTTTGATAGATTATTTCACCTTTAAAATACTATAGCGATACAGTGTTTGGTCTTATTTTTTCACTATGATTGTTTTTTTCTTCCAATCTATCATAGGGCTATTAACATTTAGCAATAACACAACTTATGACTTGTGTTGTATGGGTACACTCATTTACGGTAAGGACTATAGTACCAAAATATTAGTGCTTCATATCTTGTTACTTGATGTAGAAACCAACTTTGGGGGTTGGAAATATATACCGACATTTGTGCATCTTTGTACTGTAGAAAAAAACTTCTCATGACGGAAGCAATAAATTAGATAAATGGGCTCAACGTCAAATTTCCAGCAACTATTTGACATAAGCAGTGCACAAAAAAAATTACTAGAATAGTCGCAAGATATATTAAATAAATAACACTCGTACATTCTAAATACGCTAGCAGGAAAAGCAATAAATTGGTGTTAAGGAAAAATTTAGGACACTCACTCCCTCGCATAGAAAAAAGTTACAACTTCCAAATACATTCACTCTCGAAGTTTTAATGCTGAAAAAGTAATGATGTGGTGAGTACAATAAAATGGAGGTAAAATAGAAAATTATCGAGTTGCTTTTTACTAAAGATGGAAAGAGTGCAAGTCCTGTGAAACAACCAAGAAAAGTAATAAGTGCAAGTATTATGGAACGGAGGAAATACAATATATTATCAAGTACTCTTTCCTAATGAAAATATTATAATGTAAAGTACCATTGTGCACTGATAAGGTTTTGGTCACGATTGCAAATTGGCTTTTGTGATCGATCTGAATAGTTTTCTGATTGTGTTGGTGCAAACTTGAGAAACTTCTCATTAATATTCATAGTGCTTGGGAATAGCATTATGCACGGAGTTTAGGGAGTTCTGTTATTGAAGTCATAAAATACCTTACAATGGAATGTTTCTAGAACAATTTTGCAAAAGGTTTGTTTGACTTGTTCACACTCTATGCAATGTAAATAAGGAGGCTTTGATAAGCTGAATGAAGATAAAATTACCTCTCGGAGCTAGCAGTGCTCAAAAGCAGCATATCCATTCTTTGTTTTTCTTCCTTTTTTTCTACTACGCAGATTCTATCCATTACAGATTCTCTCAAGGGAATATATCAGGTATTAAGAAGGGTACTAATGTTGTATACTGGTGCAAATAGTAACGAATATCAGTCATCAAGTGCAAAGGAAATGGATATTATCCCATATCAATCAGGAATATAGGTGCAAGCCTTGGAAGTATTATAAATAGCTATTTTGATAACTACTAGAACCACGCAGCCATGCAGTGAGCGCAAAGCGAATTATTCTTTCGCCTTTTACCGTGTGCTCGTTGCATATAATGGCATATGTTTATCTAATGAGGAGTTTCTAATAGACTAGTACAAGAAGTTTTTATTGTGCACGGATATATGATATAAGCAATGATCATATGTTAAAAGTCCAACATGTCACTTAGGTTGGGCTGGTTCGAATGTTCCGGTTTCAAACAATTTTGGCGGTTCCAATTCTCAGGTTGGGCGGATCAGAAACTTAATTGATATCTTTAATGAGTTAAGAGGGATCCTGGCCGAAGTCGTTGGGCTCCACTGCACTTACCATCTCCGAAGTTGGGTGAGAGACTATCACAATTTGTGGCTGCCGGTGTTGGGAACTGCATTTGTGCAGTAAATACTAAATACAAGAAGTCTATAGACTGTGTCCCCTTTATAATATGATCTCGATACTGTGATTGGCCTTGTTTTTGCACTATGGCTGTGCCTTTCTTCTTCCAATCTATCATTAAGTCCTTTTTTTTTGCAAAAAGACCTTCAAATTTCCGATAACCTTGAAAATGCATCTCTCATTTCTAGGTTTACAACATAAAGCAATAGATTAGCACCTTGTCACTTGTGGCGCCCCGTGCCCGGGTACTCATTTACGTTAAGGACAATAGTAACAATGCATGATCTTTATTCATTTCTTTCTACAAATAGACATCAAAGATAAACCATTTAGAGCTATATGCCTTTACCAATATGCTACACGATTATTCTATATAAGCTGAGAATAACAAGCAAAAAATTAGGAGTGATTTATTTAGGCAAACCAAGGTCATGCAGTAGTGTAACACATGGGGCTGGAAATATGATCATTGATACTTCAAATAATCACTTGATACACTCCCGTGATGAAATTAGTTCGTGATGTCGGAACAAATCTCATGACCCATACTTTTTAGAATAGTAATATATCCCATACTAAGAAACTAAGAGAGCAAGCAAAAGAAAGATGAATTTAAAATGATGATGCATACTTCGATGCAAATCACTTACCTGGATGGGATAAGTGGGTGATCAAGAATAATCATAGCCTTGGTTGTTGATCTCTAGGTTGTATGCTTGTGTCCCTGAAGTTGAAGAGTGCACTTGTTGTGCGGTAGTGGAAGTAAAGATCGAAAACAATAATGAAACAATAAAGATTCAAACAAACAATAACGAAAATCATACTGAGAAATTAATATGCTTCACTATCAACGTGATAGTTACATCCATCGGCACCGAGAATAAACTTTTCAATATAAACCGGGAGATTACAAGATGAACACGAGAAATCACAACAATGGCTCTCCAAGCTTTTTCTCTCTTAGTTTTCCTCACTTTGTGTTTTGCATTGCATCTTGTTCTAATTCTAATTATATGGGGCCTTCATATAGTATACCTCATAATAAAAAGAAATTAGGGTTAAGAAAATACAAAAAACCGTCAAATACTAAGAGTAACCAGCCAAAAACGTGCCAAGAAACCGCCATTACGCGAGCCGTGAAATGAAGACAAAACGCACTCCGCACCCCGCAGAGGTCCTATTGTTCGAGTCACCACATTTCAGCAGTACTAATTACCCATATTAAAAAAATGTTAACTCATTTTAGTTTGGAAAGTGCCATACGCGTAATTCTGCATAAGAAACCTAGTTAAACAAAATATGACATGCAAGAAAATGGTTCTGAATTTTACTATTTCATATCTTATTACTCGATGTAACCATCTTTGGGGATTGAAATTACCATTTCATACTTGAGCATCTTTGTTGATCGTAAAGAAGTGATTAATTAAACATGCTATCCATATAAATTGGATTCGTAAGGAAAAGCACACTCTTGAGGCAAGCATTAAAATCAGACAAATGGGTTTAACGTCAAATTTGCAGCAACCTATTCGACATAAGCAAAGCAACAAAATAAACAAAAAAAAAAACACTAGAATCATCACAAGATTACAAAAATAAACAACTATCAACCATGCACCATAACATAGCACGATTTACATGTCTAAAGTTAAACTGCATCATTATGCATTTATGCTACACAAACATTTTAAATACGCTAGCAGGAAGTGTTAAGGAAAAATTTAGGACACTCACCCCCTCACTGAAAAAAAAAGTTAAAACTTTCAAACACATTCACTCCCAAGCTCCAATGGTGAAAAAGTAATCATGTGGTGAGTGAGAATAAAATAGAGGTAAAAAAGAAAATTATTCAATTACTTTTTACCAAAGATGGAGATAGTGCAAGTATTTTGAAACAACAAAAAAATATTAAGTGCAAGTATTATGTAACGAAGGAAGTACGATGTAGTATGATGCACTCTTTCCTAGTGAAGATATTATAATGTAAAGTATCATTGTACTTAGATAAGGTCTTGGTCACGGTTGCGAAATGGCATTCGTGATCGATCCAAATAGTTTTCTGGTTGTGTTGGTGAAAGTAGAGGTCATGCAGTAATAATGTAACACATGAACTGGGAAACAATTAAAGGAGAGTGAATGGAGGTGCCTATTTTGGCGCGGCCTCTGTCCATTCTCTTGTTATCAATGTGGACAAATACTAGACTTGATCAATACAGAGTCAGAAAGAATATGAAGTAAAACCTGGAGCAACACATAAGCAGAAGGTAAAGTAGAAGAAATCTACACATCATCACTAACCAAAGAGAAATAAAATAAAATCTTTATGAACCAATTTGAGAAACTCCTCATTAATAATCGTCACTAACCTACCGCTCACCCTCCTTTATACGCGCTTGGAACCGGCAATAAGCACGGAGTTTAGGAAGTTCTGTTATTGATGTCATAAAATACAGTATAATGGAATGTTTCTAGTACATTTTTGCAGAAGATTTGTTAGACTTGTTTTCTTATGTGTTTGTTCTTGCAAAAGCATTTTATATTGTTGTGAAGAGCTAGGTAAAACAGCCATACTGGATGAGGATGCGTACCCCAGTGAGTAGACATGAGTATGAAAATTTTACCTACGGCGGAGGTACCCCAGTGAGTAGACATGAGTATGAAAATTTAACCTATGGCGGAGGGCGGGTATGAAATTTTATAAGTGGGTATGGAAATGCATATTTGGAAAGTAATATTTATCTTGAGATCTAAAGTCTTTGGCAATGGATATTTTTGTTGAAATTCCTCAATGGGAAATATCAGGTATCAAGAGTTCAAGACCATTGATATAATGAAATTGTTGGGCAAACAATAACAGTCATCAAGTGCAAAGGAAATGGAAATTATCCCATATCAATCAGGAATAAAAGTGCAGGCCTTGGAAGTATTATAAATAGGTATTTTGATTTTGAACAAAATCATGCAGCCACGCAGTGAGCACATAGCGAACTATTCTTTCGCCTTTTACTAAAGAATACTGTGTGCTCGCTGTATTAAGTGGCATATGTTTATTTTTGGAGGGAATTCCAAATAAGGAGTTTCCAACAAGACTAGTACAAAATTTTATTTAATTATAAATATATGTGATTAAAAAAATCTTATGAGAATTAAAGCATATTTGAATGTGTCTATTCCTTATCTATAGAAAGCCCAACATGTTAATGTCTTTTTCAATTAGAACTTAGAAGAGATGATGAAATCAGAAACATAAATTAATAATTTGTGAGACTCACAATTTCTGGCCTGCTAGGACCTGCATTTGTGCAGTATATACTAATTACAAGTTTGATAGATTATTTCACCTTTAAAATACTATAGCGATATAGTGTTTGGCTTTGTTTTTGCACTATGATTGTGCCTTTCTTCTTCTGATCTATCATAGGGGGCTTATAACATTAAGCAATAACACAACAACTAATGACTTGTGTTGTCCGGGTACACTCATTTACGGTAAGGACTAAGGACTATAGTACCAATATAGGATCTTTATTCATTTCTTTCTACGAAATAGACATCAATTTGAGAAACTCCTCATTAATATTCGTCACTAACCTACCCCTCACCCTCCTTTATACGCGCTTGGAACAGGCAATATGTAGGAAAATTTAGATGATAAAATAGTGAATGGATTTATTTGGAGAGGAAGATGAGTGAATATGTAGAATGAATATTGTTCTTCATTGCACAAAAAAATTGATTACATCAATGGGTATTTATAGTGCAAGTTTACTAAAATATCTTAGATATTTTCATTTTTTTAATTACTTTTCTAGGATCTTCCATTATATTATCTTAGATATTTTTATTTTTTAATTCTTTAGTTTAGATATTTTTATATTTAATTAAAATCCTAGATTTTTCTAGATTATTTTAACACTCCCCCTAATCTGAAAAATCTTGAATTCTAAGTTGTCTTATGAACTCGATAAATCTATCAGTTGATATGGGTTTTGTGAAAATGTCTGCGAGCTGCTCCCCCGTCTTGCAGAATTGTAGTTCGATCTCTTTCTTGTCTACCAACTCACGAATGTAGTGATGTCGTATCTCGATGGGTTTTGATCTGCTATGAAACACTGGATTCTTCGTCATTGGTATTAGCCGACCAAGCTTCGATACATTGCTCTGTCGACTTTTGGTTTGCCATCGTACTTTGATAACTTCTCATTGATTGCCATTAGTGTAGCCAGCGATTTACATTCACCCATGTTGAATTTCTTGAGAAGGTCTTTTGCATATTTCTCTTGTGATAGAAATATTCTTCCTGGGCTTTGTTTGATTTGTATGCCAAGGAAGTATTTCATTGTACCAAGGTCTGTCATCTCATACTCCTTCATCATAGCCTTTTTAAATTCTTCGATCATCGTTGGGTGTGTGCCTGTATAGATTAGATCATCCACGTACAAGCATAAAATGAGAAAGTTGTTACCTTGTGTCTTGATGTATAGTGAAGGTTCACTCGGACTCTTAATGAAACCATGATGGAGAAGATACTTGTCGATGTTGCTGTTCCACGCTCGGGGTGCTTGTTTGAGTCCGTACAGAGCTTTTTGAAGGCGATATACTTTGTCTTCTTGGCCTTTGATGACGTATCCCTGCGGTTGCTCGACGTACACTTCTTCTTTGAGTTCTTCATTTAGAAATGTTGATTTGACATCGAGTTGAAAGACTGGTAGCTGATGTTGTGCTGCTAATGCCAGGACTGTTCTGATTGTCTCCATGCGGACAACTGGTGCATATGTTTCGTTGAAGCCGATTCCTGGTTGTTGCGCATATCCCTTTGCTACGAGCCTTGCTTTGTATTTGTTGATGGAGCCATCATCATTATGTTTCACCTTGTAGACCCACTTGAGTCCGATGACTTCCTTGTCTTGTGGTTTGTCTACAAGTTTCCATGTGTGATTCTTCTCAATCATTTTGATTTCTTCGTTGATAGCCTCAATCCATGTTTCTTCTTGTGCTGCTTCTTGAAATGTTTGTGGCTCACTAGAGAAGAGAGCCATCATTGCTTGGTCACAATGGTAATCTTGTAACCATGATGGCGGTTGCCGATCTCGTGTTGATCTACGGGCTTCTTGATGTTGAGGAGTTGAACGTGATGTTTGGCTTTTTGAGCTTGGGAATGATCTTGTACTTTCAGGTGTACTTGGACTCGGAGATGATGGGTTTGTTGCAGTGGCGGACCCAGGAATTTCAAATTGGGGGGTCAAAATCCGAACGTCACGTCGTTCGGATAATCTGATCGTCGTCCGAATAATTTTTTTTAAAGAAAAATAGAAAACATAATAGAAACAATATTTACAATTTACAATATCAAATCCGATGTTAAAAGTTTTACAATCCAAAATATAAAAAAAAAAAAATACAAGCGTTCAAATGAAAATTACAAATTCATCCTTCGAGTTTTCATAATTTTAAAGCGATCAATAATCTTTTCATCAGAAACTTGTAGAAACACTTCCTTCTCAATGTAAGTAACCAAACAATCATTCACTAGTTGATCACCCATGCTATTTCTCAACTTATTTTTGACAAACGTCATTGCGGAAAACACTCTTTCTACACTTGCCGTAGCAACAGGAAGAATCAACATCAACTTGATTAGCAAATGTATAAGAGGAAAAGTCTCATGTCTCCTTGTTTTAACAAGCATCATGGAAAGAGAATTAATATCATGCAAATCATGAAATCTTTCATCATTTTGCATAGAATCCAAGAAGACATCAAGTTGAAGATCAAGAGCCGTTAAATCATAGCATGAAAACTCTTCGGGATATATAAAGCAAGTTTAAGTATCCTCTCTTTATCAAAAGATGAAAAGTTACCTCCAGGACTCAGGGAAGCCATGCATGTAAGTAACTCAATGTTCTTTTCATTAAAACGGTTATCAATCTCTTGAAGATGCAAATCAAATACTTCCAAAAAGATTGCAACCCGAAAATGATGTAGATTTGTTGCTTGTTTAGCAAAACGTCTTGATCTTCCTTGAGGTACATATTGAGCATCCATAGATGGAACATCAATCTAGTGTTTAGTACAAAATAAAATGACTTTGTCTAAGAGACTATCCTATCCTTGATCCCTCATCTTTTGCAACACATTCGTTGTACTTTTAACAAGGCTAATGGCATTCACAATATCTTGTTCCTTTCTTTGTAAAGCAACACATAAATCATTAGTGTAGCCAAAAATAGTCAACATGAAATGAGTCATAAAAATAAAATCAAAGGACTCCAAAGATCCTAAAACAACTTGAGCTTTGAGCTTATCATCCGGAGAGCCATTTTCTCCAATCTCCTCAAGCACTTTAACAATTGAAGGAAACAAGTTGATGATACTTATTAGACACTTGTAATGAGATCCCCAACATGTATCTCCCGACCTACTCAAACCACGTTCTTGATTCAAACCCGATCCACTTTCAATTTCCCCCACTTCCAAAGCTTGAGCCACTACTTGAGCTTGGTTTTTTCGAATAAGGTCTCTTCTCTTACACGAAGCTCCCACCACATTTAACAAGTTTGCAAGTACGTCAAAAAGCCAAGTACAATTAACATTCTTTTTAGCAACCGCAACTAGAGTTAGTTGAAGTTGATGAGCAAAACAATGAATGTAATAGGCTCTTGGAGTATCATTCATAATCAAAGTCTTGAGGCCATTGATTTCACCCCTCATGTTACTTGCCCCATCATACCCTTGACCTCTTATCATGGAAGAACTCAATGAATGTTCCATAAGCAAGGACATAATGGCATTTTTAAGAGACAAAGCGGTAGTATCACCCACATGTAGAATGCCTAAAAAGCGTTCCACTACCGATTCATTTTCTCTATTAACAAACCGCAAAACAAGAGCTAGTTGTTCTTTTTGAGACACATCACTTGATTCATCGGCCAAAATAGAAAAGTAACCATCACCAACCTCTTCTATTATGCGCCTAGTAGTCTCTTTTGCACAACAAGTGATAATGTCTTTTTGAATTTTGGGATGTTAATTGACAATTTTTGGGTGCATTTTGGAAAGCATATTTTCTTATTTTCTCAACCTTCCCCCCCAACCACTTCAAAAGCTCAAGAAAGTTACCTCTACTATATGACTTCTCACTTTCATCATGTCCCCGGAATGCCAAACCTTAGCCCAAAAGAAATCTCAAACAAGTTAAGGATGCATTCAAACGAATATGATATTCATTCATTTGAACCTCACTCGCATTATCAAATACAAATTCAATTGATGTCTTCTTTGCATCTCTAAGATTCACATATTTCTCATAAGCAATATTATGAGCAATATTATGAGCACTTTTAATTCCTCCAACATGCTTCTCAAGCCTCTCAGGTTTATTCCACGCTCTAAACCCTCCAACAACAAATGCATCACCCCCCTTGTTAATTTCAACATCCCTCTTGAACAAATAACAAACAAAACAAAATGCGGCATCCATTTCAACACTATATTCAAGCCAATCCCATTTTTTGAACCAATTCAAACTAAAACGGCGTAACCTACCGGAGATATTTGTTTGAGGGAAATCATGTGTTTTTGGTTGGCAAGGTTTTTTAAGAATATATGCTCTCCTAACCGGATTTCTTTCATTAGGGGATAATCCATTATGTTTTTCCTCAATCCCGGGTCATGAGGAAGAAGTTCAACATCATACACCCATTCATCATCCAATGGTTCATCACAACTACTTGAACCACCTACTTCCATATTAACATCTTCACTTGGAGGGGAACTTAAAGGAGGACTTAGAGGGGAACTTAAGGGGGAAGATTCATTGCCTTCGTTAGATGTTTGTTGGGATTTCATTCTTTTAAACAATAATTCACGAAGATCGGGTTGTCTTTCCTTTGCTTTTGACTTTTTCGAACAAGGTGAACTTGAATTACTTGACATTTCCTAATTAAATTAAAAATATGACTCAATTATCAAATTCAATAAGACAACGTCATCAACGTCAAATTTTCCAATGCAAAAATCAGTTTATAAACCCACATCAAAAAGGAGGAATTTGAGATGGATTGTTCTTATTTAAGGTGGGTAAATTAATACAAATGAGGGATTCAATTTACGCTAATGATTGTAATGCTCCATCAACAATTCAACATAGGAGAAAATCAACTAAAACAATAATGAAAAATGAAAACCCACAAATTTTACAAACCAATGCAAAACCCTAGAAAAAAACAAGAATTACCAGTAATCAACCATCAATTGAAAAGAACAAGTAATCAACAAATTAACAATTAAATAAGTAATGGAATTGAAGGTCACGAAGGTCACGATGAGACGAAGGTCACGAAGCTCACCATTGACGAACAGAGTCAGACGAAGTGTCGAAGTCGGACAGTGAACAGTCGAAGCGAAGAGGAAGGAGCCGGCGTCGTCAGCAAGGAGAACAGCCGGCATCGGCGCGTCGGAGTGCAAGGACCAGTCGAACTGTCGAAGTATGGAATTGAAGAGGATTGAGGAAGAGGAAGGCAGGAAGGCCGAAGTTTAGGGTTTGTTTTTGGGTTTTCCTCTTTCTTCCGCCTCCAGCACGCTTCTTTTCAATTTTTTTTTATTTTTTTTTTAAACCGCATTTAATTTTTTCAGATTGGGGGGTCCACTGCCCCCCCTTGCCCCTAGCTGGGTCCGCCCCTGGTTTGTTGGTTGGCCTGCTCCGTCTTCTTCACTTGGATCTCTTAGGAGAGTATCTCCTTCGCGAGCTTCAGTTTCTTTTTCTTTCCACGTCCATTCGGCTGCTTCGTCGAAAATTACGTCTCTAGAGATGATTAATTGTTTAGATTCAGGCTTGTAAAGGCGATATCCTTTTGTTTCGTGACTGTATCCAATGAATATGCATTTTTCTCCCTTCTCATCGAGCTTTTCCCGATTCTCCTTCGGGATGTAGGCATAAGCTACGCATCCGAACACTTTGAGGTGTTCTACTCTTGGCTTTCTCTTGTGCCAGGATTCATATGGCGTTAAATCCCTAACTGCTTTTGTGGGAGATCTATTGAGGATATATACTGCCGTGTGAACAGCTTCGGCCCAGTATCCTTTGGGTAGATGTTTACCCTACATCATGTTGCGGACTATCTCTGCTATAGTGCGGTTTTTCCTTTCCGCGACACCATTTTGTTGAGGTGTACGCCTTGCTGTAAGTTCTCTTTTAATCCCATGCTTCTTACAGAAGTTGTTGAATTCGTTGCTTGTAAATTCTCCGCCACGATCCGTTCTAAGAATCTTAAGAGAATGCCCACTTTGATTTTTTGTGAAGGCTTTGAATTCCATGAAGTGGGAAAAAGCTTCTGATTTTTTCTCCATGAAATATACCCACATCATGCGGGAGTAGTCATCTACGAACAGAAGAATATATCCTTTTCCGCCAAGAGACGGATTCTTGGTAGGACCCCAGATATCTGCATGAACAAGCTCTAGAGAAGCCTTGGCCCTCCAAGGTGCGGTAGGAAATGGCAATCTGTGCATCTTGCCATATATACAGCCTTCGCAAATTTTACTTTCATTTTTTATTGATGGTAGTCCAATTACCATTTATTTTTGTTTTAATAGTTTGAGACTCTTAAAATTTAGATGCCCGAATCTCAAATGCCATAAGGTGGATTCATCATTTATTGAGTTTAAAGCCAATTTTTCTTCAAATGGCAATTTTAATGGGAATATTTTGTTAGGAGCCATTTCAACAGTTGTTATTATCTGACCCTTATTTTTATCATAGATTTGACATTTGTTATTCTCAAATTTAACCATATATCCTTTTTTAATTAATTGGCCTACGCTTAATAAATTTTGTGCAAGTCCGGGAACATAAAAAACTCATGAATTAATTTTGATGAGCCATTTTTTGTTTTAACGGCGATTGTTCCTTTTTCGGCGACATCTTCTTTTTTACCATCGCCAAGTGTAATGTGTGTTTTAACATTTTCGTCAAGAGTGACAAAATAATTTTTATCTCCGGTCATGTGATTTGAACAACCACTATCAATATACCATATGTCACTTACTTTTTCTTGTGCATTTAATCCAGTGTAAAATATTTGCTCTCCAGAATTATTGTTTTCGGAATAGTTTGCTTTTTCTTTTTGTCGATACCAACAATCTTTTTCGAGGTGAGAGTGTTTTTTACACCTCTTACATTTGTACCGACAATCATTAATATTGTGGTTAGTTTTCTTACATAATTTACAATAAAGGTCAATTTGATTATTTAATCAACTCCTTTGATTTTTAAAATTTCCTCTCCCCTTGCTACAATTAGTTGATGTTTGTCCTTTTTCATGATTTTTACAATGACTATTTTTATTTTCACCATTAGAAAATTTTAATTTAGCTTGAAAAGCTTGTTCCAGTGGTTCTTCGTTAAATCTTTTTAATCTATCTTCATGTGCAAGTAGTGATCCCATTAATTCGGGTATACTTAATTAAGAAAAATTTTTCTTGTTAACTTCTTATATTGTTGTGGCAATAATGTTATATTTTTGTGATAGACTCCTTAATATTTTTCGAATCACATTTTCATCTTCTATTTTACAACCATTTGATCTTATTTGATAAACTATATTAGTGACTCGGTCAAAAAATGAATGTATTGTTTCATTTTCTGCCATTAATAGATTATCAAATTCTCTCCATAGTGATTGGAGTTTAAAAAGAATTACCTCTTCGGAACCTCTGTATTTTGTCTCCAGGATCCTCCAAGCCTCCGTAGCTGTTTTTGCAGGCATGATCGTTGTAAGTATTGCCTCGTCGACTCCACGATATAATAGGGATAGGGCATAGTTATCCCTTATCCTATTTTGTTTATATTGTTTTATTTTTGTTTCATCCCAAGATGACTCTTTAGTGTCATCTTTGGGTGGTTGCTTGTAACTTTCTTGTACTAATTCCCATAAATCTTGGGAGATAAATATTGACCTCATTTGCATAGTCCATTGTTCATATTTTTCTCCTTTAAATGTGGGAACCCAATTAACTTGGGGTTAATTAGTAGTTGAGGTCATTTTTTATTTTGTGGTTAGAGGTTTATTTTATTGTGGAGTATGTTAGTTAATGTGTTTAGGTTGTTTGGAGGTCTTGGTTTTAATTAGTTCTTGATATCAAATGTTAGGAAAATTTAGATGGTAAAATAGTGAATGAATTTATTTGGAGAGGAAGATGAGTGAATATATAGAGTGGATATTGTTCTTCATTGTACAAAAAAATTTATTACATCAATGGGTATTTATAGTGCAAGTTTACTAAAATATCTTAGATATTTTCATTTTTTTTAATTACTTTTCTAGGATCTTCCATTATATTATCTTAGATATTTTTATTTTTTAATTCTTTAGTTTAGATATTTTTATATTTAATTGAAATCCTAGATTTTTCTAAATTATTTTAACACAATAAGCACGGAGTTTAGGAAGTTCTGTTATTGATGTCATAAAATACATTATAATGGAACGTTTCTAGTACAATTTTGCAGAAGGTTTGTTAGACTTGTTCCCACTCTATATGCAATGTAAATAAACGGCTTTATATGCTGAATGAAATATGTTGAATAGAAATACAAGTTACCTCTTGGAGCTAGCAGTGGTCAAAAGCTGCATTATATCCATATCAATCAGGAATATAGGTGCAAGCCTTGGTGGTAATATAAATAGCCATTTTGATAATTGTCGGAACCACGCAGCCACGCAGTGAGCACATTGCAAACTATTCTTTCGCCTCACTGCAAACTATTCTTTCGCCTTTTACTAAAGAATACTGTGCGCTTGCTGCATAGAGTGGCATACATTTATTTTTGGAGGGAATTCCTAATAAGGAGTTTCCAACAAGACTATCACAAATTGTCCTTAAAATATAAAGAAATGTGATTAAAAAATCTTACGAGAATAGAGGCATATGTTAATACGTAATCTGTAAAAAGCCCACAAGTTGTACAATTGAGTTTTTATGAGGGATCCTGGCTGAAGTAGTTAAGCTCTGTTGCACTTGCCATCTCTGAAGTTAGGTGAAAGACTAGCACAATTTATGGCTGCTGGGACCTGCATTTGTGCAGTAAATACTAAATACAGCAAGTTTGTTATATATGCCAACATGCAACAATGGGGGAGTGATTCGGTAGGGCAAGCCAAAGCTCAATTAACTGTGTTGCTAAATAAATAAGGAGAACTGAAATATGATCATGGAAACCTCAAATAATCACTATATATACACTCTCGTAATGGAAATTAGTTTGTGATGTTGGAACATATCCCATACTTTTTAGAAGAGAATATATCCCACATTAAGAAACTAACAAACCATAGAAAAGATAGATGAATATAAAAGGATTATGTGTACAACTTTACAAATCACTTACCTGGACGGGGTCAATGAGTGATCAAGAAAACTTATGGCCTAGGTTGTTGACCTCCATTGCACTTCAAGGAGGGGCAACTGCCTAAGATCTCCCCAAGTTGGGAGAGTCTACGTCATAATTTGTGATAGTGGGGGCCAGCGTTCGCGCGGCCTCTGTTCAATCTTGAGTAAAATCTTATCAATATGAGTAAAATATAATTATGCTTCATAATATTAAGTCTAAGGGTGATTTTTTGTCTAGTTAACTTTAGCATATAGTGGCATAAGTTCATTTTTGGAGGGAATTTTCTGGCAATTACTACAACGAACTATGAATTTACATTATCAAGTACCCTTTCCTAGTGAAATTAATATAGAATTGAAGGTGAAAGGAAAGTGATAGTAGGGGCCTGTGAACACTGCCCCTGTCCAATCTCTAGTTATAATCTTTATCGAAGTGGAGGAATATAAGTGCATTAAGGTACAAGTTGTTTTTGGTCAAGGACCATGGCTTGAGTAGGTTAGTATCAATGAACGCCTATAAGTGTCCACAATAGGACATGCACCATTCTCAAAGCTTAAAGCTCTTTATCCAGACATTGATGAAAAGAGCAGAGATACCTTCTTTTTGTACAATATGTCCAGCTTCAAGACAACATAGGTTACCATTCAAAGATAGCTACATCATGACTTATCGAACTTTTGATCTTCTTCATATGGATGTTTGGGGCCCTTATTCACATAAAACACATACTGGTTGTACTTACTTTTTAACCATTATAGATGACTTTATTAGATTTACTTGGTTGTATTTGCTCAAACAAAAATCAGATTGCTATGACATGATTCAACATCTTTTTGCCGTTATACAAAATCAGTTTCATAAGTGTGTTAAAGCAGTTAGAAGTGATAATACTAAGGAACTATGTGAAGGAAATATGTTGATTTTATTTCACCAACTTGGTATTGAACGTCAGAAATCCTGCACCTACACCCCCCAACAGAATGGGGTTGTTGAACATAAGCATAAACATCTTTAAGAAACTGCAAGAGCACTTTTCTTTCAATCTAATCCCCCTCATTCTTTTTGGGGAGATTGTGTATTGTGTGCTGCATACATAATTAATCGTTTGCCTCTTTCATGCTTGCATCACATCTCACCTTATGAGATGCAACACACACCTAGAGTTTTTGGATGTTTATGTTATGTCTCCATTTTACACCCACAAAGATCTTAGTTTGAATCTAGAGCTAATCCTTGTGTATTTTTAGGATACCTATATGCACAAAAGGCATACAAAGTTTATGATCTCAAGACTAAGAAAACCATCATTACTAGGGATATTATTTTTTATGAAAAGCACTTTCCCTTCCACCAAAAGCAACTCCTTCATTCACCTTTTTCCTCCTTTTATCTTCCAGTCAATACAACACCTAACATACCTACTGACTCCTATTCCCCTACTAATCACATGTTTTCTAACCACCCACTTTCTACACGTCTATCACCTACACCTCACTTGCCTTCTCCTATTACTACTCAACCTACTCCTCCAACTGATGTTGATCACACAGACACTCCATCTCCTCCAAAAAGTGAGTATGAACACCCCATTCGCATATCTCTTAGACACACTAAACCCCCTGCACATCTCTATGACTATATATGTAATCTTGTTTCTTTTTCTAACCTTCCTAATGTGTCTCAAGTTTTTTTGTCAAAACAAGCACAGTGGTATGAACCAAGGTCTTACAAAGGAGCTGTCAAAGATCCTTCTAGGCAACTTGCTATGCAAAAAGAATTGGATGCCTTAGCCCTCAATTAACACATGGGAATTGGTTCCTTTACCCAGTGGCAAGAAAGCCATTGGATCCAAATGGGTCTACAAAATCAAGCTAAAATCAGATGGCACATTGGAAAGACATAAAGCCAGACTTGTGGCCAAAGGGTATAATCAACTCCATGGTATAGATTTTCAAGAAAGCTTCTCCCCAGTTGTTCGAATGACCACTGCAAGCTGCTTAATTGTTGTGGCTGTTAGTAGGAATTGGCAATTATTCCAACTTGATGTGAACAATGACTTTCTACATGGGGACCTATATGAAGATGTGTATATGAAAGCTCCTGAAGGTCTCAACTCTCCTCCTAACTTGGTTTGTAAACTCAAGAAGTCCCTCTATGGCTTGAAACAAGCATTCAGACAGTGGTTTTCACGATTAACAACTGAGCTGTTCCACCAAGGTTATACAAAATCCAAACATGACTACTTACGGCCCGTTTGGTTAGTAGTAATAGATAGCGGTAATGGGAATAATTTATAGTGTAAAATTTCATTAAAAGTTCCATATCATTCCCATGGTAATGAAACTTTAATTACAAAAAAGTTTTTTTGTTTACAAATTTTCATTACCACCTAATACCACCTCTCCCAATGGTAATGCAATGCATTGGAATGAATTTTATGAAGAAAATGAGATGATTAAAGTTGAACAAGCATGACCATCAAGGTAACCAAGAGATTTTTCAACAAAAATTACACTTGTTTTTCATTCCCATTATTACACTTTATTACCACATACCAAACGGGCGGTTAGTGTTCATCAAGTCTTCTTCTGCCTCTATCACTATTGTAACTGTATATGTAGATGATATTATCATCACTGTAGACAATATCTCTCACATCCAATCTTTGAAGTGTCATCTTCATAGAATTTTTGGCATTAAGGACTAGGGCAAACTTAATTACTTCTTGGGATTTGAGGTCACATATGTAGAAGGTCTTGTATTAAGCCAAAAGAAGTTTACCAATGATCTTCTCCAAGATTCAGGCCTGTCTCCTTACAAAAAAGTTGTCACTCCACTCCCTTTAAACCTAAAGCTTCATTCCAATGATTCTCCCTTACATCCTGATGCAACCAAATACAGATCCTTTGTAGGAAAACTAAATTTTCTAACAAACACCAGACCTGACCTCTTTTTTGTTGTCCAGTCTTTGAGCAAATATATGCAAAATCCTACTGAAAACCACTTTAAAGCCTTACATCATACACTTCACTATGTTGCTGCAACTTGTGGTCAGGGCATTCTTCTTAAGGGCAGCACTTTTCTCAAATTAAAAGCCTACTCAAATTCTGATTGGGGGGCTTGTTTGGACACCAGACACTCAGTCACCGGTTACATAATTCTCTTTGGCTCTTCCCCTATCAGCTGGAAGTCTAAAAAACAGTGTACTGTCTCCAAATCATCCTCTGAAGCTGAGTATAGTGCCATGGCTGCAGTAGCCTCTGAAATAACATGGTTGGTTCGTTTATTGGAAGATTTTGGTGTTACAGACTTGAGGCCAGTCACTCTTGAGTGTGAAAATAAATCAGCTATCCAAATGGCACACAATCCTGTCCTCCATCACAAAACAAAACATATCGCCATCGACTCATTTCACCTGAAAAAAAATCATTGAAGGCCTCCTTGAGCTCAGATATGTTCCTACTCATGACCAGATAGCTGATGCCTTGACCAAGATCCTCCTTTCTCATCACCTCCAGTACCTCTTATCCAAGCTTGGCATGACTACTGCCACCCCAAGCTTGAGGGGGATGATGAAGTTATACTCCCAGACATCCCTTAAATAAGATCAATGCTCTTGTATTGTACCTTAGTTTGTTATTCTGGTAGTTAGTTAGTTAGCTTACTTTAGTTTGTTCAAATCCTTTTCTTGTTTTCTTGATTCTTGCATTAGTTAGGCTCTCTATATAAGGAGTCCTCTTGTGTATCTCAATTCATCAATTCAGAATAATAAAGCAAACTCTTTCTCTTCATCCTTGGAGTCTTCTAAACACTTGTTCTGATTCATTAGGAATCCTAAACCAATCTCTGAATTGTATCAACATTGTACCATTGATCGTGTAAATCTTGACATGTGAAGATTAAGTGTGCAAAATAAGTCTTAGGTTCAAAGTGCAAGAGTGTGCCAGCCGAGTCGGCGGTGGTTACACGTATGCAGGAGTTTCTTTTTGCTATTGTGGGCCGGTTACTTGTGTTTATTATTTAGTAAATTCCTTTTAATTGGACATTAGCGTATAAATACCCCCATTTAGGGTTAGGGCATAATATTCACAAATTGAGAGATCACAAGAGATCCATTATTATTTGTGAGAGATTCTTGATTCATCTTGTAAATTCTTTGCGATTATAGTGAAATTATTTGATCTCGGTGCTGGTGGACGTAGCTATCACATTGATAGTGAACCATGTTAAATCTCTTGTGTCATTTTCTTATTGTTCTGTTTGAATTTCTTTATTGTTTTATTATTGTTCATCGATCTTGCTTTTGCTGTCGCACAACACACAAAAATTAACAATGTGGTGGGGACAGAACATCAAAATTTTAATGGACGAATAAAAATATAAAGTGGGACAAGCAGAACTCATACCATGGAATCAAGATCTCTCATTCTCTCCTCCTTCCTACAAAATCCCAAGAGATCAATATGTTGAATTTTAGATTTTAGAGCGCACGTAGGGCATAAAGGATTAATAGTTCTTTACTACATCTGTACGGCTAAAACTCCTGTCCCTAAATTGATGAAGAACACTCCTGTCCAATGTCCATTTCAATTTTCTCCTTTTAACTGTATCTATACGACTATACAACTACACTAAGTCAGCAATTGCAACAAAGCCCTTAAATTTCTAACTGTGATAAACCTAGATTTGATATAGTTGTCCCAAATAATTATCAACCAAAAGCAAAAGCATAATCATAGTCAAAATTGGGGGAAAATGAAAAGACATGCAAAATGCAAATACATACAGATAATCGAAATGAAAAATTGGGTGAAAATCGGAAGGAATACCTTGAAATCGACCGAGACTCATAGAAGGATTGTTTATAAATGCGAGATGGAATAGAACTCCTAGTAGATTGTAGTAGTTTTAGAGTTTTGGTGATCAGCATTCAGCAGACACTATGACGCCGGTATGACCTGCGCCTCCTCTTGTCTGTTCGTTGATTTACGAGGGAACATTTTGCGGGGCAAATTCTAACGCGCGGTGTGTTTTTATTGAGATTTCTAGAATATTATGAAGAGTTAAAATATAAAAATAAAAAATAAAAGAAAATAATATTTTTTTGATTTATTATTTAATACTCCTATTTCAGTATACAATGTTTATATAAATTAAGAAAATAAAAATTTAAAAAAAAAAAAGAAAAATAAAACTTTCTACATGGAAAATATGTTATGTTATTAAATAATAAAGTTAATAAACAAAAATATGAGAATTATAAACATTAAAAATATATTTTATAAAATAATGTTATGGGAAAAACATAAAGACCGCAACTATAAAAAAATGTTAAAGAAAGTTCTTGGAAAATATGTGGGAACGATGAAAATTTAAAAATATTAAAATAAAATGAACGTATTTCTTTAATATTGCAAAATCCTAACGTAATTTTCGTTTTACGTTGCAGGTAAAGTCAATTCTCACTCTACCGTTTAAGTACTATGGATTATTTTATTATTTTTTTCTAGAGCAAACCACCATTTGTGATGACGGTTTGTAAAATTAAAGGTATCAAGAATCAAATGTGCAACCTCCACTTTTATAAGTATCCTCAGCATCAACTGAGCTATACAATTTCTTAAGAAATTCATTACTTAATATAATTAATAAAGTATGTAAATTATAAAGTTTTTAAAAAAGATAAATTAAAATAAATTCTTCCCTTGCCGAAAAAACCAGCAACTAATCGTTTAATACGAGATAAAGAAAGATTATAAGAAACTACCTAATTTATAAATTTATTTGCAAAAGCTTACTTTATTTATGTTTTTTTTTTGAAAAAAAAAACTATCTAATGTGATATATTTCTCTGCAAATAACTACCACTTAACAGAAAACACTAATTGATCGTTAAGTTTGAAGGTTTGACCAATTTGAGAGATTAATTTGTCTCTGTGGCAGTATCTCATTGGTCCTCGTATTTTTAAATAATTAAAAATTAAAACACATAAATTAACAAAATAAAAATTAAATGATAATTGACGTCATTTTTACCCATCATAACGATTTTTTTTTTTAAAAAAAGGACGTCTCGTTTATCCTTATGGTGTTACTCATTTGAAAATCCGGTCGAAACAAATACTTATTCGTCTATTTTAATATACGACCGCAAAAGATATTTAACGTCATTTTTACCCATCATAATGATTTTTTTTCAAAAAACAGACGTCGCGATTATCGATATAGGATTCTTTTTAGAAAATCCCTTAAGAGTGTTCTGACCGGATTTTCAAAAGAGTTATTCCGTAAGGATAATTGCAACGTCCGTTTTTTTTTTAAATATCATCGTTATGATAGTAAAAATGACGTTAAATATCTTTTTCGGTTTATGTGTCGGGAAATAGACGAATAAGTACTTGTTTCGACCAGATTTTCGAAAGAGTTATCCCATAAAGTAAATCGCAACGTCCGTTTTTTGAAAAAAAAAATCGTTATGATAGGTAAAAATGGCGTCAAATATCTTTTATTTTTATTTTGTTAATTTATATGTTTTAATTTTTAATTATTTAAAAATACGAGGACCAATGAGATACTGCCACATAGACAACTTAACCTCTCAAATTGGTCAAACCCTCAAACTTAACGGTGAATTAGAGTTTTCCGTTAAGTGGTAGTTATTTGCAGAGAAATATATCACATTATGTAGTTTTTTACAAAAAAAAAATACATAAGATAGTTTTTTGCAAATAAACCTATAAATTAGGTAGTTTCTTATAATTTTTCCTTTTGACAATTAAATACAAGACCTTTTTATTCAAACCAACATAATAAACAAATCGCCATCTCAAATACCGATTATCTCATAGTTTTTTTAAAGTGTATTTAGATCAAACCACCATCTCAAATAGCGGTTTGCTCAATTTTTTTATTTAATAAATTTGTTTAAATCAAATTGTCTTCTTGAATAGCAGTTTGCTTATTAAAAAAAAAAGAAAATTTGAAAAAAATAAGATAAATCAACAACTTATTTCCCAAAATAAGCTCCGTGAAAACTTATTTCCCAAAATAAGCGTCCGTACATCCAAACCTTGGTTTGGGAAGAGTCGCTGTTAGTAACAGCGAAAGAGCAAAAAAAAATAAAATTTTAAACCCAAAGTCGTTGTTAGTAACAGCGACTTAGGTCCTTTTATTTTTCCATAATCTTCTTCTTCCTCATTTCAGTTCGCGGTTTTTTTTTTCATTCGACATCTCCCTCGTTTATCCTCCTTTAAAATCACATTCAATCCTTCAACTAAACTCATCAAATTCCAAATTTGTACCACTAATTAGTTGTGTAATCTTCCAAGATAGACCTAAGGTAACGAAAATATAGGGTTTATTGAATTTTAATCAACTTTCACATTAATGTAGGTTCAAAAGCTTGCAATTAACTAATTCTTGTTGATCTACAGCTTATTGAGGTACGTTTTTATTTTAAATTTTGTTATTTGGTGCTGATTTCAAAATGTATGTCATGATCCTTGCGTCATTTACACTTAAACTCTACGTAAATGTCGAATGTAGTTGTTATTTACCTTGATCTTCATAATTAAAAGTTTGTTCGAGAATTTGTTGTTGAATTTAAAATGTATAGTGGTCATATATTTATGAACATGATGGCGATGTTGATTTTGTATGTGCTGTTGTAGAAATGGATTCATTTCGTGTGACCGTTGTATGCTTTTAGAATGGTTCTATTCGATCAATTAGTACATGTATTTGACTATATGAAACAAATAAATAACTTAATTATTTATTGCAATACATAACGCTTAGTTATTGTTGAAATGCAGCAGAGATGGATCCAGCAGCTCCAGGCCCTCTCGACCATAGTGTCCTTACGATGCAGGCGAATTACAGGAGCAGTGTGCTATGGAATATACAGGTTATTGAACTTACCCCTTTTGAATTTAGTACTTCACACTACTTTATCTTGCAGCTAACATAATATTTGGATTTAGGTGTCCGACACGGAGACCATATACACCAAGCATCCCGATTCAGATCCGTGGGCCATTGACGCAAGGATCATCCCGTACCTTCAGCTTACGAGGTTGCATGACTTCCACCTTATCGCGTACGGGAGATTCGATCAGGCGCTAGTCACGGCTTTAGTCGAGCGATGGCGCTAGGAGACTCATACCTTCCACCTACCTGTAGGTGAGGCTACGGTCACATTACTTGACGTAGCTGTGCTTACACGGCTTCCCATCGAGGGACATGCCGTCTGCATTGATGGACGCCAATTCGAAAGCTGCCAAGACAAAGTGCATAGATTACTAGGAGTTCGACCTCCGGCAGAGGTAACCAAAGGGAGTAGCCTGCACGTAACATAGCTTGCACAGAACTTCTCGCACCTCCCTGAAGGTGTTGATGACGCCACCGTTGAGAGATACGCTAGGGCGTATATCTTTTATCTGATTGGTGTTGTCTTGTTCTCCGACAAGACTGGCAACCGGGTACAACTATTGTACTTGATGTTGCTTGATGCGCCATGGGAGGTCATCTCCAGATACAGCTGGGGTTCGGCAGCCCTTGCGTATCTGTACAGGAGGCTTTGTGAAGCTTCACGGAAGAACGTGAAGGAGATCGCTGGGCCCCTGATAATACTGCAGGTAATACTAAGTTTTCATGTTACCGTTTTGTTTCATTTATTACATATTTTTGTGTTTAATTTTACTTACTTATATTGGTAATTCATAGTTTTGGGCATGGGAGCATGTCCTCATTGGTCAACCGATGAGGAATGTGGGACGTGGTGCATTCGCGCCACCACTACTTCCTCCTCCGCATGTGCCATATGGATCGCGTTGGTCCTTTGAAAGACGAACCAGGACTCACACTGGATCGGGTGTGGGGTTCTACCGCGATCAACTCGATCTACTATGAGTTGACCAGGTAACAACTTCACTACAACTTGTTTTGTAACTATCACATTACGTAATTTATTAATCGAATTTTCACGTTTAGTTTCGATGGGACCCTTACCCCGCTGAGGCGTACGCTTCATTGCCTCAGCACTCGGGCATATTGTTAGGGGCGTGGAGAGCATCTGTACCTCTAATCTGCTTCGACATAGTCGAAGTGCATCTCCTTGAGCGCGTACTGCGCCAATTTGGGATGGTACAGGGCATCCCGCCGCCATGTGACACAGAGGCTGAGCTCCACCACTCACGCAAGGGTAGGGATCCCAAGAACTGGCTGGATGTCAACTGGCGCCATGTCGCTCGTTGGGAGCACATGCTAGAGCTGCTGGCTCAAGGTGCGCCGATCGAGGCATTAGGCGCACCTACTTCGGCGGATTACATGCCGTGGTTTCTCTCCATCACTCGTCGATGGATGACACCACGAGGTGTCATGGCGGCAGCCCAGTATGCTCCCGCAGCACCGACGATGACACACTTTGTAAGTATTCTTCAACATTGATTATTATCCATATATATAGAACTTACACGTTATACATTTCATTAATAATTAAGTCATACTGCAGGCACAGGGCATTGCATCAGTCATCAGCTCCTCCCAAGAGGAGCCCGTACGGGAGATTTCCCAAGGCATACTCCTAGGCACGCAGTTTCAACACTTCATTCCGGAAGTGACTGCGCCCCACATCACTACGTACGAGTCATCTCATCATGACCCCGACGTTCATCTTGAGGAGGTTGACTTAACGTGCCCGAACTAAGGTGCCGGGTCCTCGCAGGGTGCCACATCATCACAGTATCAATCACCTCCCCTACCCGAGCGTCATGCGACGGCCTCTTACTATCGTAGGAAGGCGTCGTAAACCGTCACAGTTAGATTGGGTACAGGAGGAGGATTAGCATTTGAATGCTGTTTGTAATTATTGAACATTTGTACATACTCAATATTTGTAACAGTTGGTCTATTGTGTGTAAATTGTAACATATATGTAGATGTATATATTTTAAAAGTAGTATCACACGTTTATTATGAATTTCAATCAAGTTCAACAAATACATATTAAATTACATAGTTCATTCGTTAAGTTAAACTACCGTCGCTAACTAAGAAGGCTTCTTAAACTTTCTCATAATCCTTTCAGTCTCTTCTTTCCTATGCGCCATATCATTCATTTGCCTCTTTAGATTAAATACCTCATCTTTAGGCTCTTTTTTTTCCTTTTCAAGCCGTATTATTACGTCTCTCTGCCATTTTGTACCCTCCGGAGCAATCCATCTAAAGTATGTGCATCCTAATCCGTCAACCAAGTAGAAAGGGCAAGCAACAAATTCACGCCCTGGATCGAAGTCGCTCCAATCTGTATTAATCTCAACTTCATAACCACAATCACAGAGCTCTTCAACACAATGTTCCTTTGACATCTACATAACACATATATTATACAAACGTAAGTAAACTTTCAAAAACAATATTAACATTTATAAATTGACATTAAAACTAACATAATACCTTATGTTACCTTTAAAAATTGATTGAAAAGAAGAAGAATGATGCAAAATGAGTATAATGAAGTATGGGAAATGATGGAGCTATTTATAGAACATCATTACAACGGCTATTTTCACGTTCCTAACGGCTATTTTTCTAAATTACCAACGACTACTTTAGTTCTCCAAAAAAAAATAAATAAATAAAATTAAAGGTTAAAGTCGCTGTTACTAACAGCGACTAAAGGAGTTGACCAGTCAACTCATTCAGTCGCTGTTAGTAACAGCGACTTTAACCTATAATTTTTTTTTAATCTTTCGCTGTTGATAACAGCGAATTATCCCGAGGCTAGGCTCGGTTGTATGGACGCTTATTTTGGAAAATAAGTTTTTACGAAGCTCATTTTAAAATTAAGTTGTTAAATAATCTTATTTTTTTCAAATTTTCTAAAAAAAAATTAGCAACCCATATAGTAGTTCCATCTTAAAAATTGCTTTCTAACTACTATTCTACAAGGACAATATCGAGGGAAATAAGTTTTCGTGTTACACACATTGAGAATTATGTTGTAAAATAACAATATTGGAGAAAGAGATTCAATAATGTCAATAGGAAATATATAGAAACTCTAAACATTAAAAAAAATTTAATTTAGGATGACCAAGTAAACAACAAATGTAACAGACTAAAAGTGAAAATGAGAACTTCAAATAGAACTGTAGGGACTAGGGAGTATAATATATTTTGACTTGTAATTTGGCGCAAAATTCTAAACCTTATGTTATATATTAGGTAATATAATAATAATAAATGCCTATATAATTAAAAATTTAAAATATATTCTAATTTATTACTCCCTCTGTTTTTATTTGTTCTTCTCATTTACTTTTTGCGCAGATCTTAATGCAAATTTAAAAGTCATATTTTAATTGCGTTTTTGAAAATTCTAAAAGGTTAATATTAAGACGAATCTATTAAGATTTCACATAAATATATATTTTTTCATATAAATCGATGAGAATTCATGATTAAAATTCGACTCTAAAATTTTTAATTTCTATTTGAATAAAATATATAAAATCGGAGAGAGCACTAAAAATTAATTTTATCGTTAATAAAAAGTCAAAAAAGATAGAACGGGAACCGGTGACCGGTGAGTCAATAAAAGTCAATTTCTTAATCGTGTTGGTTTATACATATTTACATTTTAACTCCTTCCCTACTGGTATATTTAATCTCTCTCATTCTCATTTTGAAACAGGGTTTCTTAGTCTCAGAACTAAAAAATGGATGCCAAGATCGGAAAATTTTTGGAATCCGTCGGAAATTTCTTCAGTAAAGATGACCAAATTCCATGGTGCGATTCTGATGTTGTTTCTGTAAGTGTTATTTCAATCTTATCTCTTTCTTGACCTCATTTTAGGGTTCATTTCTTACTAAATTTCCTTGTTTATCCCTTTTCTCCTATTTGACTCATGAGATTTCTTCTTTTTTATGCTATTGCTTTCATTGCCCGTTTTATTTAATTTCTAATGTTTGTGAAGGATTGATTCTGATGTTGTAATCTATGGTGACTTTGAAATCCTGATTCGTACCATTTTCAATTGTTTGATTGCGATCAATTGAGATGTAGTTTCTTTTCAATTGAGTTATTTGTGAGATTAGTTTTGCAGTTTTTGAACTTCAGTGTAATGTAAATTATGTTGTTTGGACTTAGGCATATGCCCAAATGTTCAACTGTTTGTGAAATTTGTCCTATGGTGTAAGGAGTGAGTGTTGAAAATTGGACTCAGGCACTTGAGGTGAAAATTAAGAGTCCGAGTAAGTACGATTACTAGTGTCCGGGATATATATTATTAGTATGTGCTGTAGCATGCGGTGCTGTGTGTTTTGTGTTGATGAAGACGAGTTTATTGAAGGCTTATGGCGTATAATATTTGAGCATTTATGCTTACGTTTAAACATGCGATATAGGGATTATGTCAAACAGGTAGTGCTTATGCAAAATAGATTATTTAGTGTTATCTATGCATTGATTGAGAGTGAAAGGTTTATTGAGCTATGTCATATGATAGCTCAACAAGCATTTTGATCTTTTTCTTAACACGAGTATTTATGTAAAGTTTTGGATGATTTTCGTAATCAAATTACAAAGGTAAGGTTGCAAATATCCGAATCCCAAACTTTGGCTAGGCAGGAGCCGCAGGACATTAGGTGATTAGGTTAATGGCATGTGGTTAGGTACTATAATAAAAGTATTTGATTAATGTATAGCATTGTGAATAAATGTAGTATCAGTGTTCATTAAATTAAATGACTTCCAACTTTTAAATTTTAGAAAAAGGAAAAGATAGGTTGTGGAGCATTATAGCTTACCAGTTACCATGGCTGTTTGACTACTTTTAGGGACTTGAACGGGAGGTTGCAGAGGCTGAAAATGCTAGTGAAGAACAGAGAAGTGAATGTATTATGAGGTTATCATGGGCCCTTGTTCATTCTAGGCGTCCTGAGGACGTGCAGCGTGGGATAGCCATGGTCGAAGGTAAATTGGACACCTCTATCAACATGATTCTTCTTATGTCATCTATGTTTGATACTTTTATCATTTATAATTTCCATCATAGTTATGGGAAATGGGTGATTTGACTAGATTTTCTATGTGGCTTCTTATAGTGCCAAAAGAAAATTTTGTTATAGGCTTATAGCTATTGTTTGCATTGGTTTATCTGCAGCATTTGTTTAGCATATTTTATTCTTTTTATAGTTTTCTGCTGCTGTCAAGGTTTTGTCTTTTACTCTTCATGCACCACCCGTATCTATATTGGGAGCTGACTGTTTTAGTTCTGTTGTGAATTGTATGTATGATTTCTTTTAAATTATACTCAGCCTATACTCTTTTCTGTATTTCTGAGTTATTTTTAATGTCGATTTCTGTGTCTTCCTTTTTAATCTATCCTTTTATTTTTTAATGTTTTGACCAAGTAAACAAAGCAAATTTCTCTAAGAAATAAAATTATATGTTTGATTGGTTAGTTGCTTCTATGAAATGTCGATTAACCTATAAGAAGGTTAATCATCTCTATAATAGTACAAACCCAAAGAAAGAAAATAAAGATGGCAGATATTGTTCATTCTTTCTTTTTATTATATTGATCTGTCATGTGTTCTCCATTTTAATAAAGTTTCGGTTCATGCCTGTAAATTGTAATTAGTGCTTGACAATCTAGGTTTAAAGTGCATAAATTCATTCCGAGTCCCCTCCATCCCACCTCCCCTTGTTTTTCTCGGGTAATATAATGGTCTAGAAAGAAGAATAAAGTTTGTGTTCTGGTTATTTTTGCAGCGTCCCTGGGTAATACTAACATCAGTCCGCTGGCAAGGAGAGAGAAAATCTATTTGCTCGCTGTAGGGTACTACAGAAGTGGTGATTTTACGAGAAGTAGGCAACTTGTAGATCAATGTCTTGAGGTATATTTCTAGTTCTATGATGTAGGCTTGGTGTAAATATTTGTTTATTTTTTCTTATCAGTTATATCTCTTTAATGAGATAATCTGTACTCCATGTGACCCTTTGATTTTGCTATAACAAGGAAAATTTGCCCTAAAATTTGTAGTAGAAGAATAAAACAAAAAAAAAGTGGATGGAAAGGATGTGTGGATGAGAAGAGGGAGAATGAGTCTGTGTATGAGATTAGAAGACTTAATGTGAGAGATCAAACTACAACCAAAAATAGAAATGTAGAGAAATCAAAAGAAGAACCCTTTTTAGAAATGCAGAAAACTCGAATTGCTTAGCCAGTTAGCCTTGATCACCCCTAATTTAATGGCTGATGTCATGTGTTCATTCTTGATTACCTTTGTTATTACTTTTAGCATAAATTGATACTGACTGAGCTCTTCTTACTATAGTTTTTAGCTTCAAGTGATGTTGAAACTTTTCTTATCTCAGATTGCGCCTGACTGGAGGCAAGCATTAACCCTGAAGAAAAACATTGAAGACAAAATTGCCAGAGGTAAGAACTTTGATCCTCTACTTCCCAAATAACATCAGAGTTGCTCCTCATTTGACAATTGTCTTACTGCTTTCTCGTGCTGCTGCATGCAGATGGTGTCATTGGAATAGGCATTACTGCAACTGCTGTTGGACTTCTTGTTGGTGGAATTGCTGCAGCTGTGGCTCGTAAGAAGTGAGATAATCTCAAATCTTGTTTGAGTGCAGTTCAAAACTACAACTATCTTGACTACTGTCCGTGAAGACGTGATTTCTGTATATGCTTTGTGCACGATGGTTTGGATAAATAATCTCTCGACAAAAATAGGGTTTTCACTTTTACTTTTAGATTTATATACATGTTTTGAGGTATTGCCATTAGGCATTTTTGATTGTAATTGGCAAATTAAAGGTTATCACTTACCAGAGTATAAAGATTGTTGTTGTGGAACCACTATCCTCGTTACATGCTGAAGTTTTTTTAGCGTATGTGCTTGATTGAATAAATGTGTCGCGTGATGTTGCTGCTCTTTTATCTATTGAAGACTCTAAAGGAACATCGTCACTCATCACATTGATAAGTCCTATAAGCCAAAAGAAGAGGATCATTTCATAAAGGATTCAAGCGTGTACACACTAGTAAAAACGAAGAATGTTGAGTAGTTTTGATGCTTAGAATTTGAAAGATGTCGCAAATGGATTTTATCAGGGCATCCAAAAAGTTTTCACAACCCATAAGTTTCCTGTAATCTAATTCTTTTTTTAACGAGCTAAAACCAGTAAAACTACAAGGTTACAAAAAATTCAATCCTAAATTGATTTTAACCCAACACTATGAGATTCAAATGCGCGAACTTTCCAATACGAGGGTTGCACTACATGCTTGGTAAATCCTAAACACAAATTCATTTTTTAACAAATACCTAAATTTAGGCGCTCAAGAATAGTAAAAACCTTCATAAACTTAACAAGTTGTATTACACCAAATTTTGACTTAGGTTCACATACAATACCATCAACAAGGTAGATGTTGACATTCTTCTAAAAAAAACCCAACTAAAACATGGCATAAGCTAGAGGCGAACTTAATCTGTTGCAGAAAGCGCAGACTGCAAGACCTCCTCAAGATATTTCTCCGCAGCAGCAAACTGTCTTCGCTTGTCTTCAATGGCGAGAGAAGCCAATGCTTTATCCTGGTATAATATAGCATAAATTTAGGGAAAAAAAAAAGCATAAAAGATAATAAATGTAACTCAAAATTTTAGAAACATGATATAGCAGCAAGAGAAAACAGAATTACAGGAGGCAAGTCTTGGTAGCTTTTCAAGGTATCAATGATGGGTAAAGTTTTCTTCTCCAACTCTTTCTTGTGTTCGACCATTTCTACCAGTACCCCATGGCTGATTTCAGGGCTGTAACCTACACGATTCAGTAGTGCCTGCACACACAAGAGTGGCGAAAAGACGAAAACACCTTATCACTAACCAAACAGTGAAAAAGACTACAAACTTTGATAGTAAATCTTAGTTATTTCCTCCTATTAAAAGATTCAAAATTTTGGAACAACTAAAATAAAACTTGCCGTTAATTATCTCTAACTCTTGTTAACTCGAGGGGGCACATCAACGAGTAAATCATACTCCTATAACAATATAGCAAAACCTCAAATATGTATACCATTTTAAGTTTCATCACTAAGCCCTCACAAAATTAAAACCAAGCAACTTGACAAATCATATGCAGAGGCATAGGAAAGGCGAGAAATCACCAGCAGCAGGTTAAATATGAATTCTAAAAGTCATATTTTCAGCTATAATCTTAAATATTATTCCAAAAATCTTAAAATCACGATGAAATCATTTCTTTTATTGTGTCAATTCATCAATGAGAGCAAAATATGTCGTAACACTTGCTAGATGCTACCTCCATAACCCTTCAACTGTTCGCAAAATTGCTTTATCTCTGATATAATGTCAAAGCTGATCCATCATCAAATGTCTTTATATTCTAGATGCTCTGAAAAGTTCATGAATAATTGTCCTTCCTTTTCCTCCAAGTGGTCTTTTCTTTTTCCTTTTCCTAATATTTACTCCAATTTGATTTGTTTATCCAAAAATTTAATCGTGTATTACATGATCATCCTCATCAATTTCATAGTAACGTGCTCATATGATGTAAGCCTCCCATTAACTAATTGAGTACTAACATGGTAAAAAAGAAAAATGGATATCCCAAGATTTCAATAAGAGACAAACAGC
The DNA here is from genome assembly GCF_026212465.1 of Amaranthus tricolor. Classification (NCBI taxonomy): domain Eukaryota; kingdom Viridiplantae; phylum Streptophyta; class Magnoliopsida; order Caryophyllales; family Amaranthaceae; genus Amaranthus; species Amaranthus tricolor. Next base: position 42,791,183 of record NC_080047.1, read on the forward strand.
AGATTCTATTACTGTTTCACAAAGCCATGTTGATTTATACCTGTAGCATGAGTTTCTTACATGTTTCACAAAAAAAATTAAGCAAAAAAAAAAAACATTTTAAATAAGGCGCACCGCATCCCGCACACATAAGAGTTCACTAAACACTCTAAAATAAAATCATCCATATCTTTGATTGGGTATAAAGTGATACTAAAAGCAATCCAGTTTCATGTTCAAGAACAAACACTAAGACAAGAAAAAACCCTCCCTCCCCGCAAAAAAGTATATGCTTGCTATATTCCTAGGCCCTAGCAATCTCCATTATTACGATAAGGTCCAGGATTTATAGTTCTTTGGTTTCAGATTATAATGAACTAAAGTAAAATGACTCATTAAATCATGTGCGCTTTTTTATTATTTTTTGAGATAATGCACTTCTTATTTATGTGAAGCTGCACATGAAGTTTGCTACCAGGGTCAATCAGAAACAAGTATAATCCTTTTGTTAGTTTTATGATCAACAAGGGTAAGCATCTGTACATCCGATCCTCCCACGTCCCAAACCCCACACTAGGTGGTAGCTAGTTATGGCACCGAGGTAATGGAATGTTGTTAATGTATCCCTAGGCCCTAGCAAATAAAAGTTATCACTAGGTCTAGTACCAACAAGCAAGAGATACAAAACTACCTTGTAGTTAGAATATCTCTGATTATATTCTCGTTCTTTTGAAACCAGGAGAGGCAAATTCGTCTTCCAGTTTTCAATTTGAGCCTCACAAGGAGCTACTTCATCTTCCAATTGAGCAAGTATTCTAAGACAATTAAACCAAATCAGTTACGAAGATCTCCTCAAAGAAGACATCACAGTGCTAACTACATAGTTTTTGCAAAAATATCACATAAAACTAATCCAGCACAATCTCTTGACATTTTTGAAAGATGTCACCAGCAGCGTACCTTTTCAAGTAAGTGAGCCTTGCTATAGCCTTCCGTGTATAATCAAGGAGCACCTTAGACTCCTTTTGTACCTTTGCCCTTTTCTCCTCAACTCCAGACTTTCTCAGAGAAAGATCTCCCCTTGCCACAAGGAAACTACAATACACATATTCTAATGAGGCCTCTCAAAGTAGTAACAACAATAAATTGAAGACATAAAGAAAGTCATTAATCTCATGAAACACTCACCTGCTCAACTCAGTGTCCCTTATGTTCAACAAGTTAGCAACATTTGCCAAAACTTGTGCTGAACCCACTATGCTTGATGGCAAACTCTCTTGGGCCAAGCCCACATTCTCCAATAGCTCTCTAATCCTTGCAGCTAGTAATCAAACTTCTCATAAAATCAACATAACGAAAGCAACAAACCAAGGAATTTCTTTCATATACTTCTTCTATTCCAGCCTCTACCTCATCAATCCACATATCAAACAAAGACCAATACTTAAAAAATCTAGACTGTTTAAACATCACTTATAAAGCTCATTCCCCCAATTTATTATGACTTGAGTTATTAATGATGAACTAACCTAAGAAGGAAGAATGTATGAGAGTAAGCAGTACAGAAAGTGAACATAATTTAACTAATTAGACAATTAACCAATTAGACATCCATGTCCCTTATTTTGACGAGTAAAAAAATTTATATTATTTTGGTTTATAGATTATAATAGATTATATTAAGTTGACTCATAAAATCATGACCACTTCTTATTCATGTACGTTGCAAATGATGTTTGCTAAAAAAAAGTCAAACGACATACTCTATGTTAGTTTGTTATCGCTAACAAAGGTAAGGTCGGTACTTCCAAATCCCCTGAAACCCGTCTAGGAAGCCAATTAATGACATTGGGGTTATAAAAATAACACTTTGAGATCCATGCACATGATACAATATACAAGTGTTTCAATGAGAAGAAACTACTCAACATAAACTAGAATCATTACTAAATACAAGTGATAGAGTGAGAGAAAACCATCCAACATAATCAAGAATCAATTAGCATTCCACCATTGCAAACTAAACATACACCCTACACAACAATACTCATAAAACTACTATATTACAAACAATAGGGAAAAGGATAGACCTTGGGAGCGATACTCGGCCGCCTTTTGACGGAAATCATTGGCAACAATGCCAACAGCTTGGGTCTTAGCTTGAGAAACAGTAGCAATATTATGCAAATGCGCAATACTACGTGGAGTGTACTCGAATTCGGGCACATCTTTACCAACAGCATCAAACTGAGAAATCAGCCATGCTTTCACCTCCTGAATCCGGGCAGCATCAAACCCACTGCCCTTTATTTCATTGCTGCCCGATGGATCAGACCCAGAAACCAAATCACTCATTTTCTTCAACAATTCAGAAAAATAAAGCTCTTTTAGTAGAAATTTAAACTGCCCATAACCACACCATGAAGTAGATATTGTTTCTTTTCAATTTAAATTGTTTTGGGATTACATTTTAAAAATATTTTATAAAATTCCCATTTCAATCTGATTCTATGAAATGCAAGTAGCGTAGACATCGGAATTTAATGATTATGAACTTATGTTGGACTTTAGGGTTAAATAATTAATAACGAATTGAAAATTAAATGATAGGGGAATTTACCTGATTCAAATTAAGAAATGGGTCGGCTTTTTTGACGATCCAGTGGGTGAATTTGCCTAAAATGCTGATATTGAAGTTTATTTGGGATGACTTTGGAAATGTTGGTTACTTCAAGAGTAAAAACAAATTCTTAGTTGAGACGGTCTCTAAAAGAGACGTCCAACAATAGGCCAGCCCATATTGATTTTTAAATTTAAAATAAATAAAAAATAATAAAAAATAATAAATTAAAACTGAATAAAAAAATAAAAGTGCATGTCAGAACTCATACCAAAATTGCTTCTTTCAGTTTCCATGTTTTACATTCCTTGTGGCAGTTTCCATAATTCTTCATTTCAAATCATCTCTTCCGCAGAACCTCCAACGTTCTTCTTCGTTTTCAACTCATTATTCCGCATAAATCCTCCATTAAGGTGGTTCTTCGTTGTTGTCTCATTCAATTGATTCGTTGGTATATCATCTTCTAAAAGGTTTACTTAAAGGTTAGATTTTTTTTGATTTTGCATCAGTTTTGTTCTATTAATTTTTTTTTTTTTGCATTTTGCTTGTTATATGATATTCAGTTTACATTATTTGAAATTTAGTTTCTTTCAAAAGCCGTTGAGTTTCGTTCCATTGTCGTAAGTTTAGAGTTATATATGCTTATTGTTGGAGTTATATTTGTTGATGTTTGACATTCCCTTTGGCGTTATATTTGTTGATTTTTTTGGTTTTTTTGACATGTAGTTTGACAAGATGATGGACCTATCAAGGAGGTACAAGATAGATCCTTTACATATTGTTTTGATGAAAGATGGCCATCAGACTTGGAACTGGCCGCCAAAGGATTAAACGTGGGTAACATATTTTATATTTGGGGTCATAACACATTATATTTAGGATTATAATATATTGTATTTTGGTTTATAATATATTGTATTTGGTTTTTTTGTATAATTCATATATAGTCATAAATATAAAATTAAAATCGTAACATAATAAATTTGGGGTCATAATATAATTGATTGGGGATTGTAACATAATATATTCGGTAATATGACATCATATATTTGAGTTAAAACATGATTTATATGGTATCTGTATATGTAACACACCAGAATTTCCGACCCCTTAACGAAACCAAAATCGTAAAGGACGGGAGGAAATTCGGGTGTTACATAAAAGAAAAGGAAAAGAATTTGAATAAGTGTTAAATATTAACTTTAAAAAGGTGAGTGGGAGTTTCGACAGTATCTGCCTTAAAACTGTGCGCCTTTATTGAAAAACAAAAGTTATTTAGAAGCTAATAAAGTAAAGGCACCAACGCCCTAGCAAAACTATGTCACGGTGGAACGATTCGTTGCTGGATTCTCAAATCAACATGCCAAGCATGGATCGTGGTTCCAGTGTCGACGTTTGCGTTTTAAAAGACTTAACTCTTTAAAACCATACAGAGTTATAAACTACGCAATGGAAATACAAATATATGAGGGAGGACACAAGGCCTCATAACAAAACATATACAACCAAAGTTTACAAAAGATAACAAGAGCTACAAAATCGAAAGATAGCGGTATGAAACAGGTTATGATTCGCCCTCATCACTCTCTCCAAATGCAATGCAATGCAAAAGAAGCTCTAGTAGCCGCTACGCCTGTCTATGATCCACCTGCTGCTCGACATTAGACCAAAGGCCAATGTGTCATAACAGGACAATCATAGAAAGTCATCAACAATCAAACATAAACACAAACACATACACGTCAGTAACTAGCATCAAATATAATAAGGCCAGCTACTAGATAACATTATGTTATAAAACAACATAAGATGATTTCATAAGACGCAAGCACAGATAGTAACCGTTTATCGGCCACTTATACTTCTTAATTTCATTACGTGCTTTCCAACCCGAACCACGTGTTCTTGGGTAGAATGCAGGTCTTCACGCTCCTCTTTTCAAACATAAACTCTTGCAAAACACGTATAGTATCAACTTGACCAAGGAATTAACAAAATACCTAACACATGACCTTATAGAGCTTGTCTATCTTAAGGTAAGTGTGATCATAGTCTGTAATATCCTTGAGGTAACTTAACTTAGGCACACTTCTCACTAGCATAAACTATTCTATCAATAAGCAGATGTTCTATCAATGAGTAAACGTTCTATCAATGTGTAAGTTTTCTATCAAAGAATGAACCTTCTATCATTAAATAACTTTCAATCAATGAATAAACTTCCTATCACTGAATAAATTTATATCAATGGATCTTTGCTCTACATCCTGGCATAGTGACACGGCCAAGGACGTTATCGGCCACCCGGCGCCCATGGCAAAGTATGAGCTCATGCCCCCTCCAGCTGACCCTCTCGGGTCCTACCTTCGGGAAAAACTAACACACTGGGGTACTAAACCAGTGAAGAGGCCACCATATTGGGGTTTGCAAGGCCCGCATGGTAACACCTTGGTCAAGGGGCAGTATCGGCCACCCGGCGCCCAATGACCCAAGCATGCTCATACCCCCCTTACGGTGGTCCTGTCGAACCTCACCTAGGGAACTACTAAATCAACCAGACATAATCCAGTTGAGTCACGCCAGCTAATCATAATCTAATACTTTATCAGATGGGAATAACTTCCACTTTCAACTATAAATGAGCGCCCTGAGATAGCAGAACGCTAAAACCCACTGAGCCACTCAACAAAATATGAAATTCACCTATAAAGGAGTCATTCTAACTCCGATTAAGGCATAATCTAATTCTTAAATAAATAAGGGGGTGGTTCCCGCCTTCTATTAACACTCTCATTCTCTAAACTATTCTAAGCGCAAGGATTTCATAGTCGATAGCTCTTCATATAAAGTGTACTCACTAGTACCTCATAGTTTCGATACAACGCATATTATCACAATAAACAATAATGTCTTAAGCAAATTGCATATAAGGGTTAGTTACTACGTTACGTACCTGTAAGCGTCACCGCACGATCAAAAGTCACAAAATCACCCCAACCAAGGCTCTACTTTCCTCTTACAAAATGGGCACTTATATAAGTTATGAGTAGAGCTAATAAGTTCCCTTAACTACTTTGACATACCAAACTAAATACCAAACTAACCGCTATCACCCATTCAACATGAGTTTTCGATGACTCTAGAACGCACACAACTCATTCAATACAAGTCAAAATCATTAACTCAACACAACATAAGTCTTTCCATCAATTTAAAGTAGAAGTATGTGTGAATCGTTTCTTTACATTAACTAATTTTGAGTATACCGGCTCGCGTTACCCAAAAATAACTAATCAACACTAAATCTTACAATTTTAATATAACATTAATATAACGATAAGGCAAATCTTAGAGTTGTCGTATCGGGATATCATTTGTTACATTCTCCAAAGCTATTAAGAAATATAGTCAAAACAACACGACAAATTACTTTAGCAACCATCGACGATAAGTTGACATTATGCTCTTGGCTTACTAATATCATGTATCTATAACTTCAATAACAACCTAATAAGGGTATTTGTAATTCACAACAATCAAACCACAACAATTAGTAACTATTATTCCCAATTTAATCAATAAAAATCACTTTCATAGTCAACTAACATCATCACCGTTACTAATTATTCACAACAATAACCAATCGACCAAATCTTAAAACAACTTTTAAAGTTATTTGATCAATCATCACTAAAATATATTCCCTCCTATTCACCTTAAGAGTCCCATTTGACTTTTCACGAATTTTAAGGAGAGTCAAAAGTGGGACCCTAAGGGTACGAAAGAGAGTGATATTATGAGTTTTTAATATAAGGAAGGAAAATTAGTATGAGTAATGGAGGGTATAATTGGAAATAAGATAAAGCAACTAAGGGTATAAAAGTCAAAAATCCATACCAAAAATAAAAATGGGACAATTAAGGTGATTTGACCATAAAAGGAAATGAGACACATAAGCTGAATAGGAGGGAGTAGTATAAAACACACATCATTAGTAATTTCATCTCTAAATCCAAGCCCTAATCGTTTCATGTTCAAAGATAACATATTTAATTACTACCCATACTAAGATTCAAAGAAACTAATACAAAATCAACACACAACCCATAATTTCAAATCACACTTCAAACCCTAAGTCATAAACATGTTTAATTCATCAATCAAATTCTTACCCACAAAAAGATTCAATGAACTTAACACAAAATCAACATCAAACTCAATACACTTAATAAAACTCCAAATAAAAACTAGAAAATTAATTAGAGAAAAGAGAAGAGATGGCTCATAAAGGTGAAATTAGAAGATGGACAAGGAGGTAGGTGATTTCTATGGTGGTGGTGACTCACTGTGCGAAATGGGGAGAAGGAGTCACACGGACTGTCCCCTGTTGGCGGTACAGTAGCCGAGCTGCTCGTGGTGGGGAGAGACACGCAGCCTACCTGCTGCTCGCTGCCGTGAAGGAGGAGAGAAGCAGCCTTCCTGCTGGCAGCTGCCGTGAGTGAGGCTGGTGGTGCTGTTGGGAGGCTTCAGACGTGAGGCTTTGAGGGAGTATGATGTCACAGAGAGAAGAGGAAGAGGGAGAAGGAAGAAAGAGGGAGTGACGACTTGTTTTGGGGCATCAAGGGTTTCATGCCCTTTTATCATGGTTATTATTAGTATTATTATTATGTTTATTTATTTATTTATTTATTTATTTATTTATTTATTTAATCTAGATTCATTTTCTTGCGAGGCTCAACTAAGAGACTCACCTTTGTGTACTCACACGTATAATAAAATAATAATTTTTATTCGAACCTCTTTATTTTAGAGGTCGCAATCGTATTTTTTAATATAATTATATGTTAATATTTAAATTCGTATATAAAAGGGATTTATTAAAACTACTTCTAAATTGATTTTATATAATTATAAAAACCCTAAAAGTCATTAAAATATTAATTAATGACGTTAGAAAATCTCGGGGTGTTACAGTATACCCTTCATTTTTTGTTTAATCATACAGGATTTGGAGATGGCTGAAGTTGTGTTCAAAAGAGACCTTGAAGTAATTACGCACTCGTACTGTCAACGAGTGGCTGGATACAACTTGCGTCTTGGGAGGCATGACAAGGAAGTTGTCTCTGGAGACGAAATTTTGAGCCAGACTCAACAAATATGAGAGAACAATGACTGGTTAGCATCGATTGACGAATTTTGTAGGTTGTTGATTAATAAGAATCATCATTTTGTAAGCATCCCGCCAACAAACGTGCAACCTGTTGCACCGTCCGCATCCGCCAACATTTGAATCCCCCGCCATCTACTCCGATCAACATCACAATGCTTCCAACTATTGAGACACCAATTTTTACATCTTTAAAGGAGTTGTGTAATCTTGGCTTGGGTAAGGTGGTCCCCAACTTTCTACCGGCGTCTGAATTCGTCACAACCAATATGCAATATTTGAGGGGGGATGAAGGAGTTGGAGCTGAAAGTGTTGGACTACTCCATGTTGAAAGAGACGATGGATGGACTGTAAGATACCGTTTGAATTTCAAACTTTTATTTATAAATCAATTTCGTAACATTGTCATGTAATCATATTAATTACTCATACAGGGAGATTTTGTGTACGTACCAAAAACTAATTTTTGTGGATCGGAGGGATGCACAGAGCATGTTTAACCAAACTGAAATTGCAACTACTGTTCTTGATTGCTGGGCTATGTATTTGAGTGCACTTAAGAAAAATCAAGTAGCTGCAAACCCCTCCAAGCGGGTCCGTGTTCATTTGTTTGGCACATCCCATTGTGTAAGTCAATTAATTTTTTTGTTATTGATAACTATAAAATTAGATGTCGGCAATATCCAAAATAATAATTTTTTTGTTTATTTGGTTTTAGTTCTGGCTCTCAGACTTCATACACCATTGCAATCCAAAAACTACACAGGATGATAAGAATAGAGAAAAGATCCACTACGTTTGAATATACTTCGAGGGATTAGTAGTTGAAAGAGAAATCATGAGTAAATATAAGTGTTTAGACAGATGAGTAGATTCGTTCGTTATTATTGTACTATGTCGTCGTCTATCCCCTTGTTTTATGATTCTAATTGTTATAAGTTCATTGATTACTGACGTGTATCTATTTGTTGTTTGTTCATGACGTTCTATGATGTTCATGCTATGATACATTTGGCTATGGTCATTATGTTGAGCAGCAGGAGGATCGTAGTTTGACATAACAGGTATAGGAGCTTCTTTTGCATTATATACGGGGGAAATGAGTGAGAATCTTGAAGAGTACAATAATCTTATTGCCTACGTATAGTTTCTTTTTAATTAAGTTGGTTATGTATTGAGTTTGAGGCACATGTCCTCCTTGGTATAAGTTATTTCCGCTGCGTTGTTTTTTTGTGGCTTGTATGTTTAAATGATTTATCATTCTCGTATCTTTCTTCAAACCTAAGCGTTTATATTGGAATCACAATCCATGCTTAGCATGTCGACCGAAGATTACGCGATCATCATTTCGCCGTGGTATTTTGTTACAAGGCCGATGATGCCTCTTTTCTATTATGTTTTATTGATCTTCGTTTTTTTATAGTGCTTCAAATTTTAGGGCAGATGCTGTCGAAATTTCCGCATAATCTTGTTTGGAGTTTTCTAATCCCTTTAATTATATCAATTAAACTTTAACCATTTTATTTCTTTATTCATTTTATATTTTATTTTATTTTTGGTTCCGTATAGAGGGTCGGAAATTCAAGGGTGTTACAAACAGTGTAGTATTTAAATAGAGAGAGATAGAAAGAAAGAAAACAAAGAGATTTGAAAGAATAAAAAAATTTTGTTTGAGGGATTGGGGGGAGGAGTTTGAAGGGAAGACGTAAATAAATTTTGTTAAGAGTATAATCTCTCATAAAGTGGAAAATTTTTTAAAATAACACTTATTTTTCTTCATTTGTCATTTACTTCTAAACAAACAAAGTGCACTCTCTCTTTGTAACGCTCATAATCGTTCCCTTCCCCTTCCCCTTCCCCTTCCCCTCTTTTCTCCCTTCAATGCATGATATAGAATGACTCAAATACCCCCACAAGGCAAAAGTAAAATGTACTCGAATGTATTTATACATTTATACTTCTGCTTCGTCCCAAATTCCTTCCTGCAGTTGGAATTTGGTTCTCCTCTGAGCGGCTCCTCAGTCCTCCTTCCCTCAACCAAGCCTCACAGATAGAACTGCGGTAATTTTCCTTCTTCCATATATTCTTTTATTACATTGAATTTTTTTTGAGGTTTCAACTAATTAGTACTTATTTATCCACGAATTACTGATATTCTTGTGTTGATTTGTTATTGATTTCTTACTTGATCTTCTTCTTTTTCTTCATATGGGTTCTAGTTTAGATGATCTGGTGAGTCACGGAATAGTAACTTTTACAATTAGTTCTTGAATTATTTTGCCGATTTTGCGACCTTTTTAATGTTACCTTAGTTATTCTTTTTGGACATTTAATGGCGTGAACGTTGAATTAGGTGCTGATAGAGGGGTTATACTATCCATTTTTGCGACTCTCTGAATGCTCTCAAGTTGATTAATTTTGATTCATATAGTCGACCCATGTTGGGATTGACATTGTTGGAAATTGGAATGGTTGTGGTTGTAGTGAACATATGTACAATTAGAGAAAAGAAAAGGAAAGAAGAGGGTATTGAGGCATTGCATTTAAAGTAAAAGTAGATTACAAATGGAGACTGTGGTTAGGGTTTGCTGGTTTTCATGATAATATATATTATTGGGTTGAGGCATTGGGGGGGGGGGGGGGGGGGGGTGGTGTTATGTTTTTGGATTGTTTAACATTATAACTTGTATAAGATTGTAAACATTGTTGTGTGCTTTCCTTTTAAATCTGTAGTATTAATATTTTTTGGGGCATTAATCGATTTCTATTACATTTTAGAGGTCATTTTCTCATTTCAGAGGCCATTTTCTCTATTTGTTATTTGTTGATGTTGGATGGCAACTATTTGTTAGTCCCTCTTGCTCTTTGCCCTTTGATTAACTTTCTGAGAATTCAAGTTGTGTTTTTGCTGTAGTAATTATGAGATCATTTGAACGATGGCATTTCTGTATTCTTTATTGTACCAATATAGTTTGAGGGGGTGTTTGGTTTGAACTTTTTAATACCAAGTAAGGGATTTAATTACCATTACTTCACATTTTTTGTTTGGTATAATATTAGGTTAACCTAATCCCTTTCGTGATGGTAATAGATACTTGTTTTATTACCACTCATTTATGTCAAATAACAAATTCTGCTACTACTCTTGTTGGTGTTTCTTTGATCAAGTAAATGTTTCCCTTATATACTGTTATACCAAACAACATATAACTACAACTCTTACCCTTACCCTTACTCCTCTTTGTTATTTCCCTTTCCATTACATTTTATGTTTCTATATCAAACACCTCTAAAAGTTCAAACCTTCATTATCAAGTATGTCTTCTTAGGCAACTAGTATTGGAAATTGAATGAACCTTTGTTACTCGGACACTTAGACTCACTTCATATATCGTGTGTTCATTTCTCCTCCGCGCGTGTGTGTTCATGTCCAACACAACACCTTTGTTTAAGCAACATAGTTAAGTGACATTCATAAGTGCCAAGTCATGTTGTGTGTTTTTTGAACCACAGATTTTTGTATTAGCATTTTTTTTGTTGTTTTTGGTGAACTATTTACTTTCTTTCATTTTGATACCCGAGTTTTTTGTATCCATTCATATGAAAGCCTTTTTGTTATGTCACTAGCTATCTTGAATAATGATGTCTCTCTTTGAAGGCAAAACGTTCTTGCATTCTTCGATGGACCCTTCATCAGCTGGATTTCCTGTACCCCATAAGCAGCTCACTTTTGATGTTAAGGTTCCCCCTTCTCTCTCTGTGTCATTCAGCCACTCATACACACCTTGATTTTCTATTTGCTCGGTATTATTGACTTGAATATACTGCAGTATGCTTAGTTAGGTTCTTTGGGTTCACTAAAGAGTCTAGTGACATGGAATGAAGTTGCATGCTTTCAGAATCACAGAGAAAATTTTTAATTGATCTTTATTAAACATGGCAGAAACTGAGTATATATTTGTTGTAAAGCCTTAGCATCATAGTCCTACTTGTGTGCTCAAGGAGAAGTTTTGTTCTACATTGTGCTACATTTTAATCCTTGATTATGATCCCTAGTTTTAAAATAATGCGCCTAGGTCCTCTTAAGGCGGGCTATCGGCTGGCCGCCTTGATTGGGCTTGGTGATTCAATTATTTAAGGCGAGTGCCACATAGCGCCTTGAAATGCCTTTTGGTCTTGGCCTCAAAAGAAACTCATTTGTTGTGGGCACCCACCGTGTATGTTTTCTTGTCTCGTTTTTATTTCTCTTGTCTTCATCTTCTTCTTAGTTTCTCTCCTTTTGTATTCTATTTACACTTAAATTTCAGCAATCTAACTAGGAAACTGAACCGTTACATTTTACGTGGTTCTTAACGTGCGTGCAACTTTATTGAGTCTAGTAGGGATTAGAAATATTCATATGTAAGTTGCTTAGTGGTATGTTTAAGTAGCTGGGTGCCTGGATAGTTGTTAATATACAAATAGAAATTATCTTTTGAGATTTAATTTGAATATGTTTTGACGTGATTCTGATTTGTGTGTTCATACTTCGGTTCGCAGGGAATTAAAACAAATTTGGTCATTTGTCGTTATGAAGATCATTTTCTTGTAAGTGTTAGACTCGTCTTACTCCTAAACCACGTGATGTCCTGTGCCCGACAACATTACAATATTATTTGCTATCTACCATGTAGTGGTAATCTAAATGAGTACCATGACAGGTTATCGTGACTCAACTTGGAAGCTTGGGAACGTTATTGCAAGCCAGGAAGGAGGAAGGCGTATCAGTTCAGCCAACATTTCACGTGTCCGTCTTATTTGGAAAACGAGATGAGGTATGCCGGTCTATAAACTTCTTGTTCAAACAATTAAAGCTATAAGGGGAAGCAAGTAAATTATGAGAATTTTGTCTATGCAGCCAATGCTGTCTGCGTGTGCTCGGCAGCTGATCGAAAATATAAGGTATACTTATTTCTCTTTTGCTCTTGCTCTTACTGGTATTAGGCCGTGACGATTTGTCACCCGTGGGATCGGACCCACAAACCCACGGGTCAAGAGCGTTGACTTGTACATACACTTGATGAGGTTCATTGTTTTCCAAAACCATATGGTAATAGGAGGATTAGCTCACCAACATATATACAAGTCAACAACTCATTATTTTATCGATGTGAGATCTTGTTTTACATGTGAAGTATTTCCAACAAGTGGCGTAGAGTGGATCAAAGAGTTGAGAGATGAATGACATAAATAATAGCTACATGGTCTTGGATTCATGTAATATTTTCCCGTAGTTTTTATATCTTATTTTCGTTCTTATTTTTTTTTGACTTTTTTAGAAAATTGTTTTGCACTAAGCACCGTTTATAAATTTCCAACATTTTTTTCCAGTGCTGCTGGTTCGTCTAGATGTCTGGTGCTTTCTCTTGGTCTGAAAGACCATTCTACGGTATGGTTTTTAAACATTCCTTGACTCCTCTTATCAACTCAACCGAATACATCACACCCTTCTTGCTGTACTGGCAGGATACAATCAAGGCCATAGTTTCCGAAGTGATAGAAAATCGACTCTGGTGATCGTGTAGCTATATCTTGAATCGATGTGCATCAGTAACAGAGAAGATAATCGTGTAATGCTTCATCCTGTCGTGTTAAGCCTTTTACTGTCTTGCAAGTTGTTAGGATACCGGGAACAGAAGCTTCCGCCACTGTCATCTTGCAGCTTTTGTCCACAAGTACTCTCCGATTTCTTTTCACCTCTCGAGATTTTCCATTTTTCTGGTTAACCCTTTTTTTAACTTCTAATCTGTCCGATTCAACTATATGTTCCGTCTTATTTTTGCTCATTACCATATAAATTTACTATCCCGACTCTCTGCGTAAATATCGAGTTGATTATGCTATGAGAGTGAAAATTTAATTTCATTTCTTAAAAATATGCACTAAACTGGGCTTATTTGATTGAACTTGCAAGAGCTATTCTCAAAAGACTCGCTGATTTATTTAGGTTTTTTTGGAGGACAATTGAAGTGTGGATGGGCTGGGTCAATTGTTTCTCATGGGCTCCAAAATTTTAATTTCCTATTATTACATTTCGGTATGTTTAGTTTTTCGATTTTCTAAAGACTAACATCGTATCTAAATCAAAACCCAATTTTTAAAACATTTTAATTTGAATTTCAATTTTTCACCGAATAACTTACATCCCTAGTGGTGAATTTGTTTATTCTTTATGATTTGCGGTATTTTGAAATTTTCGGTTAATAAAGCTTGAAAACATAAATTTGGGTGGAGAATCATGATCTTGTTTATTGATGAAAGAGAATTCACTTTTTATACAGGCGGTGAATAACAAACCTTTTGTCACCAAAGTGAAATGACTAATGAGTAGCCTTCAACTAAGGTTCTGTTTGGAAATTGGCATGCAAAACTCAAAACTACGATTTATACTTTTTGCACTGCTGATACAAATTTTGAGAAAATTCTCATTTTGTTTTATTGAAAGATTGAAGATTAAAAATCAATGCAAATAACACGTACACATGACTAGAAGCCTCTTGAGCTCGATTACAAAAATAAGCCACAATGAATGGTAATTGGTAACACTCCCACTTCAACAAAAGCCTAAACAAAACAAACCCCAATTCATAATTCTTTATGATAATGTCAAATTCTTAATTCAAATAATACGAAAGGAAGTATAAACCATGCAGGTTTAGTTGGAAAAATCATTAGAAGTTATACAAATACTTCTTAAAAAGTTCCATATGTGATGGAAACAGTTTAATAGCAACCAAAACACTACCATCCTCATCAGCATTTTGCATAATTTTGGTTTGTCCTTCACATTTAATCCCAATTGCACCGACAAAATTAGGTTTTCCCCATCCAAAATCAGCTTCATGAGTCGGAAGCCTTACCCAAGAATTAATCCTCAAATTCGGACACACAGTAGTCGCCGGACCTCGAAGAAGACCTTTAAGATCTGGATACGATTCAACATAATCAATCGCCGATTTCATGTACTCTGTATCGTTCATCCTTTTAAGTGTTTCGTAAATCTTGATCGCAGAATATGACAATGAATTGTTGGAGACATTTCCTGCTTTGTCTAAGCAAGCGGCGAGAAAATATACGTTTCCACAGTAACCGTCTGGTAGTGTTTTCAATCGTGATCTGCCATCGACGGTGATGAGAAGCTTCACATCTTCATCGTCGGCTAATCCACGAGCTTTGGTTGCGCACCGCCATATGTGTGCAGCTTGAACCACGAATGTACTTAGCTTGTAATTTGTTGATTTTTCGACTGATTTCATTGCTTCTTCTTTTAATGCATTTACTTGGGATTTTGTCAGTTTGAAGGTGCCCTCAATTGGTGTTCCCATTGGACCTGATTAATTAAATTATATTTACATAAATTATCATTCATAAACAATAATTTTACACTAATAATATACTCTCTCTTATTCACCAATAAAGTCCTATATTGATTTTGCACGGATATTAAGAAATGCATTGGGGACCACTATAAATATAAGGAACAGATGTAATTAGATAAAGTAAACCAAAAGTAAGGATTATTTACTTTAGTAAAGCTAAAACGGAAAAAACTTATTACTAAAATAGAAAACGAGACATTAATGGTGAACTGACCGAATATAGAAATGGGATGTTAGTACTAAATTGGAGGGAGTATATATTAATTACCTCCGCTTTGAAATACTTGTAACTAATTGTAAAATATTGCATGGAAAAAATATTAATATCAATCGTAAGTATGTAAAATATATAGCCCTTTGAGAATGTATATATTAAACTATTACTTTGGAAATTCCAACAATTTATGCTCGAGGGTAAATGAAAATTTTATTGACAAAATTTCAATTGTAAGCACATTGAAAATTTAGATTCGGTGTAAATCTATGTTTATAGTGCCAAAAATTTATATATGGTGCTTTAGTTTAGGATTATAATGAACTAAGGTAAAATATCTTGTTAAATCAAGTGTATTTTATAATTATATGATGTTGCTTATGACGTTTGTTGCCACTTACTATCGATTAATCAGAAAACCTATTTAGATTTGTGCTTTTATTTTGAAGTATTTGGGTGATTGGGCATTTGTAATAATGGGCTTCCCAAAGTCAGACCTTAAAATAAATGTATGAATTTATATTTGTTTTAATAATTAAGTTATATTCCCTCCTATTCAGCTTATGTGTCCCATTTTCTTTTATGGTCAAGTCACCTTAATTGTCCCATTTTTATTTTTGGTATGGATTTCTGACTTTTATACCCTTAGTAGTTTTATCCTATTTTCAATTATACCCTCCATTATCTATACTAATTTTTCTTCGTTACATTAAAAACCTATAATACCACTCTCTTTCCTACCCCTAGGGTCCCACTTTTGACTCTCCTTAAAACCCGTGAAAAATCAAATAGAACTCTTAAGGTGAATAGGAGGAAGTATTACTTTTGATTTAGATTAATGGCTCGCTTTTAGTTCTCAAATTTCGAAAAAATATATAAAAACCAGGCCTATTGAGATGTTAATACTCCTCCTCTCCCTTACGGACGATTACACATTCTTTTTAATCAGTCCTTTTTACTTTGCTATAATTTTCTTATATAAAAATGTCCTGATATAGTGTTTGAGAACAAGTATTTTATTTCAAATTATAGATTTTAATTAAGAAATCATAAATGAAGAATTTAAAAATGACAAAATTTAGGTAGTTATTTTTAAATTCTCAACTTTAACTATTTTAAAAACAATGATGGAATTTAATCCAAATTCAAATTTAAAAATTTTAATTTGCCAAATAATAAATTTGAGCCAATTTCAAATTTTCAAATGAAATCATCGCTTAAGGACGAATAGAGTAATAGTAATTTTTTTTATCACACATTCTTTTTAGTTCAAATTTCTTTTAATATCATCTATATAATTTAAATAATCATATTAATTTTTTATCTTTGTATAAAATATAACTAAAGGCGATTTATTGGGGACGGATGGAGTAATAGTAACCAAATAAATTTGTAGATAGGCTAATAAATGTGAAATCTTAATAATAGCCTCAATTACCGACATACTTTATATAGTAAGATTATGTTGAAATAGGTAGGATGAATTATTACTTGAAGTAGTCTTATACGGGGACTCTAGCTAATTTACTGTGATGTAAGAGACTGTTTTTTAAAGAGATGATCTAAAAATAAAAAAATTAAATTTTTATTTTTTTTAATTTATATTAATTAGACTATTTAATTTATATATTTAATACGTCTTTTGAAGAGACCGTCTCACATAAAAATTTATTTTTCTTGTAAATTATTTGATGTAGTTACTACTTAGACGCGGGCGTAGTTATGGAGGTCCACAACTTTAAATCGAACATAAAACGGAAATCTCTAGAGTGTAGACCATAACACTTTAAATCATTACTTTCAAAACATGATGCAAGATTCTTTTGGGTAAATAATTCTTAATAGTTGGCTGACAAAATTAACCAATATGACCGAATTTAATTTAGTGAATTTCAAGTTTATAAATTTTAATTATAAGAATTTAATATTTTTATTATTTTATTTTTGTATTTTTCATAATTTATTAACAAGAAAAATAAATAGCTAAGATTTCACATTATAATAATTATTTGTAAGATAAAAGTGACTGTTGTGGACTGTAAAATGATGTTTCTTTTATTTTGAAAGTAATTTTTTCCTTAGTTTTAACCCATATTTTCATATGTTAAAAGTCCTTCTAAATACCTATTCTCACTTTGGTCAGGCCAAACCCCCTCCAGGCTCCAAAGACAAAACATGAGCCTTGTACCCAAAAACAAGAACTACATAACTATTAAAAAGATACAGATTGAAAATCATTTATATTGTGCTTAAAAGGATTTTCTTTTCACTCTTTTGTTAAGGATAATTTTTTTTTTCTTATCCAACCTTACTTTCAATCAAATTAAGGAGGAGCTGCTCTTGTAAGAAATTGTCTTAATTTATTATGACAACCTCAAAATAAGAAATTCATATACTAATAATTTGTATTATTAGACTATTTAACCCAAATATAAAATGGGTCTTACGGTGAGATCATGCTAGAATTTGTGAAAAGGAAAACTGAAAATAGTACTTCCTCCGTTCCGAAATACTTGCTTAATAATGAATATCGACATTATTCATTGTTCAAGCTTATCGTATATATTGCAGCTAATATGTAAGAAAAAACATAGTCAAATAAAATCTTGTTTAAATCATCTAAACTTACATAATAATATAATATCAAAACTAACTATATGGGTGTTACATTCGGGTGATCGAGTCGGTTTCGGACAGATGTCATTCGGTTCAGTTGTATTTCAGATCGGTCATTTTTCGGATGCGTATTACGGCGGGTCACACTCGGGTCAGGTAGGTTACTCACGGTTCAGTTGAAGTTGAGCTATGACTCTATGAGGTTAGCATCTGTTCGGTATCAATTGAAGTTCGTGTCGAGTAGTCAATCGGTCTCGAACTGTCATTGGTTAATAATTAGTCGGTTTTACCGGGTATAGATCGAATTCGGGTATTATTTTCCAGTAGAATTCGACTACGAATTTATAATTAATATAGATCGAGTCAATATCAGATTAAGTTGTTCGCATTTGTTAATTGCTGATAACATTCCCCTTAGTTAAAGGGATATAGTTAAAATACAAATCAGTTAATAATTATTACTTTGTTACTTTTACTTGTTTGACTATAAATTAAAATTAAAGTTTTATCATTTTTCATCTAAATTGATTAAAAATAGTTAAATAAACATTGACCATTGATTATTAACTCTAAATATATAAAACCATGTATAAAATTTAATTAATTAAAATTTCTATTACTTTATTAGATTAACTAATAAGATGATTGAATATTAGTCGATCATACCTCTATGTTAAAAATTGGTTCAAGTTTATGGCATTTCGATTAAAAATTTGTTCGGGTTAAGTCGATTTTAGCCGGATCAAGTTCGATTTTGAGCATGATTCAGGTCGGTTAACGGTTATATGTCGATTATAAAAATCGGTCGCAGTTCGGGTTCGATTTTACAATTCTTGGTCGTAAATCGGTTCGGACACAACTTTGATTCGATAAACCTAAAAAAGAACCATATTTTCGGATTGGTTAACTTTCGATTTTGGTTCGGATCATATTTGAACAGCTTTAGCTAACTATAATAGGCAAAAAAATTGGCAAAGAAACCATAACTACAAACCTGAAAAAGAAGTTGGAGGCAAAGGGGGCTCATACTCCAAATGATGAAAAGTAACTTTAGGAGGATCACGTGGTGCAAGATAAGAAAGCCTATCATGAACCGGAACAACATCAAGCTCAAGTCCTCTAACAAGCCTTCCCCATGATTTTATAAAATGTAAATGAGAAACCCCATCCGCAACATGGTGATGTTGTGCAAACCCAAGACATACACTCCCACACTTAAACCTAGTAAGTTGAACTAACAACAAAGGGAACGATGACAACCCTTTCGAATAGTCGCAACTCGGGAACATCAGCTTTCCAAGTTGCGACTCAGGGTTCGAGTAATCCTTGCCGAATTCCGCAAGTGTTTGCGAGGCTTCGGCCACGACAAACATTGCCCCTTCAGCGTTACAATCGATTTCATAACGACCGTTTTCGTCGTTAAATGTTAGTCTTCCGGCCATTGGATAAAAATAGACTAAAGCTTCACTAAGAGCTTCTTTCATTGTTTTTGTGTCAAAAAAATTGGTTTTTGTGTTTGGATGATGGTAGACGAAAAGAACTTGAGTATGAGAGTAAGGAGTGCGAATAATCATGTCTAGTTTTGATAGCCAAAGCCTCCCTTTGGGAGTCTCCTTTGATGGGGTTACCATCATGGATTCCTTCACTTCAATACTCATTGTTGTCTTTTGTTTTGAGACAAATTTTTATTTTCTTGTGATGAATGGAGTATATTTGTATTTCTAAGTTTGAGTTCTATATATATATATATATATATACATATTTTTTTATATATATATATATATAAAGTTGGAGCTAAGGTTTGGACACTCAATACACATATTATTAAATAAAAGGGACTCTTGGTGAGACTATCTCTATTGAACAAAGTAATATATATTTAAATATTAAAATGATTATTTTTAATTTTTAAGTGATTAATTAGAGAAATTGACTAATTAAAGTGATCACTTACAAGAAAAACTAATATCAATATTGTTAATTACTAAGGGTTTATTTGACAAATAACTACTTATCGGAATTGTTAATTGGTTTCACAAAATGAAAGTATAGACTAATTTGCTAACTACTATTATTGTAAATACTTTTTGACTTTTAGTATTTATTTTAAAAATGATAAAATATTAAAAATCAATACATAAATTACTCATAATAGCTTTAAGCCATTAAAAGTCATCTTTTCAATTGATTCAAAAATTATTTATAAATTTTTTTTAATTATTTAACCAATTAAAAAGTTAAAATCTCAAAACTAACTAAAATGTGATTTGTTAAACATACCTTAAACTACACCTTCTATTATAAATTAGGAACATATACTTAGTTTTAAGCAGGATTTACTGAGAATAATGGTATAATATGATATGGTTAGTTTTGAAAGTAAAAAATATTCTATAGATGAAAATTTTTAAAAGTGGTGATGAAAACTTTTTTATCAAACCGATGGAAACATTTTTTTATAAAAGCAAATATTACTTCCTCCGTTCTGATATTGTTGCTATATTTACATGGGCACGAAAATTAAGAAAAGTGATTGACCTACACTGTAGCTGATTGTTTACTTTATAGAGTATAGTATTTTATTATTGTTAATTGAAAAAGAAAAAGAAAAAATAGGTTGTTAGGTTACTTTATAGAGTATAGTATAATATTTTATTATAGAGTATAGAGTAGGATAAAAATCGGAGTAGGTAAAACTTTAAATGATTGTTTTATTACTAAAAATGGAAATGTAACAAGTAATATGAAATGCCAAAAATAAAAAATATAACGGGTATTATGAAACGGAAGAAAGTACAAAATTAAATAAACAAGTACAAAGAAATTAAATAGAAGTACATAAAGATTTAGTTCCTTAGGCTAAATTACGAAAAGTAGTAAGTACTACATAAGGATTTAGTTAGTTAGGTTATTTATAGTAAAGGTGGGCCCTTTGAAGCGTGTAGTTATATATCTGGCTTGTACTTGAAGATGGAAATTGTGATTGAGAAACAAATCTATTCAATACATTAGCGACTAGGAAACGTGGACCTTGTAATAGTTGTATATACTTTACATTTATTAAAATTCCAAATTTACAAATTTAAAATTCCAACTTCACATTTATTAAAATTATAAATACTTCCTCCGTTTCATATTAATTGTAATATTAGGTCAAATGGTACTATTCATTCACTACTCTTCATTTGTGAATTGTTTTTAATTTATAAGTTAAAACATAGTCAAGTGAGATCTTGTTTGATTCGTCTCATTACAAAGATTACTAATATCAAATTTTTATAATTTTTTATCATACATAATTAGAAATATTAAGAATTAAATTAGTGCATTGAACTGCGTGAAAAAACAAACATTGCAAGTAAATTAAAACGGAGGAAATATTACTTTTCATTGGATGGTGTAAAGAGAGTATCGATGATTTATTTAATTAATAATATTTAAAAAATTGTGGCCCATCGTCAACTACTAATAGTAAAAAAGGAATAAAATATAATGTTTGTAGGTTTTGAATCTCTAATCAACAATATCATATTCATTGAAAAATATATCACCATCTGAGTTACGCTTGACTGATGATCTAATATGAGTTCGTTTTACACTAAAAAAAAGCGAAAAAACAATAAAATAAGCTATGTGTTTAGGTCTTAAGGTTAGAACAATTATCTAAATTAATGTTTTGACTACTCCATTTGTTCCATAATGAAGTTTTCATAAAGAATGTTCACGGGTATTATTAAGAAGTACAAAATCTTTCAAATAGTGGAGATATTATTTTATTGAATAATAAATTTAATGGAGGAAAAGTGGATTCAAAAAATATTAAAAAAAAAGTTAGTGGGAAAAATATAGAGACAACAGGTCCAAAACTAATAAAAAAAAAATTTTAAATTAGTAGGAAACATGTATGGAACATAAGATTATTATAATGTTAAAATGAAGTTATTGGAAGATATGTGGGAGTCATCAGCATTATTAAAATATTAAAATGAGGATGAGCAAAGTTATTTTTGTCCAAAATTTGTGATATAAATGGAAAGATTCTTTATGGGAACAACAAATGAAACACTTCGAAATAGAAGTGGGAACTTAACAGAGGGAGTATCAGATACTTATGTAAAACATAATACAACTCGTTTTGTATGAAATCGTCTCACTTTGATATGAGTGATATAATTAACTAATTTTTGATCATTTTAAAAATATAGGTAATCACTTTTAACACACTAAATAAACATAATTCAAAACCGAGTCATTTAAGAATCGGTGAACATAATATTGCGACGTAGACAGTATCATGAACCCTTCACTAAAGGTCTTGTCTTTCAATGCAACAAGATTTCTGTCCCGTTAGTGATAATTAGTATTAGGTCAATTACTTGTCTAAAACTAATTAATGAGTCTTAATAATAAAATATTGCTTTCGTTTGAAATATTTAAAATTGATTGTCCATGACATATTAAGAATATATCATTACCATTTACAAATGTAATGAAACGGAAAAATTAAATTTATGAAAAAAAAAAATTAATGCGACATAATCTAAAATTTTTTATTTCATCATTAGAATATCCACATCCTTAAGGTTAAGTTGGGGTTAATTTTTTTGTTAGATTTAGTAATTTTTTAGACGATCTATATAGAAGTAATTTCTTTTTTATATGACTATACTTCTATTTTCTATTTTAACTTATTTGTTATATTTTAATATTAAATATCTTAAACATAAATAATAAAATACTATAAAAAGTTGACAATTAAAATATAGTACTCAAATAAAAAACAAATGAAGTACTTCCTCCGTTTCGTTTTAGTTGCTACATTTACGTGGGCACGAGAATTAAGAAAAGTGATTGACCTACACTGTAGTTGATTGTTTACTTTATAGAGTATAGTATTTTATTATTGTTAATTGAAAAAGAAAAAGGAAAAATAGGTTGTTAGGTTACTTTATAGAGTATAGTATAGTATTTTATTATAGAGTATAGAGTATAAAGTAAGGTAAAAATAGGGGTAAGTAGAACTTTAAATGATTGTTTTATTACTAAAAACGAAAATATAGCAAGTAATATGAAATTGCAAAAATATAAAATATCATAGAAAACAATGATAGTTAAAGCAAGATCTAAATCAAATTGATAGAGATGACTTTGATCACATTATAGCTCAATCCTTAGCTTGCATTCATGAGGGAGATCATGGAGAGGTTAGGGGATTGGATTGGCTTGACTTAGAAGCATCGACAGAAGGCAAATAGTGGCGGCCTGACACATCATCCCCCAACAAGGCACCATACTGCTAGAATGAGCACTTGTGGTCAGTATTGTTTAAATGGAGCACTTATTATATTTATTTTGTTCCTTTGAATTTACACTATAATGTTTAAAAAAGTCTCACATATTTGAGTTACATTGTGCAAACTCAAAGATATAGTGAGTAGTAAGGAATTGAAAATCATAAAGTATTTTCTCTGTTTCATTATACTTGTTATATTTCACTTTTTTATGCAAATCACTAAGTTATTCTAATCGATTATATTTTGAGTTATGCAAACCTGATAGAGACATGTTTGGTAGGAGGAACACGAAAATCAATGATAGGAATAAAAGAAAAAAAAATGTGCGGTGTTGGTTGAATCAAAGAAATAGATGGCTACATTTTGGACAGTAGAGATGTACACGTATCATGTGTAGCTCCCTTGGTTCTGCACTGACCACGCGGAACACGGTACACCGCACACTGTACCGGGCACAACTATAGATAAATTTGAAATAATCATAAATGACTATTTGAAAGTGATAAGTTTTACAATTAATTTGTAACCCAGTCGTTAAACATCGTCATTTTCTTTATTTTATCGCCACCTCTTAAATAAAATTACGAATTTACTTCTAAATTTTAAAAAATTACAACTTTGTCACCCTCTTAAAATTTTTTATTTATACTAATAATAATAATAATAATAATAATAATATTTAAAAAAATAAATTAAATATAATAATTAAAAGAAAAATAAAAATTTAATAAAAATAATAATAGCAATCACAATAATAATAATAATAATAATAATAATAATAACAATAATAATAATAATAACTGTGTGACTGAACCGCGGTCTAGCCGCGGTTTTCCTGCGACTGAACCGCGGTTGGCTCGCGGTTTTTCCTGCGACTGAGTTTTTTATTTTTTACTTTTTTAAATTATTATTAATTTTATTTATATTATTATTGTTATTATTAATATTATTAGTTTTATTTGCAACTGGGTTTTTTTTTGGTTTTTTTTAAATTATTATTAATTTTATTTATATTATTATTTTTATTATTATTATTTTTTTTTGCTATTATTATTATCATTATTATTATTATTAAATTTTTATTTTTTTTTAAATTATTATATTTAGTTTATTTTTTAAAATATTATTATTATTATTATTATTATTATTATTAACTTTTTTATAAATTTACTCCCTCCGTTCTTTTTTGATCTTACACTTTGGGTTTTTCACACATATTAAAGAACATAGAATCTTTGGGTTGTAATGGATAGTGTGAAGTAATGATTGTATTGGAAGTATGAGATTATAGTGGGTATTATTTTAATTAAATAGTAGTGTGAAGTAATGATTGTATTGAAAATATGAGAGAGAAAATAATTATAAATAAAAGAAAAAGGGTAAATTAAAAGAAACATGAGGGTTTTAAGGGGTAAAAGTGGGATAAAAACTTTCCAAAAATAGAAAGTATTCTTAAGTAGAAGAACTTATAAAACTAAGGTGGATGATCAAAAAAAAACGGAGGGAGTAGTTGTTAATTAATTTTTTATTTTTTAGTAATAAATTTTTATTTAATTTAGTTGATAATAGTGTTATTAAGTCCAGTGGCAAATTCGTAATTTTTAAATTCTAGGGGTAAATTCGTAACTTCATTAGGGGTTGACGATAAAATAAAAAAAGGTGGCGATATTTAATAACTACCTTTATAGAACCCGCACGGTGGTAGGTACAGGAAAATTCTACTAAAAAAAAAATTTGAATTTCTATTGAGGTGACTTAATGTATATTTATTGTTTTAAAGTGATAATTTATATTATTTGTCATTTGAAATATTACTTGCAAGTTGCAACTAGAGTTGTTTTAAAAGTGATCCGACCAGAAAATCCGATTCGAAACTGAAAGTAAACTGAACCGAATATGTGTTCCTTTTTTAGGTTTATCGAACCGACATTACCCGACCTGAAACTATACCCGAACCGGTTGACAACCGAAAATGGGAAAACTGAACCCGAGTTGTAACCGATTTTTTTAACCGACACGTAACTGTTAACCGAGATTACCCGAACTTAATAATGATCGACCCGAATCATGCTCAAAATCGAACTCGATCCGACTAAAAGCGACTTAATCCGAATAAAGTTTAGATCGAATAAAGTTATAAATATTTTAATAAAATAAATTTTATAAATACATGATTTCATATATTTAGAGTTAATAAACAATGGTCAATGTTTATTTAACTGCTTTTAATCAAATTATATGAAAATTGATAGAATTTCATAATTTTAATTTTCGGTCAAACAAGTAAAAGTAATAATGTAATAATGAACACTAATTGATTTGCGTTTTCACTATTTTGCTTTAAGTAAAGGAAACTTATCATCAATTAAAAAATGACTAACAACTTAATCTGATACTGACTCAATCAATAGTAATTAGTAATTTGCAATTCGTAGCCAAATTCTACTTGAAAAATACCTGAACTCGATTTGTACCCGGTAAAACCGAACCAATTATTAACCGATGACAACTCAAGATCGATTGAAACTCGACACGAACTTCAACCGACACCGAACTGATGCTAATCCGATAGCTTGAGTAACCGATCTTCAACCGAACTGTGACTAACCGACCCAACCCAAGTATGACCCGTCGCAACACGCATCCGATATACAACCGAATCGAATGACACCTGTCCGAAACGACCCGATTATCCGAATGAACACCTCTAGTATCAACTGAGTGTGATATATTATGTTGAAAAATGTCATTATCAGTTGCTAGGGGTGTGCATAAAAACCTGATCCGAAATATCCCATTCGGATTATCCGGTATCCAGTTTCCAAAATCGAATAATTAGCCCGATTTTCACAAACCGAATAATCTGGATCGGGTACCCGGTTTTAAAACCGGATACCAGACTCGGATCCGGATCACGTTTTTGGAAACCGGGTATCCGGTATCCGATTTTAGATAGTTTTTCTTTTTTTTTTTTTAACTTTTTTCTCAAATAAAATGATAATGGTATCTCTTAAGCTAACTTTAGGTTGAATCTTAATATAATTGTTCACCCGCATAATTTTTTTTATGATTGTTCTTACTTAAACCAATGAGCAATAATGTTATTCTTTAATTTTCTTAAGGTAGAAGTTTACAAGACTTAAACATATAAATGATGTAGACATTTACACACTTACAAGATTAAAAATATTCTAAAATAAAAATAGTATTTGAATTTTAGAGAGTTAGTATTTGAATTTAATATAGAAAAATATTCTAAAGTAAAAATAGAGTTAAAAAACGCATGAGTAAACAAAAAAGACAAAAAAAAAACTATTAAAACCTGGTATCCGGATCCGACCGAAATCAAATCGGGTATTCGAATTCCGGATACCCTGTTTAATCCTGGTCGAAACCGGATCACATTTTTAGGTATTCGAAAAATCGGGTATCCGAATTTCCGGATCTGGGTCGACCCGATATCCGATTTTGAACACCCCTATCAGTTGCTAGTATAATAAAACAGATGAATTAAATTAATCACTAACAATTTTAAAGTGATTACTATTGATAGTCTAAGAGTTATCAATTAGAGAAATGCGTTATTTAAGTGAGATTTTCTCATGGTGAGACAGTCAAATAGTCATTGGTTGTTAGTTGCTCGTGCTATTTGTTGGTTTGCTTTATCACTTGAAAATGTTGACATTTATTATTGGTTTTTAAAGTAAGTACATAATTTAGTTTTTTAGAAAAATGTTTAGTAAAATTAAGTATTGGCTATTGACTTTATAGCTAGTCAAACAATAAAAAAAATTATTTGATAATTGACTTTTAAACTAGTTAAAAAAAATGAATGGTCCATGTAGAGGGTTGGGTGTGGTGCTTCGAAACAGTGAAGGACGAGTCATTGCTACTGCCTACTGGTACACGTAAAATTGAGAGCTACTGGAACGTGGATACATGTGAAGTCGCTGCTACTCAGTTCGGATTACAAGTGGCCCTTCGTTTAGGTGTTCATTATGCTCATTTAGAAGGCGACTCCATGAATGTGGTACAAGCAATTGTTAATTCTCGGATGGGCCTTACACCAATCTTCCTCTTCTATGCTATTTCTATTCTCAAGTGTCAATTTCTAGATTTCTTATGTACTCATGTTTGTAGATCAGGGAACTCCCTAGCTCATGAGGTTACTAAATGGGACACGGGTGTTACCCATGAAATAATTTATATGGAACCTTTTCTCCAAGGTTTTTATACCTTGGCGGAGCTTGATCGACAGGTGATCTTAAAAAAAATAAAATAAAAAATTAACTTTTAAACCGTTAGCTACGCTTCATAACCCGAATTGGAAAATAGGTATGTATAATGAGTTGAATGCTTTAACTACAAATAAGATTGGAAAATAGGTATGTATGATGAGTTGAATGCTTTTAATTACAAATAAGACGTGGAATTTGGTACATCGTCCTTCTAATTAACTTTTAGTCCTTTTCATATTTCTACCTTTTTTATTTTTATTTATTTTATTTATATATATTTATTATTTTTTTAATTTATTGTTTATGGCAATCGTGTGTGTAAGTTGCAGGCTTTCCGAGTAATTGCAGTTTCTGACGCTCTTTAAAGATCTTGCTTGAGCCAGGGAACTCTTTGACCACACTCTTTTTTATGGGTATGAATTGTCGTCGTCCTTCCCTCCTCAGATCCTAATCATAGTTTTCCTATGAGCGGAATATACTAAGTATGATGATGATGATGTTAGACCATTGAGGCATTGCCTTGCACACCATTAAAGAATTCTTATTAATGAACCTTAAAAATAATACTCCCTCCTATATTTTCTTCACTTGTCCCATTTGATTTTTGCATATTTGCCAATGCACGTTTTCAATCTTAAATATCTCTAATTGCGCTTGAGTAAAAATTATAAAAAATTGATATTAATAAAATTTACAGTAAGGCGAATTAAACAATATCCCACATGACTATGTAGTAACTTATAGATTAAGAATAAATCACATAATAAGAGTGATTGATAAATAATGTTGAAAAACCAAATGGAACAACTAAAGCGAATATAAAGGAGTATCACTCTCATCTTTTTTCATTTTTTATTCCTCCAATTCATTCAAACAAACAAGTTCATAAGTTTTTCTTAATAAAAAATAAAGAAAGAAAATCTCATCATTTTCTTTCCCCTATTTTTTACAAGTGATGTTATTATTTATTGTCTTTATTTATCGTTTTTTACCTTGTTCATTACTTTTATCTTTATTGTAAAAGAAAACATTTTAAAAGAAAACATAAACGAAATCATAATCATGAAAGCGTTACCGCCACATCTATTTATTCCTGATAAGGAATAAATGTAAGACTAAACAAATATATTATAATCTTATACAATTTAAGAACTAAATAATTCTACAATGAAAGTGAAATTTAACTAAGACATGAGTATAATAGAACTAATTTTTATGTGAACCTCACTCCAGGAACCCCACGCAATTAATAACTTGCAAAATAAGTATGCAAGAAAAACGAGGAAAAACTTTCAAAATGAGAAAATTGAGTAGTTTCAACTCCATCCCGTAAAACAGTTTAGTTTGAAAGGAATAGTTTAAGAATAGAAATTATAATCAAGGTGAAAGTATTTTTAAAAATATATATATCTAAGCTAAAAATCAATTTGTGAAAACAATATAAATTCACGTAAACCAATTAATTAGTTTGATATTTAATGATAAACAACACTTATATCCAATTACTACCTCCTATTCAGCTGAATTGTCCCATTTTTTTTTGGCACTATTCACTTATCACTCTTAATTTGTATTTTACTCTTAATCTATAAGTTAAAACATAGTCATATGGGATCTTGTTTGATTTGTCTCAATACAAGGATTATTAATATCAACTTTTTATAATTTTTAATCAAGCATAATTTGAGATATTAAGAGTTAAAATGTTGCCTCGGCAAGTGTGAAAAGTCAAATGGGACAGTTCAGCTGAATAGGAGGGAGTATTAATTTGAGGGAACGAGAACTTCAGTAGGCCGAGGCTTGACCCCTATACCTACTTCATCAAGAGGTCGTTACCCCAAATAATTCATTAAGGCCAGCAGAGTAGCCTCAGGTAACCCTATTGTGTACACCTCTTCTACTTGGATCACAACAAAAAGAAGGAAGACCAAACATCGTATCAAGTAGTAGAAATAAAAATATCTATCGACTGCTACACTAACCAAACAGGGCAACATGTTCATATCCCTTATACCTGGATCACAACAAATGTAAGAGCTTCAAATCCCTTTTGTTTCACTTTACGTGATTTAATATTTTTAATAACTAGTCGCAAGCATACAAACATATAATTTAACTTACATTATTATTATTATTATTATTATTATTATTATTATTATTATTATTATTTTATTTTAGGATCATAAATTTTCCAAGAAAAATATATTTCAAAAATATCCAATTGTAATCTCATTTTCCAAATCACCATTTTAATATTAATTGGTGGCAACATGAATTAATATCATAAATACTTTTCTCCCAAATTCAATCACATTTTAAATTTTTATTAAAATAATAATATAACTTTCATCAAAATAATAGTATTATAAATTAAATATGTAACAAATTAGCAGTAAATATCATTTTGAGAATAAATATAAAAAGTATAATATCATATTAAATCCCATTTTCCATCTAAACACATCAATTATTACTTAACTCATAATACTAACGGGATAACCCTCATCATATGGACATTGAGAATTACGTTGTAAAACAGCCCTAGAATATAAATGTACGTTCCTAGTAGTATAATTATAACTTTCGTCTAAATTTGACATTTGAAGTATAATTATTGTTTGTAATTTGTAGATAGAAAATGTCTAAAGATTGAAAAATACTATCAAGGTGAAAAAGAAATTGATAATAATAGATGTAAAGAAAGACAAATGATTGATGAGAGAAAATGAATAAGAATGAGAAGAAAGAAAATTAATATGGTGAAATAATTTAGAGAGTAAATTGGTTAATTTATGATAGAGAAATAATGTTGGTTAGAGTTAGAGGAAGAATGGGAAGAATAACGGAGTTTAATAAGAAGTTATTTTAGAAAGTGGGAAAAAAGTTTAATTTTGAAATATTTTTTTTAAGTAACCGTGTAAGTGTTTTTCAAATTCAATAATTTTTTTTATATTAAAACTACTCTTAAATTTTTGGGTTTTTTTTTTTATCTTATTTTATTTTATTTATTTATTTTATTTAAACCTAATTTGTTTCTCTTTTTTTATTAACGTACAATTTTTTTAACAAATGTATTAGTTTGATTAAATTTTTTAAATTTTACGTTATTAATTATTTATTTTCCTCTTTTTATCTTATTTTATTTATTATTATTATTTTTTAAAAATATCTTAGATATTACATTTGTTTTTAGTTATTTGTACGTTTTCAATTTATTCTTTTTATAAGTTGCATGTTACTCTCTTAGAAGACCTTTCTCGAGCCGAGAGAGTCTTTATCGCACTCTCCTCTATGAGTATGAGTTGTCGTCGTTCTTCCCTCTCCAGACTCTGATCACAGTTATTTAATACCGGGATACACTGGGTATGATGATGATGATGAAGAAGTAAAAAAAACATCAAAAAATATGATATTTTTTTTTGTAAAATATAATAAATGGATCTCTAAAAATAGAGAATAAAATTTCCTATGTTTTGATATAATTTTTATATTTTCTTAACATAAATAATTTAAAATGTTGAAATTGTAAAATATGATTGAAAAAGATTATTTTGACCATTTTGTTGGCTAAATCATTTAATGCCATGTGGCACTCTCATGAATACTCTTGGCTACTCCTTTGTTCAATAAAAAAAGGTTATTTTTATGAACATATCTTCAAATGAACTTGCTTTATTCATTGTTAAGAGGAAAAAAAAATCACATGGACATGGTGATGAACAAAAAAACTGCCCATTAAAAATGCTCTTAATTGTACTTGCGTAACACAAATTGAAAATGACCATAAATGGTGAGTTTAATGCTTTAATTAGAAATAAGACGTGGAATTTGGTGTCCCATCCCTCTAATGTCAATTTTAATCTTTTCATGTTTTTACTCATAAAGTTTGGTCTAAAAGTCCTTTTTAGATAAAAGCATGTCTTGTAATTCATGGTAAGACTCAACGAGTTTGTATTGATTATGGTAAGATTTTTAGTCTAGTGGTAAAATCTGCGACAATTCATATTGTTCTTAGTCTCTCATTATTCAAAAATGGCTAATACATATGTCAAAAATGTTTTTTTAATGCAGAGTCAGTCCTGAGATTTTAGGGTTCAGGATCACTATGGGCATTAGTTATATGTAAAATATAGATTATTAAATACAAAATTTATAATATCGAAAAAAATATTACACACTAATACATCTTAAGTAAACAATCAATAAGAAACGAAAAAAATATATAATATCTTAAGTACGAACTTTTAAAAAATTCTCAGCAATTATTAAAATATTTTTATTGAGCTATTACAACTCTAAAAAGACTACATGAAAAAGTCATAAAAGAAATTATGCATATGAAGAAAAAGATAACAAGTTGGAAAACATATAAATAAAGAAATTTAGTGGATTTTTCATAGAAAAAGTAAAAGCAACAAAACAATTGAAAATATTAATTACTAATTAAAGTGTAATAATTGAGCTGTATGTTATTCGTTTTTTGTTTGATAATCGAGCATTAAAAATGCAATAATAAGTAAATAAGGTAAG
The DNA here is from genome assembly GCF_026212465.1 of Amaranthus tricolor. Lineage (NCBI taxonomy): Eukaryota > Viridiplantae > Streptophyta > Magnoliopsida > Caryophyllales > Amaranthaceae > Amaranthus > Amaranthus tricolor. The sequence continues at coordinate 42,823,259 of NC_080047.1, forward strand.
AATTATTCCTAATAACACTTTGGTTTGGTGTTTAAGTGCACAATTTAATTACATAAAGTCCTGAAGTTTAATTACAATGCAATATATAGAAGGTGTTTGGCAAACGATTAATAACTGGTAGCTAATAGCTTATTACAATGACTGATTTGACCATCTGATTTTATTAGCTGATTTGACCAACTAATTTCGCACTCGTTGTTATAAGCAGTTTGTTTAAAAATAACATATTAATAACTATAAATAATTTCAACCAGTTTAATTACTAACATGAGCATTGATTGGTTTGACCAGTCAACCCTCTAATTAGTAATCAAAACTAAATAAAATAAATAAATAATAGAATTATTGTCTATTATTCAAACAATACTCAAATTTAATTGTTTTTAATTAGGAAAAAAATGTTCAATAATTAGACTAACATCAGCCAAAAGTCATAAAGTGGTGACGTTAATTAATCAAAGAAGCTTTCAGTATGTGGATGACTGGATGGTGTTAATTATGTTCTTTTGCGTCCTCCACGTCACTTGTAATGTTGTGCCTATCGTCTCCAAGTTTCTTATCTACTTGGTCGTTCTATCTCTATGATAGTTGTCTCGTAAGTCTAAAATAATATTTCTTCCTATTTATTCTAAGTGTTTCATTTTTTTTATTGGATTAGATTATTTAAAATATCTCATTTTTATTTTAAATATGTTAATTTTACTAATTTGTACCTATTAAGGTTAACTTTACACTTTTAGACTTATTAACCCTCACTTTACACCTGTTAAAATTTTAAAACTCTACACTTTTCTTTTACACATAAGATTCTATTTAAGGCCTAAAAATAATGAAAAATCAAATGAGAACTTAGAAAGGAGGAAGTATTAGTTTACTCTATTTTTATTATGTACTCTTTTTAAGCATTATTATTACCACTTTGCTTAATTAAGCTTTTTAACTCATTTTCTATAAATTAAAAATTGACACATAAAAATATAAAATAGGCCTTTCACCTCCTAATTGTGGAATTTTGTTGTACCTACTTCCTTCGTCCATAAAGAACTACAACAATGATACTTAAATTTTATACTAAGATTAAGAAATAGAGAAAATAGTTAAATTGTGCATACGATATGAGAATTGTGATATGTGGATTAAATTGAAATTGGTGTGAAATTTTCCTTAAAAAAATTGTAACAAAGTAAAGAATGAAGAAAAGTGCAACAATCACTTAGGAATAGAGGGAATATAAATTTCAAAAACCTTATAAATTTTAAAAATTTTATACTTCCTCTTATTCACCCTAATAATCTCATTTAACTGGATATATTTGCCAATGCAATAATTTAATTATTAATATATTTAATTGTGCATAATTAAAAATTGTAAAAGTTGATACTCCTAATTTAAGATCTTGCATTAAAACGAATCATACAAAATCTTACTTGACTATGTTATAACGTATAAATTAAAAACAAAATACAAGTTTAGAATAATCGATAAATAGTGTTAAAAGTCAAATAAAACTATAAATTTGAGGATGCATATGAGATAATAGTTAATTTAGATAATATATTTTGTTCTGTCAAAATATTTTTGGAAAAACTAAAGTGTAAAATGTAAAGTAGCTTGGAAGTGTCTATTTATTAAATAAATAACAAAGTACATCTTATAGCCAATTAATATAGATACTAAAAGATTACATTTGATCAAACTAATAAAAGATAGAATTTATTTTGGAAAAACAATCTCAATTTGTAAAAATAAAATTATGTTTTGAAGGTAAAAAGTAAAAACTAATATAATAAAAAAATAATTCTTGATGATGACATCTACTTATAATATTAGGAGTGTTTCAAAAACAAATAAAATAAAGGGAATAATCTAATGCTTTTATAATTTTTCTATAATAATCCCACTTATTAATTGCTCATGAATAATTCTAATTTTAGGAGGTGTTTGCCTAGAGTAAACATATATAACCTATTCACCTATAGTAGACAATTCACAAAAAAGTAAATTGAAATATAAATTAGAGAAAAAATTTTAAAATTTACATAAAAATTTTAGATGATAAAAAAATCAAATTATTATAAAAATATTAAATTATTATAAGAAAATTATTTAAAAATTAAATTATTCTAGATAACTTTTTCTAAAATAAATAAGCCTTATTATATGCTTTGCAGGCACTTGGCAACCAACTTGACACCAAAGTACCTTTATTACCACTAAAATCTAACTCATCAATAATGTTTTTTTGATAGTACTTTCTCTTGCAATATTTATTTCTTTTCACGCAATTTAATGTATCAATTTAATTTTTAATATCTTTAATTATATATAATAAAAAATTATAAAAATTTAATATTAATAATTTTTACAATGAGATGAATTAAATAAAATTTCACTTGACTATTTTTTAACTTATAAATTAAAAACTAATAATAAATTAAAAATAATAAATAAATAATATCATTTAGTCACTCAAATGTTATATAAGTAGGGAACGGCTTTGCACATTATAAATAAATTGGGGCCACATTTACGATATATACCTGAAGCTCACTAGAAGGTTCAGGCTTTTATATTATTTATTATATACTTGTTCAGTTTTGTATTTCTTGCTACAATTATATGGGCACACATATTAAGAAAAATGATTGACCTACAATGTAGCTGACTGTTTACTTTATAGAGTATAGTATTTTATTATTAATTGAAAAAGAAAAAGGAAAAATAGGTTGTTGGGAATAGATAAAGATTAAATAATAGTAGGTATAAAAGTTAAAGAGATATTGAGTAGGATAAAAATAGGGGTAGGTAGAACTTTAAATGATTGTTTTATTACTAAAAACGGAAATGTAGCAAGTAATATGAAATTGCTAAAAATAGAAAATATAGCGGGTATTATGGAACGGAGGAAGTATATTCCTTTTTTTTCTATATCAATAATTTGTTACTATTTAACTATTTTTTAAACTCTTGTGAATATTTTTTACTTTACTAAGAACTTTATAAGGAATGAAAGGAGTATGAGTTTGTGTAAATATCGCTTATTTGTGAATAGTGTGAAATATATTACTATCTACAAAAATTGTGTTTTTTTTTCTTTTACTAATTTACAATTATTGTCTGAAAAGTAATATTTAGTGGTGATCATAAAAATTTTAAGTAACCATTCAAAAAATAAGTTAATTATATGAGTCTGGTTGATTTTTTTTTATGTACAGTGACACTTTTTGTCAATTTTATTAGCTTTATCCATGGCTTCTTACACATAATATTTAAAATTGTAGCTTTATAATTGGTTGCATTGGTTCCTGACCTTGGAATGGCATTATATTGAACTACACCACACTAGTGATTTAGTGTAAAAGTACCCATATAACCACCTAAATAAGTACTAAAAGATCCCTACCACAATTAGATTGAGTATTATAAGTGTTGTAAAAAAATAATGTATATTATTGACGTCAGCAATAATGGGTACAAAAAGTTCAGGACACGTAGATTTCATATTATACCGAACTCGAAATATAGGACCATAAAAATAATTGTAAAATAATGAATTGCATTCTAGGCGGGAACCCTCTTTCCTTGAGCAATACCTCTCTCACTTTGGTGTCTTGGAAAAAAGTTTAAAGTTTGCTTTGGATGTTATTGAAAGTTTTGAGTCAATGCCCTCATACAATCATCAGTATTGGAATGGGAAAAACTTAAAATTGTTGGCGGTTAGTTTTTTTGGCTGATTTTTTTTATCAGCTAGAAATGTAGGTTGTTATTGTTGGCTTTTTAAACTAGCTGAAAAAGCCAGTTGTTTGTGGAGATGTTTGGTAAATTTAAGTATTGGCTGTTTATTCCATAAAAAGTGGACCAACAAGCTAAAAACCAACCAAAAAAGCTAGCTGAAACAACTTTTTCATTTTGGCTTAAAAACCAGCTTTTCAGCTGCTTTAAAAGCCATATTAAATACTTTATTTAGCTGTTTGACCAATCAATAAGCGTAAAGCCAATAAAAAATTTAAGCCAAAAGTCATGTATCAAACACCCAAATAACACAATGAAAGATTGCAAGTTTTTCACTGGAAAAAGATTTTATAAGTGAGAATAGAATTGAACATGGTCCCGTTTGAGTTGTGTGGATTCTTTATTTATAGAGATTTACAAAATCCTAACCTAACCCTAACTTCTACCATTTCTAAAGCAAAGATTGCGTATAAGGCAGACAATTCACATATGTGCCAAGTTGATGACTCGTCAAGCATCAGGGACGACGGTTTGTTGACCCCTTGACATTCGAATTCCATTTAGATTTCTAAGAACATTTATCGTGTTATGTTCATAAAAGGTGACATTTTTGGAAACTATGACAATTTACTTTCTACTATTCCGTCTTTATAAGCTTGCCGATTGTCGCTTTTGACAATTTTACATGAGGGTTTTTTTATTGAATGTGGCAAATTTCAAGGAATAAAGAAAGTCAGCTGTAAACGTTATAAACTTTTTTCCTGGAAAATAATCCAACTGGGCAAGTATAAGTATAAGTATAAGTGATCACTATAAAACTATAAAAATGACCACTTTATAATTATAAGTGTTCACTTTAAAAGTGTACATCGGGTCAACCAAATAAAAATGATCTCATCATATGATCGTCTATTGTAATAATTTGTAATATATCTTACCATAAGACGATCTCATATCAGAGGCATTTCTAGAACAACTCGTATTGTATGAGATTGTCTCACCATGAGACGGGTCCATATAACACCCTATTTCTTCAATTGATTACTTTAACGGCCCGTTTGATTGATGGTAATGAAGTAATGGGAATGAAATGTTGTAATGGCAATAGTAATGAAGGAATGGATATGAGAATTGGTAATGAAGATTCTTTTGTTTGGTGTGCATGACTAAAGAATGGTAATGGAAGATAATATTCCATTGATTGCATTTGGTTGTTAGTAATAAAAAATGGTAATGACTCTTAGTTTCATTATTGTATATTTGTATCTAAAAGCATTATTGTATCTAAATTATTCTATCTAATGATTCTTTTTTAATAATAATATTTTTTTGGATAATTACATATATTACCTTTTTTTTCTTCATTATTTTTTTTCTTCAGCTCGAAACAACATTAACTTATTTTATTACCACAGTAATACTTCATTACCATTACAGCCTAATACTAGGTTGTTTGATGGTAATAAAAATGGCCTTTTTGGTAATTTCATTACCTTATTTTATTACCATCCATTACCATTGAAGGCATCCAAACAACCAAATTTTTTATTACTTAATTTTATTACCATTACCGCCCTCTAATACCATGTACCAAACGGGCCGTAAGATCATAAGTAATCGTTTTAAGGTTATAACTATTCACTCTAAGACTATAAAAAGTAATTATATTAAAATTATAATTGATTACTTTAACGTTATAAGTGATTATTTTAAGACAAAAAGTATATATTAGGCTAGCCCAATAAAAATGGTCTCACCGCAAGACCATTTCATTTAAGAATTAGTGTTTCTAAACAGGGTGTTGAGCTAAAAACCACCCAAATGTTGGACCTACAACAACAGCCCATATGCAATATAAGTCCACACATTCGTCTGTTTGTTAATAAAAGCCCAAAGGATGGATAAGTGAGAATGTGAGATGGTGTGTTTTCCTTCCAAAACTGTTATCCAGTTACTTCCTACTATTCTCTTTTTGTTTTTCTCATTAATTTGTTCAACTCATCTTGTATGACAATATGTCAAGTGAAATAGATTTATATAATTAATTAATTAATTTTTATAATTATTTACTTTAAAATTGTAAAAAGGTCAGTCCAATAGATATCATCTCACCTTAGAACCTTTTCATATAAGAATTTGTATTATTTATTTTGTTTTTGAAGGAAACTTTAACATATTCATATTAGATTTTGATAGATTCGTCTTAATGACAATTTACAATTATCTATTTTCTTGGTATTTAAATAAATTTTAAATTTGCATTTGAAATATGCAAAAATGTAAGTGAAAAGCACAAAATAGAATTAAAAGAGTACAATAATATCAATTTATGTTCGTAATTATATTTATTTGTTTACTTAATAATTTATTTTATAAGAATTCAAATTTCAAACTTCCGTGCATCTGGCACATGTTTAAGGAGATAATTCAAGATATATATTAGTACATTACATTGTTTTTATATTACTTACAATTATTATGTATTTTGTTAAATATTATGATTATATAATTTTTTTTTTGTAATATTTGTAACATGTATACTTAAATATATATTTAATTTTATTTTTTTTGTAGGTTTGAAACAAGTTTCCGTTCATTTTAAGTTTAAATACAATTCAAAAACTGCCAAGTAAGGAGCTTGGCTTTTGCAATTACATACCAATTTCATAATAATATTGCTCGTATGTTGGTTAGAATTTTTTTTATTCTTACAAAGTTTGACTAATATTTTAGAAAATATATTACTCATTCTATTTTACGTTAAATGTCCCATTTGAACATTATTCAATACATTAATTTAAATCTTTAATATTTTTAATTGTGTATGTATAAAAATTTAGTCATAGTAAGCAACCCAATATTTCTGCACACATAGAGTCAAGTATGGAGAAAGATAGTTGAAAAACCATAGTTATATGCCCCCTCAAATTAAAAACAGAGCAAAAAGAAATGCAAGCAGTTAATTAAACCTCAAATAAAGAGATCTCCTGCAAGGAGAGAGATGAATAACATTAAGACCGCACGAGAAAAACTACCTGCAAATCACAACACAAGAAAAATGAGTACAAAGATCTCATTTGAGAGAAATCAAATAAGAATTTGTGTAATAAAATTTACGTTAAGAAATTGAACAAGATTTATTTAACTATATTTTAACCTATATAAATTAAGAATTTAAAAAAAATTAACGTTGTTGAAAAACTAAAAATAAATTGGATTTATAGAAAAAGGGAGGTGGTATGAATTATTGACTATCCAAGTCACAGACGAATCTAAAATAAAATTAAATAATATTAATATATTAAGTATTATTTTTAACAACTGTTGATAGTAGAGCTTAAATCTAGTACAATGATATTACACATAAATATTTTAACCAACTTAACCAGTATATTTATTAGCATATTTAGATATTTAACTTGTTGAATATTATTAGTTAAGAACATTGATAAAGGCTATATTCCCTCTAATCCTACAATATACTCGCAATTTGCAACATATATAGTCAAAAACATGAGGCATGATGCATCATTATTTTAGAAATATTGATTATTCAACTCTACTCTTTCATTAAATTAAACTGCTAAAACTAAAAGTCAACCCAATTTATGTTTTACTTACATTAAATATTAAAATGATTGATTTCAAGTTGATCTTACCTCATGTTTAGCTTCACGAAACTAACATCGTATCGGATTTGGTTTATTCAACATAATAAATTGGTACAAATTCAAAATTATGCAAAAACAAAGTCATTAACTTTTACTAGTTGACTTTTATCCAAAAAACTTGGTAGTTAATAAAAAGGTTTAACAGTATAAAATCTGTTAATTTTGTTTAGACCTGCTTTTATCTAATGATTTTTTAAAGTCTTACTTTCGTAAGCCGTTGACTTGTGCCAAATGAATGTAATTCATTACCCCAATACCATTAAGTGGCTCCAACCTAAGGTACGATTTTAAATGTTAGATATACACAAAAGATAACATCACTAACAATAAAGAAATGTTTTCAAAACACATTCTAGTTGAATATTAAAAACTCAAAAGATGTATTATGGACCAAAACATCCAGTATTAGCCCAATATTGTTTCGAAATCGTAACACTTGCATAGTATTTCAATCCAATGAAGTATGTGAAGTAATATTTTCAAAACCATCCATTAGAGTAAAGGTCTATCGTCTATAGAGTTATGTTTGGGGTTTTTTTGCTATTGGCTTTTGATTATTGTTGAACGAAGACTGGTTTAATTGATTTGTTTCTTTGCTTGTTAAGTTAGCTATATGTGTCCATTATTAATAAAGATGTTTGGAAAAAATTAGTTATTTTATGTTGGTTGTTTGTTAGAAAAAAGTAGTCTAATAAGCTAAAAGTCAATAAAATGAATTTTTGATCGTAGCTTTTCAATTTTTGCTTAAACTTCAATCTTTTTGTTTACTAATAGAACAAACAAGTTTTTGCTTATTATTTGACCAATTAAGTAACGTCTCTTATTTTGATAGTGTAAAGGTTTATATTGCAGATGATTTTTGCTATCAAGGATTAGTCAAAAACAACTTTTTTGTTACGTAATAGTCGGGAATTCTTGTCTATATAAGTTCCTTGACTTGTTACTTAAGTCTGAATTTCATATCTCCGTACAAGGGCGTAACTCGGATACGATTACGTATATTCGACCTATCCTTAGATGAGAGCCACTTAATGACTTTGAATAATAAATTAGTGTTAATATTATATTTGAAGAAACACGAGTCAAAAGTCATAAATTTTTTAAAAAAAACTTCTATAAAAAATTTTGGAGTATAAGATAAGAAAAGAACACAAAATAATGGCCATAAATGAACAAAGAATTGGTGCATTCATCACATGTAATGGGGATAAATAAGTATAGTGACCTTTAGGGATGGCCATGGGAAGCAAATCTTGAAGGGAATCAAAAGAAATTGCCCTCCTTTTCTTTACTCCAATCCTCTTTCTAACCTGCCAAGATAATTGCAAAAAGGCACCTTTGCTTACATCACATGTATCCTTTGAGGATTTGGTGGGTCCCTCCACCTACCATCTCTCACTTTTATTTTCTTGTATTATCATAACACAAATTTATGTAATTATTTTATTATTTAAATGATCATTTAAAAATTCTAAGTGATTACTTTAACATATTATATTTATTTGAGCCAACTCGATAGATGGTTTACTATAAGATCGTCTCATTTAAAAATTTGTGTAAGTGATTTTTCTTATTCATCATAAAAATCTCTAGAGTGTCGAAAAAAATTGACCTGCAACCCTACCAATTCGTATTTTAAATGATGGGTCAATTTAAAAAAAAATAATAAGCGTACTCAACTCATCTTAACCTAGTTGAATTACAGGCTAAGTATAATTTTATCGAGTGTCCGTTAACCCCGAAATATAAATGCACGACTTTCTTTTAAAGCTACTTACTATAGCAGTACTTGTGTCTACTAAACATTGATCAGAATACTAGCTTTAAGTCTAGTTATATATGCCTTTATTTTAGGGAAAATAAGTATAAGTTAATAAAAGCAAATTAGTCATTATTTAAATAAGTATTGCCCAAAACTTATTAAAATCTAACAATGAAATTGATATCAAATATTTGGATTCGAATTATCCAAATACTCAATATTCAAATATTTGGAAAAATCAAATGAAAATATATGCCGATAAAATAAAGAGTCGACTAACCAAGTACCTAAAAATATTAGATACTCCATGGTAAGTACTCCTAAAGTCTTTTTTTGTAGTTTTTTTCTTTCTTCCTCTGTTTCTCTCCTCTTTACCTCTTTTCTTTTTTTTTTTTAATATATTTTTTTATATATTTTTTAATTTCCTTTTCTTGTAATAGTAATCTAGCTTTGTTTTATACTCTTGTAAATAAACAAATCCCCCTCCTCCACATTACAATTATTATGCTTAAATTCCAATTTTTAATTATGTTTCATTAATTTTAGTTTTGTTCAAGTATAATTACATACTGCCCTTGCAATTTTTGTTCAAGTATAGTAGATTAGAAAATAAAATACAACATTGCAATATTGCCCTTGTTAAAAATGATATTATAAGAGTAGAATACTGAGTTAGCCAAGTAAGTGATGGTTTTCACTTTGGCTCTTGTATTGATAGAGATTTAATTTTCTCTGTTTATGAAAATGATTAATTTTTCACCCCTTGCATTTCTTATTTATATATTAAGAAAGATAAATAAAAAGTTTACATGTGAAAATATCAAATAGCTTCTTAAAATGAATAATAAGGCTCACAGATAATGAAGTTGAGGTAATAGAAGAATTGTTGAACTAAAAAGAAAATGATGCAAACGATATAGAGTTATCAATTAAAAAAAATGGCGCAATTAAAAATATAGATGTAATGCTTCTAACTCTTTATTTAAGAACCTATTTGACAAATAAATGTTACTTGTGTGTGTCACTTGTGTTTGTTAGCTTTAGTTAGTCTGACCAACTAAAAGTATAGATTGATTTGCTAATTAATACTATGTTTAAGTGAGTTATTATAAAAGTAATTTAGTAAAAATTAGTTACGACTATTATTTACATATTAAAAAGAAAATAGAACACTAAAGGCTAAGTTAACTAATAATAGTTTTTTTATCTAAAAGATAATTTTTTTGTTTATTTAAAAGTCATTTATTATAGGCATTATTTTTTTCCTTCTTCCTCTATCTTATATGAAATCGTGTTTTATTCTTCTTAAAATCTATTTATTTAATATGTATTTTTCACAACTTTTTATTTAGTCAAAAATTCAAAATAAAAATATTTAATATCAAACTATATATTGAACTCAAGAATTGATTAACTGAGAAAATATTTCATTCATAAATTATTAAAAGTCAAAAAAAAAAAGTCAAATGTGAAGAAAGAGTAAATATTTTACTCCACTTTCTTTGTTTATTATTAGCATTGATTTGCTTAGCTAACCATTAACCAATATAAGTACTCCTATCAAAAAACCCAGTTGGTAGAAAATTAATAGCCCTAAAATTAGAGGAAAATCCTGTAACCCAAATCTGGTCTGATCAGATCTTACTTTGTGGGATTTTGTTTATTTGGTGGGTCTTATATGAACAGAAAACCCATTATCCTCAATCCTCATTTCTGCTTTTTCTTCTTTTCAACACTCATCCATTACCAACAACATAAATCACAAAAGAGAAACTTCTGGGTTCATTCAAGAAAACAATTTGATTGGGTTTTATTTGCTTAACTTGTTGGTCCAAAAATGGGGATGCCTGTTGAACCTCAATTCCATGTCTTAGCTGTTGATGATAGCTTAATAGATAGAAAGCTTATTGAAAGGCTTTTAAAGACTTCTTCATATCAAGGTACTCTTTTATATACTTACTTTTAAAGGGCTTTAATCATTAGCTTAACCTGTCAAGTAATCAACTCAACAAAAAACTTAAGTTGATAGTTGAAGTATCATGATATGATATATACTCTAATATGCCCCTCAAACGAACATTGTTTGGGCTAGAAGGGTGGATTCAACACAAATTCTTATACCGGCACAAAAAATTCAATTCAAAATGAGAGGTGAATGAGATTGAGGTTACGTTGGCTTACTGATGCTTGAAGTTCCAAGATAGGTTAAATACTCTAATATGAGGATGGTATTTGGAGTTAAATGTGACAAGATGTTACAACTTAGGCTTATAGGTGAATATTTAGCGCTCATATATAAGAGGTTATGTTTTAGTATAAAGGACTTTTAGGCGAGGGACGTGGTAGAGTTTATAATATATTTGAAGTTTCTATAATCTCGTAAGACATTCTTTATATATAGATTAAATAACCTATTTTATTTTGAGTTTGTCTCGGGTCTCTGTTGAGATTGTTTTCTTTGTTAGGTAGAAGAATGTTTTGAGTAGATTTTTTGATAAAGGTTCAATCTTTTTGTAGTTTTTGGTATGAAATTAATGAAATCTATGCATTTTTGAGCAGTTACAACAGTGGATTCAGGCATTAAAGCTTTAGAATTTCTGGGTTGGCAAGAAGAACAACCTTCAGTTTCTCCTGATTGTCAGAAGGTTTCTTTCTCACCCCAAAAAAAGTTTTTGTTTTGCATGTACTTTTAGTTAAAAACAATCTTAATTTTCTCCATTTTCCCCATTTTTTCCCATTTTTGTGAATTTCTTTACTTTTTTTCTAATTAATTCAACTTTTTGGGTTTAATAATCAGGAAATAAAAGTGAATCTTATTATAACAGACTATTGTATGCCTGGGATGACTGGCTATGATTTGCTAAAGAAAGTCAAGGTACTTATTCTTTCTTTTTACATCCCTTTATTTGTTCTTTCCTTTTCTTCTTTACATTTGTATTCCTTTACCTTTTGAATGTCTCCCCACTTGTGAATTGTGATCATGTTCTTTCCACTCACAAAAACTAAAATATTTGTCTCTAGAAAATTCCTTTGAGGTGGGATTTTCCTTTTTTGCCCATTTTTGGTTGTAATGGGATTTTTTTTCTATTAGGGGAGTACTAATTTTGCTAATTGTTCTAAATTAACTTCTATAATGCACAAAGTGGCTAATGTTGACTTTTTTCGTTTTTGTTGAAGAGGGTATTCATATCTTTTGCTTCACTTTTGGGTGGTGATATTTAAGAAAAATATATTTTATTGCAGATACTTAAGTGTCAAGGAACCAACTTAATCTTAAGCCCATGCACTAAGAATATGTTATATACTCTATCGTTATCCTCTCATACAATAGCCCTTTAGCTAAGAGTGTATATAAAATACATGATGTCCTCATGCATGGCGCTCAATATTTAATCTTGAAGTAAGGGTGGATGAAATTCGAACCTTTGACCTTTCTCCACGCACATTGACTTATGATCCGATGTTTAAAAAACCAACTCAATCTGAAACTTAAACTTAAATTGACAGTTGTAGGAACTATGAAGATAGGAAAGTATTGATCTTTGTGTATCTTAACTAAGAGTTATTGATGCTGAAATGATGGCGAATTTTCAATCTTTCTTTGCAATCTTATTCTACAAATTTTTTGTGTTTGTGGGCAAAAAGAAGGGTAATATTCTCATGTAATTAGCCCTCCAAATATATTGCCAATTTATTTTATGGATTAGCCATTTTCATGCCCCCTTAGAAAGAAAAAGGGCCTAGTTGTTGGATTCATTTTTAGTAATTACCAATGTAAATTTAGGTGCATTATGAAAGAAAACTATGCATATAAATGGCACTGTCGATAACGATAAGAACTGTCCTTGACATATCTGCTAGGAAATCGATTTGAGCAAACAACGAACTTCAATGAACTTCCACAATGATTTGTATTGAACCTTGGTGTGCTCGAACATATATGATGTTTATGCTGCAAAAATAACATTCAGAATTCTTGTGTGCAGGAATCCTCGTCGTTCAAAAACATACCAGTAGTTATAATGTCATCCGAGAATGTCCCTTCTAGAATTACCAGGTAAATACTTTACAATATTCCATTATCTTAATGTCATTAAGTTGACGCGGGGTTTTGGGAGGTCGGATATGCGTAACATTACCCTTATGATAAAGAGAAATTGTTTCAATTGACCCTTGATACTAAACATCACATGCAACATGCCCAACCTGACAATTAATATGAATTGCACATGATTTGAAACCTATGGTCATGGTCATCAGCCCAGTGTTCCGCACAAAGTCAGGTTCCGGAAGGAGAGGTAGCAGACAGATCGTACCCATATGGCCATATCCCTTGAGGGAGAGTGCAGCAGAAATGTGTGCAATCAAGAAAACCTCAAGGTAGTGAGAGCCTTGCAAAGTGAGAGATAGATAGCACCAAGATCGTAATTCTTAGTAATCTAAATAAGTATGGAGGATCTAGTCTCGCGCCTGCTTAAACTATGGCCCTGGAATTGGGCAACATCATATAAGATATAACACAAAAGAATAGTAGCCGAGTTAGTTAGGCACACACACACCGCACACACCTAGAAGACTAGAGGAAGTGTTTGGCCCACTGTTGATATGCGATGCCAATTTTTATCTTCTTTGTAGAAGTATTCTAGGATTGATCCTGTATGCTGTAAAATGTAAACCCATCTTAAACTGTTCATTCACCTCAGTCGCCCAGTCGCCCTGTGTTGGATTCTCGATGCTCTAACATGAATTTTGAGTACCTTTTGGAACAACAAAATGGAATTGTCTCGTAAAAAGTCCGCTGAAATTTGGTTGCGTATGCACGAACTAGCAATTTACCTCTTTATTATGTTCTCGAAAATGCAATAACCGAGCAAGCTAAAATCATTTCTACGTATCAGATGCTTGGAGGAAGGGGCGGAAGAATTCATCCTCAAACCAGTGCGATTATCGGATGTAAATAGGCTTAAACCCCACATGTTGAGAGCTAAATACGGGCAACAACATCGAAACATGTTAGAAGAATGCCAAAAACCGAAGCCAAAAGCTGTCGACCAACCACCACCGCAACTGCCCACACAGCAACAAGAGCAAGCACCCGAGCAACAAATTGAAGAACGTCGTATAAAACAACACGAACAACCTCAACACCAAGTAGAAGTACATCAACAACAGAACAACAAGAGAAAGACCATGGAAGATGGACTCTCACAAGATAGAACAAGACCAAGATACAATGATCTTACCACTGTAGTCTAATTAGTGCAATTTTCTTTTTTATTTTGTTGGGTAGTTTAATCAAATTAAATCCTCCCTTTTTTTCCCATTTACCCTTTAATTTTTATTATTACCCTTTGCTATTTTTTCCTTATATATAATGATAAAAAAATACCCTTTAAAAATACCCTTTAGAGAATTTGTAGAGATGATAAGGAGATATGTATATTATGAAGGGTTGGGGTAGGAAGAGAGGAGTTGACAACTATGGAAAGCCTTGTACATTTTATAATGAACATAATGCAATATTCAATTTTTTCCACATGTATAGAAATGTATTAGATTTTTAAAAAATATTTTTCAAGGTAAGGAGAAATTCATATAAGGTAAGAGGAGTTTAGGAGAAGAGGAATTTATCTTCTTGTAGACGGTAAAAATCGATATAAGTCAATTCATGATTATCATCAAAGGTTATAACGATCCATTTAATGTAGGCCTCTTTTTTTCTTTCTTTGCCCAACTCATCGTAATGGTTTTTCGTTTATGTTGACTCGCTTTGGTATATGTAGTTGATGTTATATTATTACGAATAAGATTTTGATATTATTGTTGTTTCTTAAGGGATATTGTTAAATTTTATAGGGACAATAATTAGCATAATCCAATTTGGATTAATGTTTTATAATTGTAATAGTAATACCAAGAAAAATTGTCTATATTTTAGAGTACAGTTTTCTGACACTGTGATTAAGAGTTGTATTGGATCCATTTTATGGGTGTCCAAAATTTTGTTTACAAAACAAATCTTATGAAATCTTTACAACCTGGAAATGCAAACCTTAATGCCAAGGTTATGGTGTGAGGTGATGATCATGACTTGCTTGTGGGCTGTGGGCCTGTGGCAATGTAAGATGTTGACATCTGAAAATCTCATTATTAATTTTAAATAATATTCACTATCTTGTCTTTTAAAATTGCTATATTTTGATTTAACAATTATTTTATTTGTTTCTTTGAAATTGCAATAATTTTTACTATAATAATATTTTAGATTACATCTCTAATACTTTTAAATATTCATATCCACTTATTTTCTCATTTGTCCTCGTCATTTTCTTTGAATGGAGTAATGATCTTTTTTTAGTCAGTGATGGAATTTTGAAGTCATAAGCTTGTTTAGATAATTATTGTTAGTTGTAATTGTTAGCAGGTTCAACAAACTGGAAATATTGATTGAATAGTTAATTGTTTAGTTTAGTTATTGTGGAGATTTTTATTAAAAATTAGTTGTTTGTTTGTTTTTTGTTAGAGAAAATGTATATTTAAAACCAAAACCTGATGAAAAAGCTACTCATAGTAGCCTTTTGGTTTTGACATAAAACTTAGCTTTTTATTTGGCTTTAAAGTCATTTACAAACTATTTTTTTGGCCTTGACCAACTAAATAGTCAAAGTCCAACAAAAAAATCAATGCAAAAGTCATTTGCCAAGCACATGCACATTTGTATGTATAGAGTCAATGAAGCATATTCGCATATATAGGATGGTCACGAGTCCAAGACCTTATTAGCATTGCTTCAAACCCGACTCTAATTTAGGATCTATGTCCAATTATTTTAGATTCAGTGGCTATGCTCCTAGTCTAGATTAAATAAATGGGTTGGGTTTAAATTTAGGGTCTTCAGGCCCAGTCCTACTATAGACCCATCTAATATCTAATTAAGCTTTAAAATGTAAAAATGGTAAAATTTGAAAAATTTAATTATAATCCATTAAGGATTTTATACTCATCCGGCTCTAGGGTTAAAATTTTTAGACCTATGGTTTCGAGTCTAAGTTTTAAAAAAACAAACGAGTTTAGTTCTGAGTCTTGCCGAACTCATCTTATGACCATCCTTCACTATACATTTACATTTCAAAGTTGATTTATTTTGATAATTTTTTTGTTTTAGAATTTTTCTGCATTTATGTTTTTCTAGCTTTATATTCTAGGCTGTTGAAAATTTGTAAAAGAAAAAGAAAATAGGCGAAAGGAATTTTTGCAGTTATCATAATCTATCATTATATTTATGATTTCTAGCATTTATGATATTCTAGCTATATATTGTTTTGATAATTTTTTGTTTTAGTATAGGGAAAAGTGTAAAGAGTACTTAATAAATTTTTTTTTTTCTAAAAAGTACCTAATAAAAAGAGTTTTGTCAAAAAATACCTAATAAATTTTTTCTTTTCCAAAGAGTAGTAGTAATGTTTTCCTTCAGTTGACCGTCAAATATAACGTTTGACTAGTCAAAATCGAAAATTCTTGTTCATCATATTTAATTTTTTTTCCAATTCAATATCAATTTTGAGTAAAAAGTAGTGGAAGAATATAGTGAGGAAATTAAATTGGAAAAGAAATTAAAGACGAGGAAGAAGAATTTTTAATTTTGACTAGCCAACTGTTATATTTGACATTCAACTGAAGAAAAACCTTACTTGATACTCTTTGAAAAAGAAAAATTTTTGTTAGGTATTTTTTGGCAAAATTTTTTTTTTTAGATATATTTTGAAAAAAAAAAATTATTAGGTACTTCTTAACACTTTTTCCTTTTGAATATCACGATTTTATAGCTTATATAACCACATGTCTGTATGATAAAGTCAATTAAATAACTTGGCTTTTTAGTAATTCACGAATAGGGTTGCACAAAGTTTGATTAGAATCGCAAACCAAACTATAATTTAAGTATTTTGTTCGGCCAATAGTTTGAAAATCCAATCCACTTTTTTCAAAAATTAATATGAATTCGTTCTGGTTTATGAAATTTTTAAACCAAATCAAATTTTACATTGAGATGCACTCTACACATGAGTTGAATTGGTCATGTAATACAATTTATAAAAATATTGAATTCTTGTTTTGAGTCGCTCACAAAAAGACGAACCCTCACAAAAAGCATACATTATATTAAAAAGCTAGGAAAATTCTAAGTGTCACAACTAGAGAGAGTTTGCCAAATTCATTTATCAACTAAAAAATGACATGATATTTGATATTGACCAATATCTCCACTATTAAAGTATTTTACATTAACATTTATTTATAGTTAAATTGAATAAACTAGAAAATATAACATACTACATAATATACTATTGACAATTTTCAAAATTACAGAGTTAATTTATACATATTAATGTCAAAATTTAATTTTATACTACACGGATTTTATTTTTTTGAATATCATATATTTATATATGTCGATGCAAAAAAAACCATACATTGCAATGGTTTCTACCCTAATAGTTACTCCCTTCGTTCCTATATGTTTTTCCACTTTTTCTACCCTAATAGTTACTCCCTTCGTTCCTATATGTTTTTCCACTTTGGGTATTTCACAAAGATTAAGAAAAATATAATATTTGGTGATAGTGGGTATTATTTTAATATATAATAGTGGGAAGTAATGATTGTATTGGAATAATGAGAGAGAAATTAATTGTAGATATAATTAAATAATCAAAAAAAATCTGATTTTATTGTAGAGAGAGAATTTACATGGAGGGAAAGTAACCACTTTCCAAATTGGGAAAGTTTACATTTTTGGTTCTAAAAAAAAGGAGGGAAAAATTAGAAGTACATGGACCAAATACAAAATTTCCAGCCATCCAAAACAGCATAATTTGGCCTTGCATTGGCCAAATTAGAAATACATGGATTAATATAATGAAGAATTACAAGTACAATCTCCAAAAAAATGACCTTACAAATTCCTAATCATCTTATTTAAGCATAAAACAGCAGCCTCACACTACTTGTCCTGCAAACAGTATCAAAAGTCCAGCAAACAGCCTCACAACAACTATATTAAACCCAAACAGCAGCCTCACTCCCACCAAAAACAACTGTCCAGCAACATCATTAGCCTTGTAATGGCTTCAAATGATGAAGATGAGGTAGAGGGGGCTTGGTATTTTGGATCAAATGCATACGATCCAGAGTCAAGCTCCAGTTCCGACGAGGAACCACAAGTAAATGATGCACAACAAATAGAACAGCAACATCAACGTAAAACAAGGCTTATAAACGACATGAGGCATCTCATTTTACATGAAATGTTGTCACTTAAAGTAAGTGACTCACTCCCACATGGTACATTCGTACGAATAGCAAACAAATACGGTTACACACCAAGAACAATTCGAAAAATATGGAAACGTGCAATTGAAACCAAAGAAGAAAACAAGCCTTATGTTGTCGATTCAAAGTACAAGAATTGTGGAAGAAAAAGAGTTCAAGTGCCACCAAACGTACTTGAATCAAAACCAATGGGTGAACGTACATGCATAAGAGATGTTGCAACATGCTTAGACTTGGCACCAACAACGGTTTGACGATTGATACGAAGGGGGGAGATTGTACACAATTGCTACTCAACCAAGTAATTATAGATAATTTTTCAGATTTTAAGTCAAGTAATTGCATAAACACATCACAGGGGTTTTTAAAAAAATTTCAAGAACAGACTTCCAAAAAAAATAAGACGAAATCAAAAAGGTTCAGAAAAAATCCAACATCAAACATCACAAAATCAAACGAATCCAACAGCAAACATCACCAGCACTTATCATGAGTGTACAATGAAAAGGAAATTCAAGAAAAAATTACATAATTCACGTGCGTTTTTTAGGGTTTTTTTTACCCCTTGCAGCAATAACTTCCTCAGGAGTGTCAGGGACAACCAAATTAACTTGGTCTTCATGAATCTTTGATGGAGTTGAAGGATTAACATGAGATGGAGACTTTTGATATGCCTCAAGATCTTCTTCTTCTTCAACATTAGGAGAAGGGGTAGAATCACGAAACCTAGATGTAGCATCATCCTCCATCGCCTTTTGATATGCCTCAAGATCTTTTTTAGTCCATTTAAGAATTTCATTTGAATAAGAGTGTGACCTCCCATTAATGAAACAAGAACAAAATTCTCCACGATCACACAAACCGTCATAAAGGTATGATGGTATGGTCGAATCACTCTTAGATTCGACGGTTGTCATGGACAAACAAAGGCTTCAAACAGTAACAATTCGAAGAAGAAAGCAAAACAGAGGGCTTGAAAAAAAAAAACTCAACCAAAATTCACAAAACGAACATCAAAATGAAGACCAAATTCCGATCTACATTTTAATGCAGTAAAAATGGAGTAAAAAAGAGGAATGAACAGGGGATAAAAGCTAAGAAAGCCATGGAAGAAACTCAAGGAAGAGAGAGAAAGCAACGTGGGGAGAGGAAGCAGAAAATGATGATGGTCTTAAATGAAGGAGGCTGCACACATACCGTAATTGAATCCAACATTTAAAATAAAAATATATAGAGTAAAAGAGGGTATTTGAGGGGTATAAATGGGAAAAAAAACTTTCCAAAAATGGAAAGTATTCTAAAGTGAAAAAACTTATGAAACTATCCGTTTTAGTAATGTGGAAAAACAAAAAGGAACGGAGGGAGTACTAAATAAGAAATCTTTACTCATTATTAATTTATTATCAACCAACAAGTTCAATCACCTTGAAGATCCCAAAAAAACAACCATAAAATCACTTTCATATCATATATCCATCAATTTGACCATGTTGGTAGTACAAGTGTACAACTAGTCTACCCCATCCTCAAATTAGCCATTCTAAATCACTTGGTATCACACCTAACTTTTATAGTACCATGATACCATCCCACATGGGAGCGCAGCCATGCTCATGTGACTCATGTCTACTTCTCCCACCCTTTAAATTTGAAATATTTTTTCTGTCTTTTTTATTCACCTAACATAAATGATCGATCACTTATAGTATATATTTGGTACGATAAATGTAAATTTTACTAAAAACTTTCAATATAAAAAGAGATATAAAGAAAAAAATAATTTCAAGTGAGTTGCAATTTGAACGTATTCAAAAAGTAATTAGGTTAATATAATCTTATAACAAGCATTAAATTTAAAAATTTTCTCATATTAAATATCTTTACTTTATATTTTATCTTAATCTACTCATCTATGAGATTGCCTGTTTTTAATGTCAATCACTCAATACAGGTCAATGAATATAAGTTAAAATGTATTTGTTTTAACTTTTATTAATATAACTTTGTACACTTTTTTAATTATGAAATATAACTTTTATTTTGAAATACTTACGATTAATTTTGAACTAATTTTGATATGTTCATAAAATAATGCCACTATCAGTTAAGTATAATAGAACGAAAAAAGTATATTAAATATTAAAATTTTGAAAATCAAAAAGTATCATAGTAATTGTGTTTTTTCCTTTCACACCTATAATTAAATTTGATTCTCACTAATTACAAAATGATAAAAAATTGAAAATCGGAGGGTAAATTAAATAGTAACATTATGAAAAATAATGCTACTAAATACTTGTATTTATTTTACTTTCTCTCTCTTACTAAGCTCCTCTCAAATCCATCACTTCTAAACCCTCCATACGCTACCTTCATCCCCTGCTTCAGGTTTTCTCTCTGTTTTTGTCTTTTGCTTATAGTTTATTACTTATCGCTTTTTGGTTTTATGTGACATGTAAATGATTTTGAATTTGGATTTTATGAGATTACTTGTATTGTCTATTTGATTCTTGTTATCAATTTTTGTTTCTTTTATGCTGATGGAAATTTTTAGTAATTGATATTGAAACCCTAATGTGTGAACAGTGTGATTATTTACTTATGCTTTGATCATTCTATTTATTTTGATGTAATTTATGGTGCTCTACATAGAATTTTGATTTTCTTACTTATTAATGGATTTATATGAAGTAAGTGTTTTTATCGGAACAAAACATAGATGAGTTAAGTTTCTTGCTGATAAATAAAACTTAAATTGTGCTAAATTACGATTATATGTTTGAAACAAAAGATTTGTCCCTCCTTTTAGTTTTTTTCTTGAGGGTCTGAAATGCCGGAATTTGAAACATGGATTGGGATTTATTTATTTGTTTATTTATTTTTATTTTGTAAAGTGCTGTTTTTATACAAGTTCATTCTGCTGTAATGCTATGATTTGATCATGATAATGAAAGGTTTCGAATCATATACTTCATTGATTTTACCTTCATTAATCAAACTCTTTAATTCAATCATGTAACTTTTGCCGATGTGCATGATAGGGTATATAACATATCACGGCCTCACGGGGCTACAATCATCATCTGAAAATCCTGAATGTGTTGCTTTCTTGATATTTGATATAATGTCAAGGAATCAACTTAACCAAAAGCTTAAGCCAATGGTCGTAAACTTGTAGTCCATGATGTCATATACTCTATCGGTGTCATGGGTAAGACCGTAAGAGTATAGGACACTTTGGGATCGAAGAAAGGTTTTGACATCTAGACACCTACTTGTGTGGCATGAGTTGCCGAGTTTGCCTTATATTGGTTTTTACTACTATCTTCGTGGGATAATTTCCATATATTGATATCATGTATTTGTTTTCCTCAAAGTTATTTTTGTTAAAGGTCTTAAGATGAGTAAAATCTGAAAAGTGATCAATGTGTATCTGCTAGTGCGGTAGGGCAGAATGAAATTTGTGGAACTAGAAGTTTTGTTTTTGCTGATCAATTAGATTTTCATTTGATATTAAGAATATGACTTTTGTTAATTTTTAGGGTCGGGTTCTGTTAATTATTGTTGTATTATAGTTATAGGCGTATTTCATTGTCTACTTATAGTTTAAGTCACTATTGTCTTGAAAGTAATGACAGTTATGTTGTTTTGTTTGATTTTTTTTATGTTGTCATAACCAGGAAAATACCAAAAAATTGAGCTTTTATACCTCAAACTTTGCAGAGTGGAGAATCTGATTTGTTAGTGGCTTTAAGACCGTGAACATGTCAGGTGGGGAGGGCAGACATCTTTCTAATCAAGACCTACAAATGGTATGTGTTGTTGAAAATTACTTGACTTTTTGCTTCATCATGTTCTTTTGTTCTGATGTTGGATTTTACGGGCTTTAAAGATAGTAGTATAAGGTTTCACTAGACAACTTGCCTTCTCAAATGCTGGATGGAGATGTGGATTTATTACTCTTTTTTTTTTTTTATCCTTGAGTTTGAATTTTTCGTTCCTTACATTGCACTTGTGTTAGGTTTTGAGTTTCCTTTTTCCCCTTTATTTCTTATCAAAAAAGATTTTTGGTTCCTTTTATTGCTCAATGACCAATTAATCGTAATTAAGATATCTTTAGATAAATCAAATATACTTCCACAAGATTTTGATCTTAGAAGAGGTATGCACTGTTGCATATAGATTATTTTAGTTAAACTTGTCACACTTTAAACTTGGAAAATATGAAGCATATCAAGTAAGGCTAGGGAAATAGTTTTATGGTGTTGCAATAGCATTTGTCATGTTGAAATATATGTTGTTGGATCAAAAGTTGTTTGATGTCTGATATTACTGATTGTAATGCTTAATGAAACTGCTTTCCTGATGTGAAATGTGTAGAGATAATTTCATTTCATGTCAAATATTCATATTTATTTTCGTAGACTTCATTGGACGTAGATGCTTAGGTAGCTTGTTTGAATTTATTGACTTATGCTAGATCTCTTTAAATTTGGCAAACAGTAGTAATAAGAAACAATCGCATAAACATGTTTTTTTCCCTTGAGTGTGTAATTGTGTATGCTTGAAATCAATATATTATAGCTTCTCAGTGTTTGCATGTTCTACAATTCTTGATGTTTTTAAAATTGTACTGCCACCTAGCCGCATTGTTCTGGGATTATACATTGAAACTTTATCTCATTCTTAAACACTAGTCAAGATGTAATGTGGGTTACGAACTCATTTAGTTTATAATAAGAAACACTACGATTTTCCAGACTGATCTAATGTTGCAATGGCAGGTCCAAGATCTTATAGAACATTGCCTTCAACTGTACATGACCAGGAAAGAAGCTGTGAGTTTTCTCTCAAGAAGAGCAAATGTGATGCCGAGCATTACTGAACTTTGTAATTTTTCATTTCTCCCTTTCTTTTAATTATTATTATTATTATTATTATTATTATTATTATTATTATTATTATTATTATTATTATTATTATTATTATTATTATTACCATCATCATCATTATTATCAAACTATACAATGGATTTAGAATAGATGGAGTGACCAAAAAAACTTAAGAGTATTAAAAGGAGAGTTTGATGGGAGCTGGAACAATCAATGTTTTGACTTTTGGGAGATTTTAATTAATATGCTATGGAAGGGTTTATCTTGGAAAGATAAAGTGCTTAACGTAACACTTATTTTACGCTCCAAAAGATATCTAGATAATAATTCAAATGCCCCTTGTGTAGGAAGACATCTACACTTTGGGTAACAGAAGATGAGAATTGAAGCCATTTAATCCACTTTTGACTCTTCCTAAAAAAAAATGAAATATCTAATTACCAGGCGTCTTGCACTAATTTGATAGATTTCTTTCTACCCATTAAATCACTACTGCTTGCATAACTTCAGCTGTTTTGTCTGAAGCTCCTTGCTTGCATGATTTTGTTGCCGTGTAGTATGGCAGAGACTTGAAGAAGAGAATCAGGAATTCTTTGAGGTTTATCACATTCGGTTAGCATTAAAGGAGCAGATACAGCAGTTCAATGAATTGTTGAAGCAGCAAGCAAATATGGAGAAGATCCAAAATACTAGAGTTACTCCTATGCCAGTTTCTAATGAATCATGCGAGGCACAATGTAAGTTCATGGTTTCATGGAATCACGTGAAGTATTTTATATTTGATTTCAAAACTGCAAGTGCTTGCTGCTTACCAAGTTAAGGCTCTTTGAGATATTCCAAAAAGAAATGTGCGCTAGAGCCAGAGGTAACGTAATAGTGTAATAGTGTAATACATACTTGACATGTTGAACAATTTTTACCCCCAAAATTTCTTTATAAATATACCAGCTAAGTATTAACTATCTTTATATGCAGCAACCTCGGACAGCAATGAGCTTGCTGCTGCTTTTTTTGATAGTTTGTAATGGTTTCTGAAATCCTGACAATTTCTATTTTAATTGTTGATCGGAATTTCAATATTTAGAATATGATGTTATCATATATTACTCTGTGAATTGGAGATTATGTAGGATCACTGATTTATGATTAGATTTGTCCTTCCCTTTTGCATGATCTGTGATCACTGACTTGTTATTTACATCTTTTGTCTGTTGTGATTATTATTTGTAATCTTGATGCTTAATTTGGTTATACAAACCATACTGAGTAGTCATGCTAACTGTATTTGTGCATCTCTTTAAAGTCCAACAGAATGCTGGCTGCTATGCCATTGATCAGACAAGACTATCAATGATGGCTGACACACTTCTTGCTCAGAACTCTAATTCCATGAGATTGATGCATGGTTTGAATGGAGGGATTTTTGCTTCAGAAAGTGGCTATCCTTCTGATCCTACCATTTTCTATGATAATGACCCCAATCTAGGTGAAGTGTACGCCTCCATGGAAGGTGCATCTATTGCAACCTATACTGGTATAGGGGCAAGCTCGCAGCCGTTAAATGAGACATTGCTGGGTGTGAATGGTTCATTTGGGCAATTTGGAGAGAATCCTAAAGTGTTCAATATTCCCGATTTAGTTTATAATTGTAAGGATTTACTTATCTTTAGTCTTCATTTCCATTTTTAATTGTACTACCGGGATGAAGTTCAACAGTTTGAGTTTTTGATCATGGTGATTTAAGGATGACATAAATCTTATTGCCTTGGACAGCTGTGCATGATACCTATAATCCAACCACCATTGCGGAGACGAAGAACTATCATGCCTGAGATGAACCCGACATTCCAGGCGAGAGACTTCTACTAACTGTAACATTTAATTTGTCAGTAAAATGTTCTTTTTTTGGAAGCTATACTTATAATTTGTGTGGCCTCCATCTTTTATACACAAACTTCTAAGTCAATTGCTCCCCTTTTTGAGGCCCTCTTACATCTCCGTATTAAGCAAGTATCAACCATTTATTTTATCAGCTACTTTTGTGAGAGACTGTCTCTCATTTAAGACGCTCTCAAAACAACGGGCTTATATTCGAATTTTCTTTCTAATTTGTATCAGTTGGACTATTTAGCCCATCTATAAGGCGCATCTCACAATGAGACCGCCTCCTCATACAATAATTTGTGTTATTTATGTGTGAATTGGGTGTTTATATAGCCAATTTGCATTTGTAGTGGAAGATTCAATATTCTTTGGCTTTTTCAATTCTAATCTTTGCGTTATATCAGATGCTCTTTGCACATTCGAACAAGGGTGACAGGCTACATCCTTTCAGTTACAGTAGGATAAGGCTAGAGCCTAGAATAATGGTGGACTACATACATCTGATCCCCATCTACTTTAGAGCACTCCCTTTTCGTTAATTATGTTTTTTTCTTCGATCTTATTATCTCAAAATACACATGTGCAATCTAATATCTACTTAAAACTGTATGTCTTTAGTTTTTCCGATTCTTATGGGAGTGTAATTGGTTGAAGGCATGATATGATACTTGATACATTTAACCGCTTGTTTATCATCCATTTCAGGTTAGTATGTTACTCAAACGGACATGTACAAAATAATTCTAGAAATGGCCCAAATCTTGCAGATTTTATTACTTTTTCATGAAGGTACATAAATTGGTGTGCTTGCTGCAATGGTTGATGCTTCGGTGATCGATGAAGGAGGGTGGCAGTAGAAGTCTTGACCAAGCCCTGTGGAGATGTGTCGGAACTCCGATGCCTTCGGTCTTTCAGTGTTTGATTTGGTGCAAATTAATTCTTAAGAAGCTTAAATGGGTTAATTATGGATTTTATGTAATGAACTTAGCAATGTGTTTGATCTTTTTTTTTTGTAATGGAAATTTGGTATCATATTTCATGTTTATTCATAGACTAATGTAGCAATATTTTAATGGAAAAATTACCATAATAATCCAAACTTTGTTTGATTTTCCTACAATAATCCCAACTATCAATTAACCATGAATAATCCAATGTATTAACTCATTTAACCGGTACTGTTGGCAAAAATCTGACCGGTTGTTGTAGGCATTTATTACACAACTTCTCATTTATCCATTTACTCCATTAAAACCAAAGAACTTGCTCTTCTTCATCTGCAATTGCATATAATACTTAAATTATTTGGCCACACTCATTTATGAGTATAAGTTGCCGTTTTTCTTTCCTCCTCAGATCTTGATTATAAGCGGGATAGATTGGGTATGATCACGATGATGTGTGCACATGTGCATCACTTTTATCCTAGCAATTGCGCTACTAAGCTGCTGCACTAGTAGGAACAGTAGCAACAAATATTGAACAGATACTGATATATACT
Organism: Amaranthus tricolor; assembly: GCF_026212465.1. Taxonomy (NCBI): domain Eukaryota; kingdom Viridiplantae; phylum Streptophyta; class Magnoliopsida; order Caryophyllales; family Amaranthaceae; genus Amaranthus; species Amaranthus tricolor. The sequence goes on from NC_080047.1 coordinate 42,850,034, forward strand.
ACAAGCTGCAGCATAGTAAAAACAGTAGCAACAGATACTGCTACGTACTGCACTAATCAAGCTGCACTAATGAAATTCAGGTATTTCACTAATAGGCAGCAACAGATAGTTTGGTATTTGGTAGGAATTAATCAGTGAAAGGGAGAGTAGATTAAGCGTGAGGGAGAACAAATAGTGGTCTTCTTCAATGGTGGATGTCTTCCTCTTCAATGGTGAGTATTTGGTTGGAGTAAATGTTAGTGAGGAAAGAAAAGCAAAATGAATTTAGGTAAGTAAAAAGGGAGGTTAAAAAAAGGAAATTTCATTCAAAATAATAGTAACCGGTTCCAGGTTAATAAACAACAATAGTGGTTAAAAGAGTTGATACGTGGGATTATTTAAGATTAATTGATAGTTAAGATTATTATAGGAAAATCGAAAAAAGGTTAAATTATTCTGAGTAATTTTTCCTATTTCAATATCACTTTCTTTCCTTTGGGTTTACCATCTTATTTTATAACTCTTTGATTCTATCATATTAGTATACCTTTGGCCTCATTATAACATAACATTTTTCTCTTTTTACTAAATATTTCACTCCTTTTACGATTTCAAGCAAAATATTAATCATTATTTATTTCAATCAATAATGATTATTAATAGAATATTATCTTTCATTCGTACTAGTTTCTTCCATATTCCAAATGGAAAAAAAAAATAATTAGAGTATTTGTTATTATCGTAATTTTATAATTTTGAAAAGACATTTACCATTTTAACAAATTATTTGCATTTTTTAATTTTTACTTTGTAAAAAACAGACGGCAATTGAAATTTATAAAATTTAAGTACTTAAGTCAAGAATCTAGATTAATTCAAAAATTTTATTACTTAAATCACTAATTAAAAAAATTGTGCAATAATTGAGAGTTTACAAATACGCAAAATACACTTGTTACATAGGTCCGGTCTTAAGGGCATGATCCAAATCGGCTATTAGATCATTTACATCTTCGATACCAACTGAAATCCGAACAAGATCTTCAGTCAAACCGCGAGCTTCACGATCCGCAGCTGGTATGGCAGCATGTGACATGAAGCAAGGCATGCTTATAAGTGACTTCACACTCCCTATTAAGCACAAAGCATTTAGTCGTAAGCTACATTATCTCCGTAATTCACATTTCACGAGTTTATTCATACACGATAATTGATTTACGTGTGTCGATGCGTTCAACTACGAGAGAAAGGATAGTTACCAAAACTAACGGTAATGCTGAAGTACTTGGTCGTCTCAACAATATGTTTCGAGAGCGCAATTGAACCAGTTAGAAAACTAAGCACAGATCCTGCGCCTTTGGCCTGCCATGATTAATATTTGTATAAGTTTACAAGTTTCCTAGGCAAACGAGTTCTAGATATCATGTAAAACTAGAGGCAAAAAGAAATCGCACCTGCGAGTAATGCAAAGCCCGTCCGGGATGATCAGGAAGTCCAGCATAGTTAACCTTTTTTACTCGTGGGTGCGAGGCAAGATATTCGGCAATCTTCTGAGCATTCTCCTGTTGGTTGTACCGAGAACAAAACATCAGTCATATTAGTACCGAGAAATCCATAAGAATAAGGAAACGGCGTACATTTTTCATCCAAGAACAGTATCACACACAAATAGTAATATAGGCGGGTAGTTAAGCTTTCAATTCAGGCCCGCACATACATGCGGTCGAAGTTCCATAAGCAAGTAAATAAATATATAACGAGCTAATCTTGTAAGAGGCCGTTTCTCGGTGAGATGACCTCAAACAGGGAGCATATATTCTCATAGTATGTATGACATAGACTATTTAACCCATGTTATGTATGAGAAGCGTCTTTCGGTGAGACAGTCTCATACAACAGTTTGTGGAATATAACTGTTGTTTAAGAAATGATTGTCATTTGTCACATGAAGAATCTGCATGCATATTCAATACTTTCGATTCGGCCTAATGATGGCAATACACAGAAAATCTTGTATTCATGTCGAACCAATTTCACAACAAGAAAGCTAATATAGAACTTCTCAATTAATCATGTAATCAGAGTGTAGATATAATGTTTTAGGTGCTGGTTTCATATCATTTGTGCATATCCATTTCAAGTCTCAACATACGACTATATCTTATAGCATTGTACATAATTTTACCTGCTGTTTTTCAACACGGAGGGCCATGGTTTTGATACCTCGTAAACAAACCCAACAGTCAAATGGAGCCAATCCTGAGCCTTCGGCATTTTGTATGAAATACAATTCTTTTGCCAAACTGATCAAGGTAACAGAACAAATGAGCTCAAACTTTTGATTTTTATAGCAGTACAAAAAACGTAGAATTTCCGAGATAAAATTTAGCATGGTAAAGGGTTTTGCAACATAGATGAATTCGGACTTTAGACTTTCAAAACATAAAATTGTGATGGACTTTTATTTTTTTCCAACATCAATGCTTCTTATTTCGATAGGGCCAACGATTCATACTTCATTGGTTTTGGATTATAATTGTACTATATCAAAAAGACTCGTTAAATCATGTACACTTATATATGTCAATTGAAGATGTTTGTTACCAAGAGTCAAACGAAAACAACTTAGTTGTTATCACAAACAAAGGTAAAGATGCGTACATCCGAACATACCAAACCTAACATAGGTGAGAGCCATTTAATGATACTGGGGTAACGGAATGGAAGTCGGAATCAACCCTTCTTCACTCTTCAGAGATAAATGGATAAAATAAATCTCTCCGTAGTCCATATTCCCAGCTAAGGCAATCTTACATAATTTATGGACCAGCATTGGGTCGCTCAGCCGAAAAAGACACATTTTGAACAATTAAGATTTAGAATTCCGACAGGGGCAATGCAAAAAGCTAACAGGCAGCATTACCTTTCCCCTTTCACGGCAAGAACACCGGCCATAATGTCACTGTGCCCCGCTAAAAATTTAGTGGCGGAATGCATCACAATATCTGTCATCACCAAGTAAAAGTATATGAAAAGGTGGAAGAGATTGACTTTACAAATTCTACTGGGAAGGCAGAAAAAAATGGAACGCGATTTTCAGAATTTAAAGCACCTGCACCAAGTTCCAATGGTTGGGATAAAACTGGAGACATGATGCTGTTATCCACCAGTACGAGAGCACCTTGTGCATGAGCTAATTCCGCAATTTTCTACATTCGAATGAAGATAAGAAAGAATACAGGCAAACATTAACCACCCAAAAAAATCGTAAGTAGTTCGTCAAAATGCATGTTATAACTCACAGGCACACAAACTGTCGTTTTGCCGCATTTTAAAAACTTTAGGGATCAAGAAGTATATGTATGTATGTCTCTTTAGACTTTAAGAAATAGGTTGTTAAAAGTCCAAATTGTAGCATTAAAAGCAATGGAGTAATCAATACCATAATCCGAAATATTTCCATGATTTATTGTAAAACCAACAACTATTTCAATTAATATGTAACTCACACGAATATCGCATATCTGTAGTCGAGGATTAGTAGGACTCTCTAGCCAGACAAGCTTTGTCCAGGGTCCAATTGCTGCAGCAACTTCATCTAAATTGCATAGGTCAATTCGTCTGCAAAGTTTTCGATCATTAGAGTAGTCACATTAGATATAACATTACTAAACACAAGCACAGAGAGAATCACTAACTTCACCACAACTCCCGTCTTAGGAACAACCTGCGATAGTAATCGATCAGATCCACCATATATATCATTTCCAGCAACAATTTCTTGACCTGAATCAAAAAATATTTGAAATTATAAATGTAGACGCATAATTGCCAAAAGAATCAATCAATCATCAAGGCACAATAGTGAACCAAGCAACCCGCACACTCTCGCAATCACATTTGTACTTAAATATTGTCGGGATGAAGAAAAATGGAATTCATATACACTTTTGGGTTGAAAATCACATATAGTGAAGAGATTTCATTGCTAGGACCGGCTATTCCACGGGAGCACTAGGAGCCATTGCTCAGGGTCCCAGAATTTGGGAGCCCACCATTCTTACTATATTTTTGTTACCATAAGTATGCCTGTAAATCTTGTCATGTTTGATTCCAGTTTAATGGGAAGAATTCCCAGTGTTAATATGAATAAAATCCAATCAAATTTTATACTATTCTCATTATCTTTCATTTCATTTTTGATTTCGAAACTTCTTTTGTTTTTGAAATATTGTGAAGAATTGCATTTGATTGCTTGAAATTTCATGATTAGTGATTTGTTGTAGTTTTAAATTTGTAGTTTCAAACTTAGTAATATGACTAAAAAATTTATTAATAAATAATAATGTTATTACTTTAATAATATAGTAACTCGCATTTACTTCCGATGGGTCAATTTTTTTTTCTCTCGCTTCGGGCCCTTTTAAGGTGTAAGACGTCCCTGCTCATTGCGTGACAAAAACCGGAAAGGAAGAGGGAATGATCCAATGGAAAACAATACCAGTTCCAACAAGGCGAGTGACAGCAGCAAGTGCAGCCATTCCACTAGTGAAGCAAAATGCTCCATCGGCCTTATCTAGCTGTGCCAGGAGCCTATAAAGCACAAACAATGAAAAGTGTCGGAAATTACTACAACTTCATGAACATATGGTAGCATATTGCACGTAAAAACAGACTACTGAAGTGTTACCTCTCTAAGACATTACGAGTAGGATTTCCACTCCTTGTATAATCATAAGGACCCATTTCTGTCGCTGTTGGCTATAAAAACAAAATTTATAGATCGTATAAGGGGGAAAATCAAACAAGCAGAAAGTGAAAAGAGAAGATCAGGCAAGGTTAGGTTGCAGGAATATTCGAATTCATGTTGGAAGACACAGTACATTTAAACAGAATGCAGCAATTTGAAATGGTCCAAATGTTTAATCACCATATAGGACATCAGAAGTTAAAGAGATATTTTGATGCAAATCAATAACATGGTACTTGCAAAATGCCATTTGCAGAGAAAACAAATCAATTGGCATTCGTCACTAGCCAGATATTTTAACAGCATAAATGTGATTTGAATTTCCGAAGTCATCAACAGAAAATGAAAAGAAAGAAATAGAAGAACACAAATTCTCAAATGAGACAATCTTATGGTGAGACTATCTTTATTAGGCTGATCCAATATACAGTTAGTGTTTTAAAATGATCACTTGCTGTTTTGGACTAATTATAAAAGCCCATCTCATAGTTTGACGGTCTCATACAAGACGAACTGATAGAATAATTCAAATATTGGTTTAGTTTTGAATTATTCTATTCAAGATAATAACATGCCTCCAACCATTATACTTTATTCTATTCAAGATCATAGTCATTTTAGCTCAAGTTTTCAGCAAAAAAGTGTTATGCTATATGCAACTCGCTTCCTATAAGCATTAAATACATTTCCTAATGTAGTCGAATTTCGACTAGGCATTAATCGAGTTGAGAGATCCCTTCAATAGCGATCTCCTGTAATGAGGGTATTGGTTTGCCTTCTTTCCCACCCTGCCTTGGAAAGAGACTCATTGGGATGATGATGATGAGCCGAATTTCGACCAGGTTGTAATAGTTTAGTCAATGTTCAACACTTCCACTTTAAACTTCTAATTAAACCTTGTAGTTACTAGGTATAGCATTTTCCATGAATCAATTGTATCATTACAATACAAGTGTAAAAACAACAAAAACAAAGTAGTCAATTTGTAATATCATCATACATTTCATATAACTTACCTGTTTAAAAGTGGCAGTTTGGTACAAAGGTGTGCTCATTGAACCATATGGATCAAAACTGCTATCAAAATTCATTAACATTGTTGCAACACTTGGCTCCTTAACCTCAATTTCTAGAAAATCATCAAACCCAAAATAAAAATTCAAAATTTTCATATTGAAACAACTGAAATGATTAAAAAAAATCAAGAAATGAGACTAAAATTACAAACCATTGAAACATTCTGCAACAGTATCTGCTAAAGCAGCAGTCTTGACATCCATGGATTTCTCACCCCCAGTACAATAAACTTCAAAGGATCGATTTTTACCCCTCAAAATTGGGGAATCAAACCCAATCCTCACTGGATAAACCCCAGATGAAAAACCCTGAAAAGAAAAACACAAGATTAAATGAAACTGAATTTTGAAAAATCAAATTAACATACAAAAATGGAATTTAATCAGAGAAATTAAAAGGCTAATTAAGGGGGACAAAAGGGTTTACAAAAGAGTTGGAATTAGAAGAAAAAGAAGGGGAATAAGGTTGGATAGAAAGGGAAGCCGCCATTTTTGAAGGTGTGGAGATTATTGTAGGGTTAATGAGGTGAAAGTAGCTACTGTAACATAGTATTTGTAGTTATGTAACGCAGAATAAAGTAGGTCAGTTACAGATGCAGAATCTACGCGCAGGAACTACAAAAAAGGATACGAGTTCAACCACAACTTGCTATTTTAGTCCTTTAGATGAGGATGTTTCGGGTTTATTTTGAAAGATAATGTGGGGGGAGACTTAAAAGAGAATATGGTCATAACTCTCTCAAGCAAAATAAATTTATTGGGCTTTTCAAGTCAGCCAGAGGATGCGAATAAAATGTGGGTGAATATGGCAAAAACTATTAGAAACGTGGCAAAAGAGACCTTGGAGGTGTCGTCGGGCAAACCAAAAGTGTTCAAAGAGTCGTGGTGGAACGATGAGGTGGAAAAGAAGATAAAGGATAAAAACAAGAGATTTAAGGAACTTATGACATGCACGGAAAAGGAGGATAGGATAGAAAAGAGAGTGAGCTATAAAGAAGCAAAGCGGACGGCAAAGAAGCGGCAACGAAGGCAAAAAACAGTGGTTATGAGGACTTGTATCGAAAGCTTGATACCAAAGAGGGGGAGAAGCAGATTTTTAAGTTGGTAAGGTCCAGGCAACGACAAGACTTAGAGGCAGTGAAATACATCAGGATGAGGGAGAACGAGTTCTCCTGAGACAAGAGGACATCAAAACCAGATGACTCCAATATTTTTCTCAGCTACTTAATGAGTCTAGGGGGCTAAAGGAGGCGGATAATCAAATTTCTGACGTCCAAAGACCATTGAAATTAGGGTCAACGAGTGATATTACCACAGAAGAAGTAGAAGAAGCTCTCAAAAAGATGGGGAGAACAAAGGCAGTCGGGTCAGATAACATCCTGATTGAGGTGTGGAGGGTTTAGGAGAAGAGGGCATTCGTTGGCTGATTAACCTCTTTAATATTATTTTGAGGACACATAAGATGCTAGAAGAATGGAGGAATAGCACACTAATATCTCTATTTAAAAACAAAAGCGATGCTCAAGCATGCGGGAACTATAGAGGCATCAAACATCTAAGCCACACAATGAAATTGTGGGAAAAAGTGATAGAGAGGAAAATTAGACAGGAAACGATGATTATAGAGAACCAATTCGGTTTTATGCCAGGAAGGTCAACCATTGAGGTGATTCATGTTTTGAGGAGACTGATGGAGAAATATAGGGTGCGAAAGAAGGATTTGCATATGGTGTTCATTGACTTGGAGAAAGCGTATGATAACATACCACGACGTGTCATCTGGATAGCCTTAAGGCTAGAGGTATTTCTTCAGTGTACATTGAGGCCATACGGGATATGTATGACAGAGTTTCGACCACCATTTAAACACCGGTGGGGATAACAAAGCCTTTTCCGGTTAAAGTTGGACTACACCAGGGATCGGCTTTAAGCCTTTTCATTTTTACCGTCATTATGAAAGAGATTTCTAAATCTATTTGGGAAACGGTACCGTGGTGCATGCTATTCGCTGACGACACAGTGCTGATAGCAGAAACTAGAGAGGAGGTTAGTAATAAATTGGATGAGTGGAGGGAAGCTTTAGAAGGTAAAGGGTTGCACATTAGTCATAGAAGACCGAGTATTTGCACTGTAACTTTAGTGGGACGTCACTGGTAGGTGAACCAGAGGTGTCCATTGATGAAGCAGTTGTTAAAAGTACGACCAAGTACAGGTATTTGGGGTTGATCATTTAAAGGGATGAGGAGATTGACGGAGATGTAAATCATCGTATACATGCGGGTTGGTTCAAGTGGCGAGTAGCCACTGCAGTGCTATGTGATAGGAAATTCCTAAATAAGTTAAAAGGAAAATTCTATCGGAAGAAAATTAGACCTGCTCGGCTATATGGGACCGAGTGTTGGCCTGTAAAGAATATTTTTGAACATAAGATGGACGTTACAGAAATACGTATGCTGAGATGGATGTGTGGGCACACATTGATGGATCGAATTAGGAACCAGTAGTTTAGGGACAAACTAGGGGTAGCCCTATTTCTGGAAAATTGCGCGAAAATAGATTGAAGTGGTTTGGACATGTGCAGAGAAAGACTTTCGACGCCCCTGTGAGGAGGGTAGAAAGCATTATAGTAGAGGGTAAGAGTAGTTGAGGAAGACCCAGGAGAACTTGAGATGAACAAATAAGAGTTGATTTGCATGAGTTAAACCTTTCTGAGGGCCTGACTAGGGATATGAGTAGTTGGAGGCGCTATATCCATGTTTCGGACTACTGATGTCCTCTTTGATTACCTTTTGGTGTTCTTGCCTTCTTGCTTCTCTCGTTTCTTTTACTATTAGTTTTTGTTTTCTTTTATTTTGTACTTGGTTCTACTTATTTATTTTATTTATAGGCATTGAATTTATCCTTCCCATGTAGTTACGCCATCGTTCTCGAGCCGGGGGACTCCTTTGCCCGCGCTCTCTTTTATGGGTATGAGTTGCCGCCGTCCTTCCCTCCCCAGACCCTGTCCATAGTTTTTCTATGAGCGGGATACACTGGGTAGGATGATGATGATGATGATTCAGATTGAATAGAGTTATTGCAACACATTAAGTTTAAATTGAATATGTTAGAATTAACATTGTGATATATGAATTGACATTAAATCCTCGTCTAAATCTCTTTGTAATGGCTATAAAGTCGTTTCCATGTCGCATTAATGAAATATCGATTTTCTTGATAGTTTCTTGAAGATTTACAAAGATTTGTGAAAAATTGAATGTACAAATCTTTTTGATTTTCTTTCCTAAATGTCGATGTTAAACCTCCGTGAATATCGTTTTCAAAAATAGCAATTTTTATATTTCCTCTTTTTCTTTTTTTTAAATGTTAATGGAGATTGGGCTGGAAGGTAGATGACTCGTCTCATATTGAGACGAACTCGACCAAGACTAGTTGTTTAAGTTATTTGTAATCGATATTTGGTAAAAAGTTGATCATTGACTATTGATCGTTTATTAGAAGAAATTAACTAAAAATACCAAAAATTAATGAAAAAGCTACTCCCTCCAATTTACTACTAATGTTTCATTTGCTTTTTAGACACGATTTATCTCTTGCTTTGAATTTGTATTTTACTATTAATCTTAAGTTAAAACACAATCAAGTGGGATCTTGTTTGATTTGTCTCAATGCAAGGATTATTTATATCAACTTTCCATAATTTTTAAGTATGCACAATTAGAGATATTAAGGATTGAATAAGTGCATTCGATAGAGTGTATAAAGTAAATGAAACATTAGTAGTGAATTGGAGGAAGTATTAAAATTATGTTAGTATAAAATAATTTATAAAATATGCCCTATCTATTTTGATAGACATAACTAACTTATAAACCTATAAATGTTCACTAATAAACTAAATTAAAAAAAATTAAAAATACAAAAAGTGATTGAAGTGATCACTTTAAGACAATAATGGCCCGTTTGACAGTTCGTAATAAACCGTGGTCATGGGAATGAAAAACTAGTGTAATTTTGGTTGAAAAATCTCTTGGTTACCTTGATGGTCATACTTGTCCAACTTCAATCATCTGATTTTCTTCATAAAATTCATTCCAATGCATTACCATTGGAAGAAGTGGTAATAGGTGGTAATGGAAATTTATAAACAAAAAATTTTTTTTGTGATCAAAGCTTTATTACCATGGGAATGATGTGGAACTTTTAATGAAATTTTACACTATAATAATTTTCATTATCACTATTTAATATTACTAACTGAATGAACCGTAAGTGTATATTAAGTCAATTAATATGAGATGATCTTAGCAAAAGACTATCTCTGTAACAACCGTTTTTTTTTAAATAATAATAATAATAATAAATAAATTTCAGAAAAAAAAAAAAAAAAAAAAAAAAAACATAACTCCCCATTAACAATAACTTCCTACTCCTCCCTCTAAACCTTATAACCAACTTCACTTACCTATTATAAATTAAACCAATTACCCTTAATTTCATTCACATTATTACTCACACTTCCTTTCTCCTACAAACTCTTCCTCCATCTCCCATTTGCTTAAAAATTCAAGTCGAGAAAACGCAAGATTTCGATATTAAAGACAGCGAATTCGTAGACAGAGATTATTACAAGCGTACGTTGTCTAGGATCGCGTGACAAGGTAATTCTCAATGTCCATCTAATTAGGACTATCCCATTAGTATTATGTGCTAAGTGATAATTAATGTGTTTAAATGGGTGCATGATTTAATATGACATTATTTTATATGGTGTTATGTTTTATATATTCTCAAATTATATTTACTATTATTTTTTTTGGTCAAACTTGAATTTATAATTTTTATTTCGATAAAATTTATATTATTATTTTGATAACGAAATTAGATACGATTTAAATTAGAAGAGAAATATTTGTGATATTAATTCCTATTGCCACCAATTGATGTTAAAATGGTGATTTGAAAAATGAGATTTCAGTTGATATTCTTGAGATATATTTTCGTTGGGAAAATTTATGATCCTAAAATAAAATAAATAATGTATGTTTGATTATATGTTTGTGTGCTCGCGACTAATAATAAAAATCTATTAAATCACGTAAAGTGTAACTCGAGAAAAATGAAGCTCTTATATTTGTTGTGATCCAAGTATAAGGGTGATGAACAGGTTGCCCTGTTTGGTTAGTATAGCTGCCGACAGGTATTATTATTATTATTTCTGATACTTGATACGATGTTTGGTCTTCCTTCTATTTGTTGTGATCCAAGTAGAAGGGGTGTGCACACTAGGGTTCCCTGAGACTACTCTGCTGGCCTTGAATTATTTGGGGTGACGACCTCTTGATGAAGTAGGTATAGGGGTAAAGCCTCGGCCTACTGGCGTTCTCGTTCCCCCAAATTAAAAATTGATTATGTGTTTGTCATTATTAATTATCAATTTAATAAATTGGTTTACGTGATATTATATATATTGTTTTCTCAAATTATTTTTCTTTTAAACTCAGCTATATATTATTTTGTAAAATTATTTTCAATTTGATTATATATGTTTTTTTTAAATCTTTTTCAAACTTAATCGTTTTACGGGATGGAGTTGAAATTACTCAATTTCCTGATTTTGGGAGTTTTTCCCTTGTTTTGCTTGCATTCTTATGTTGCAGGTTATTGATTGCGTGGGAATCGTGGAGTGAGGATCACCTAGAAACATAGCTTTTGTTAGAGTCGTATTTCAGTTTAAATTTTACCTTAAGTTGTTAAATTTTATATGGACATAGATTGCGTTTCATTTTTCTCTTATGTTGTAAGACCCTTTGTTGGATTTAAAGTTATTAAGTTATTTCTTAGTCGTTAAGCCTTACATTTATTTTATTAGAAATAGATGTGGCGGTAACACTCCCATGAGTAGGTTTTGGCTCATGTTTTTCATTAAAGGTGTTTTCAAAAATTCGACCTATTCTGCGGGTGTTACAATCTCATTTCAGAATTTATAGAATAAATTGGGATAACTCTTGTATGGATAGTAAATACATACTTTAATAGTTTAAAGTATTTAACCACCCCTTTTAATCCCCACATGTTAAATTATTTATGTGTAACACCCAGCTAAGCAAAGATTTTAATTTCTTTGATCTTAGCAAAATTATTGACATTTTGTAAAAATTTAAATTGTTATATATGTGTACTTCAATCCTTTCAATTTATTTGTCTATTTTGTATTCATGTCAATGTACGTATTTAAGTTTTAATTTCTCTAATTTAACTCTTTTAAAAAAATTTAAATTGGAGAGATTCATATTCTAGAAAAATATTAATAATTTTTATATCAAGATAAATTAAATATAATTTCACTTAACTATTCAAACTTAAAAATTTAAAATATATACTAATTAAGATTGATTGATAAATAAGGAAAAAAATACAATAAAACAACTAAATGAAATCGGAGGGATTCATATTCTAGAAAAATGTTCATCTTCTACTCTCTTTTACGTTATCTTCACAAATTTTTCTATCATAATAACAAACCAAAAAAATATACTTCCATAAACCAGGTGCTATAAAATAATAAGTAGATGGAATTAAAAGAATGAATGAATTTATAAATGAAATTAAAAGAAATTAATGAGAACCATTACAAAACAAAAATGCAAGGTTAAAACTAAAACATAAATTATGCACAAATTAAAAGGAATAGAAGAGGTATACTTCTATAAAAATAAATCAATCAACCTGCGTAAGTATGGAGATTTCCTCGTACAACACAGAAAATACCACAAAAGTAATATAAGTAACGTATGTGAAGAACAATCTGTATAATGCTCCGTTGTGTTTTTGCACAAAATCCGTGTAGAACTTAGAATATTAACACTATATTTAGGTAACAACTTTAGAGAGAGAAAATAAAAGGAAGGGAAAGTAAGGGAAAAAAAGTAAAGGAAAATAACTCTTGTTTGTTAATAAGGTAAAGAAAGGAAAGAAAAGGAGATGAAACTTTTCTCTTTAAATCTTTTCAACTTTGGAACGATTGATATTTTAACAAAAATCATTCATCTAATCCTTCCAAATCTCTTTCCTCTCATTTTGTTATCCAAACAAGAGATCTTCTATCACTCCAAATCCTACTCCTTCCTTTTCCTCCATTTCCTTTCATTCCAAATACAAAAATTTAAAACAAATAAGCAAAGAAATATAAAAATTTCGAATTATAGTAAAGTTTTAAAACTATTTCCCAAGATAAGTCGTTTTTTCCCAGACCTGAGGTTTGGAATGTTCGCACTTAGTAACAACGAACAAAGGCAGAGGGTTCAAAAAGGCAAAGAGTTTCTTCGATGACAGCGAACAAAGCTAAAACCTGGTCAAACAGGGTCAAAGTTTTATTCGCTGTTAGTAACAGTGAACAAAGCTATGACCTTGTTTGACCAGGCCTAGTTTGTTCGCTGTTACTGACAGCGAACTAAGGCTTGACTTTTTTTTTTAACTTTCTTTGTTGTTTTTGCTCAAACTAGCCGTAATAGCTTTGAAATATAGCCGTTGAGTAAAGATCTATAAATACATCACCCTTGTTTTATTCTATCCATCCTATTGCTTTTGAAATTAAGCCGAGGTACGTTCTTGTAAATTCTGTCATTGTGGTCATGAAACTTAATACAGTCGCGATTGGAGCGATTTTGATCCTGGAATTCAATATGTTGCCTGTCCACTATTCGAAGATGAAGGTTTGGGATGCACCTACTTTAGGTGGGTTGATCCGGAGGCCACCAAATGGCAAAAAGACATCATTATTAAGCTCGACAAAGAGAATGAGGAGCTTAGAACCGAGATACATAACTTGATAAGGGAAGCAATTGATAAGGCGAGTAGAGTGAAGAAACCAAGAGGATATTGAAAAAGTTTAATAAGTGTTCTTAAGTTGTAATGGTTTTATTTCATGAATGAACGATGTATTTGTAATCATTATTAATGAAACTATGTTGAATTATCGGCATCGTCTATTTGCAATGAAGTCATCAACACAAGTCATAACAAGTCCGAGCATGGATGATTATTTGCCAAAAGTCCGAGCATGAATGAAACTATGTACTAATGAGGCTTATCGACTTCGATTCATATTCAAAATATGATAAAAACGATAAACATATATACATACATTACAAACTATGTACAAATGTCAAAATGTCAAAATCCTACAAATGTTTAATATACACAAATGTTCAATGTATTACAAAATATATACTAATCCTCATCCTCCTCCTGCACCCTCTCCAACTGTGATGGCCTCTTACGCCTCCTACGATAGTAGGAGGTGTTCGTGTGCCGCTTAGGGAGTGGAGGTGATTGGTATTGCAATGGCCCAGCCTGCGAGCTAGGTCCTCGAACCATGTTCGGGGTAGGACAAGTCCACCTCCTTCAAATGAACGTCCTGAAGAGGAGACGAGACTTGGACCTCGCCGACAGCAGGTGAAGCTTCTTCAGCCACTTTCGGTATGAAGTGCTAGAATTGCGTGCCAAGGAGCATGCCCTGCGCAATCTCTTGTACGGGCTACTCATGGCTCGATTGGATCACCGCTGCCACACCTTATGCCTGCAATCAAATATCAGTTAATTTAATATTACATTATGAAAGTTGTAGTTGTAACCAATTAAAAAAGAAAGGATACTTAAGAATTGGGTCATCACTAGTGCGACAAGAGCATACTGGGACGTAGCAATGAAACCTCATGGTGTCATCCATCGCCGAGTGATGGAGAGGAACCACGGCATGTAAACAGCACTGGTAGATGTGCCAGCAGCATCCATCAGTGCACCTTGAGCTAGCAGCTCCAGTCTGTGATTCCAACAGGCGATGTGGCGTCCGTTGATCTCGCTCCAGTACCTGGGAGCCCGACCCTTATGGACGTGAGGTGCAACTTTACCTCAGTGTCTCAAGGTGGTGGGATGCCTTGTACCATCCCGAATTGGTGCATTACGCGCTCGGGTAGATGTACTTTGACAATGTTGAAGCATATCAGTGGCACAGAAGCCCGCCACACCCTTGTCCGTATCCCCGAGTGCTGAGGCAAGGCAGCATATGCCTCAGTGGGATACGGGTTCCAAAGAAACTAAAAGTTAATGAGACATCAGTAAATGACTTTAGTTATTGATAATAATAAGCTCATAGAGTGAAGCAGTTACCTGGTCAGCACGTAAAAGATTCAACTGATACCGATAGAAACCGACGCCAGATCCAGTTGAGTCTTAGTCCAAGTCCCAGTATAGAGTGAAGCAGTTGCCATGACCTCATATCGATCATTGGCATGAAGCATGGTTCGTATGTGTTTGCGTAACTCTGTGAGGTGTCTTTTGATGCATACGGCAAGGACATGTCAACAAGGTAAGTGTTATATTTCCAATTTGTTACATGTGCATTTCCTTTGTGTCAAGTCAACTGTTTGAATCTTGCCCCCTTTTGACGATCCTCTGTTTCCCCGCCCAGTCTTTACCTCAAATATTCCTCTTGTTTAATTGAAAGCAACAATTTCGTGAAAGGTCGCCTTCTCGGTGTTTCTAGTGATAATCCTCGTGGCATAAGAGGTGTACATGTTTCCTCTAGTCATCCATGCACTAGAACGTTCGTGTCTTTTAACAAAGTAGTCGTTGACGCGATAGAAGGTGAATTCAACTAATGTAGTTAATGGCAAGAACCTTACACCCTTCATCACAAAGTTGAAGACCTCAGCTAAGTTGGTGTTAGTCACACCATACCTATGACCCCTATCATTACACAATGACCACTTAGACATATCACCTACTTCATCAATCCAAAAAAGAGTCTCTCGTTTCACAGCCCCAATGGCCCTCAAGCCCTCAACCACCTTAGCGCGTTGTCTTTGCTCAGCAGTCTTACCAAATAACTTCTTAAGTTGAACATTACCCATAGCACGGTTAAAGTTACTAAGCAAGTGGCGTAAGCATAACCTATGATGGGCGTATGGTAGTTGCCATTATGTCTCCTCCATGGTCACTAAAATCCCCACATGTCTATCAGAGACAATACACAATCCCATCTTCTGTGTTAGATGCTTACAAATACACACTATAAACCAAGACCATGCAGCTATGCATTCCTTCTCAACCAAGGAAAATGCAAGTGGAAAGATACCCTTATCACCATCCTGCGCAATCACAGTCAATAAGGTATGACGTTAATGAGGATAAGAGGCTTACAAAACTTAACGCCCTCTATGCTAGGTCTAAAGGCCCAAAAGACACGTTGAAAGAGTCAAATATTAGGACGTACATACACACCCGTGTCATTGTCTTCCTTAAAGAACCACTCAACTACGGTGCCCGGGTTTGATTGTTGCAACGCTTTCAAAAAGCGTGGAAGAAGAGAATATGAATCCTCCCGTGTACCATAAATGGACAATAGGGCTTGTTGCTTAGCACACCATGCTAGCTTGTAAGTGACCTCTATCCCAAATCGATCTTTCACTATTTGTCGAACGACAGACACCTTAATCGAAGGGTCTTTGGAAACACAATTCCTAATTACATTGTTAAATACAGAGGACGTCAAGTGAATATGTCCAGCTGACACAGTGTTACTATCCAACACAAAATTCCCATGTTTTCCATTGTACTTTGAAATAAACCATGAGGTTGAATAAGGATTTAGTCTAGCCCTTAGTTTCCAAGAACATCCCCTTTTACACTTCAATGATGAAGAAGTTTGATTAGAAGTCTCTGTTCTATACTCTACATTCCTACGAATATGATAGACTCTAACAGCTTCCAACAAAGCTTTCTTACTATCAAATATCATATCCTTTTCAAACTTCCCATCTTCGGTGTAGGTGTATCACAAACCCAAGTCTTTCAAGAGTTGTCCTCTACATATTCATCCAGAGGTGGACATAGGGCATAAGGTGTAGGAGCAACAATTGTAGGAATGTTGCCTAGGGTCATGTCATTAGCTAGGGCATCCTCATCCACATCCACATCATCCTCAGAAGGATCATCAACAAGCTCATTACCATCATCCCATGGTACCAACTCAAAAGTTTCTCCTAAATTAACAGTCGCATCATTTAGGATTTGAGTTTGAGGGGATTCGGAAGGAGTAGAAGATGGGGAAGGAATAAAGAGATTTTGAGTTTCTTGAGTTAAAATAAATATAGGCGTAGGAGAAGGATTGGAAGTAACATTCACAACCTGATTGCTTAGGGATACACTTCTACATATAACTCCAAAGAGGGAAAAAATGAAACCTTTGAATGCTCTCACATAGCATCTATAAAATCATCATCCTCAACAGGAAAAACTAACAATTAACCATTCATGTCGTATTTAAAACTTAAATAACAGTATTTTGTGTGGTGTCAATTCCAATCTTAGCACATACAAAAAGCTTAAACTCATTCAAATCCATGTTCTAGTTGCATGTAAACACTTTACGTTTACCCCCAACATATGTAACCTTGTTACCATCTGTACGAATGGAACCATTCTAAAAACATGCAATAGTCACACGAAATGATGTCATTTCTACATGAATACAAACAAAATCAACTTCATCACCAAGTACATTCACGAATATACATAATTAATTAACTACATTTACATAACTATTTAACTACATTTATATAAACTAATTAACTAATTCAAATAAAATAAATATACTCAATATACAATACAAATTAATTACATATAATCAATATACAAAACAAAATCAACATACATAATTAACTACCCACTTTTACATAAACTAAATCAATATAATCACCATAAACCAAGTTAATGAACTACCTACATTTACATAATTAACTACCTAAAACAAACTAAAGTTAATGAACCATAATCAAAAAACTGAACAAATAAGTAAAAAATAACTAATCCATTACCTTAATCAGCTTCAATTAAACTAAATGAGTAGTAATTTAACAAGTAATGCCCTGCATTTGAAACAGATATAAAAGATTACATAAAACGCTAATTTTCATATAAAATAACAAAAAAACAAAGATATTTTTATCTTAGAGAACTCCAAGTTTATGCTAGACCACTTTAGTAGGGTTGGATTGAAAGAGGAAGGGATTAATTGAAGGTTTGAAGGAGTTTTAACGGAGGAAAATGAGAGAGGTCTTGTCGACTGTGTTTTAAGATTTAATTGAATTGGGGGGAAATGAGGAAGGAAGGAGGATCTGTTGTTTTAAGCATGCATCTATTCGCTGTTACTAACAGCGAACAAAGACTGGAAGTCAAAAAACGTCAAAGTTTTTGTTCGCTATTACTTACAGCAAACACACTAGTTGACTTTTTTTGACCTCCAGTCTTTGTTTGCTGTTAGTAATAGCAAACAGCTCCAAACCACAACTTTAGAAAGAAACTGGTTATCTTGGAAAATAGTTTCAACAAATTATTATAATGTAAATTTTTTATATTTTTTTGCTTATTTGTTTCAAATTTTCTTCCAAACACAAAGTAAAAGTTAAGCCTTAAGAGATAGGATCAATGTAAACCGACTTTGGATTGGCACAGGTGAGGACTTCACATAATAGTCATGTAAGGTAAAATGTTAAATACATAATCACATCAACCAAACAAATCCATATTCAAAGTTCAAGCAGTTTCATAAGTATTGGGTTACAATTATATTGAATTTTAATTTACATAACAAATGTAACAAAAATTGTTTGACACTTTCACATGGCAAGAAATTGGCGACTGGCGACGGTGACCGGTGAGTGGAGGAGATCTCCAAACATGAACGTTACTAACTAAATCAACTATTCTCACCTAGCTTTCCTTCACTCAGCCTGCCTTGTAATTTAAATATACTAAATTAACTATTCACATTAGAATGCAAGCCAAAAGCTGAATGACAATTTGCAGCATGGTCTCTTCCTTTCACTGAATTCGAAAACAATTCATGTAAAAAACCACCAAGGAGGACTGTAGATCTTCGCCATGCTCAACTGCGGCAACAAAACATGTCACTTGAGTTACACAAGTTTTAAACTTTTTGCATAGAGCAATCGTTTTTCTACATTTATGATCAAAGAAAGAATATAACAGAAAATTTTCGTAATAGCAGAAACTATTTCGAGTTCAATGTGCTTGAAATGATGTATTTTCATGACAAAAGTCAACAACAATTTTTATAAAAGGAATTTCAATTTTGCATATCAAGTATACAGAAGTAAAAAGGAACGAAAATCGAAAACTAAATAAAAATCAAAGATGGAAGGTGACCTTTGTTTTGACCTTGTACTCCTAGTCCTAACTGATGTAGTGTTTACAACCTTCTGATTCCGCGGCCTTGATTTCCTGCTTCTAGAACTCGGTACATCTGGACGCAACAAAGGTGTTATGCTTACATGAAACTCTGCCAAGGGAAAGACTGTGAGTCAGGAATTATATACAATCATAGAGTAGAATCACCTTTTTTATTAACTATTGGAGACAGGACTTCATCATCATTGGCTTCCGTCTGTGTCGAATCACTGGTAATTGTAGAACAATCTTCTACATGATCAACAGTTGAATTTGTGATGTCATTCAAACATGGTCCATCAGAAGCATCAATGACTTCACCGTCTGTACCATCACACGATTGACATGTTAGAGAGCAACAAGAGGGTGACCATGTATATAGCATGCAAAATGCTAAAACGTTCATGCATCAAGGCCCTTTTCCGTTAACCTCTCTTTAAGATGGTGGAGAACTATGCATTTACAGCCAACCTTTCTTTTACAGGACTGAGGTTCCATTCTCACCTTAAAACTTCTATCTTAATGGCCCTGATCGGAACATGTTTGAACTTGTTGGAGCTTATCTAAACTTCTCTTAAAACTCATCAGGCAACACAAAGGCGAGGCTTGATGTTTCTAAAAGTGTTAAGGCCAACCTTTTTGCAGTTTCTTATAAAAATCATTGGCAAGGGGAACTATCAACTTCCTTTCTCTAGAAGCCTGTTTGTTATAACTCATAAGTTGGACTTTGAGCACAAAATCGAAATGAGAGTAAAAAATTAACTATCAGCAATTCCCATCAAGATCGGGAACCCTTTATCTTATTATTAACAACTAAAAGTGTGAGACCAAAATATTTTTTAACTTAACGGTGATAGATGAACAAAATAGCAAATCTACTTGTGGAGGATTTATACAAATTTGACCTGCACACGTTTTTAATGTGTAAACACATCAAATAGAAAAGTAAGAAATGTAAGATATCAATCATAAGGGACAGAAGAAAATGTTTGCTTTTTTCTTCCAAAGGCAGAGTGAAAAATATATGTAGATTAAGAGAATAACATTTTCCTTTCCTTTGTTTCGTATCAACTATCTACTAAGGGATCATGTATATCAGAGAATCTGACTGTGTGACTCTCTCCTTCCTATTCTGCCATTTACTTTATCCAAACACATTGTTCGAAACAGGTTAATGAATTAGTTACGATGCAATAAGTGGTAACATATTATCCAGGCTAGAAAATGAACATTTACAACCCAATAAAATCCGTGTCCAATATCATTGAGACCTACGATTCTCAAAGGACATGTTTGCACAGCAGATTAAACTATGCTGAATACAGCTTGGTATCCCATATTAAATCTAAGTAAAATGACATGAAGCTATTGTTCAATATCGCAAGCAAAAAATGAACAACATTGAATCAAAATATCTCCTGTGATTTGCAGTAGCAATGTAGATGTATATTGGATGGATGTTAATGCTCATAACAATATATATTGTCAAAAAAAGTGTTCAAAATGTCAAACACGATAGCAGAAATGCTGCAGAATTCAATGAACACAAACCAAACCAGTCATGGAGGCTGAAACATCTACCTTCAGGGATGGTAGCATCTCCATTTTCATGTTTGATCTTATCAGCAACAGTAAAATCTCCTAAGCCGTCAATTCTGTTTTTGTGGTCTTGTGCATTTCGTGCTGTGACTTCCTGCTCCTTCTTCTCCGAATGAAACTTATTGAGCTTTTCTTCAAACTCCTCAATAGCTGATTTAAGTTCAGGTTTTGCAAACTTCTTGGCCTGATTTAGTACCGTAAATGGTTAAATAAACATTTTAAGAAAAAAAAATGACACAGCAAATAGATATTCAGCACTGGAGTCACCTTGATGATGATGTTTCTGAAATTGTCCGTCACAGAATCCTCACATAAAGCGTGTTCATATGTCTTGAATGAGTCTATTAGCTTTTTCATCCCTTTATCGGTGAACGACAACTGAGAAAGGCAATACGCAAGGCATTCCCACTGACTGCTATCTGCAAGGGGAAGAACATTTGAGAAAATAAAACGGAAAAGGTAAAGAACTCATTTATTTGTTCTGCTAAGGCACATCGATTCTTTTCAAATGCACATTATGCTTTTCATAGCTTACATGTCATACATGCATTGAAAAACACAAATTCACTCTTGAAAATCATAGTCCATATATTTGTAAAATAAAAAAAGACAAAACCGCAGCATCCAAGAACTCAATTGTATGCGCATCCCAATAGATTAATGGCCAGGGAGGTTCTCATTGTTGAGTAAGAAACACGGGATATACCATTTGAGCTTCATCTAACGACCGGTCATAGCAGAACTGGATATATAATAATAACATACCATTATCCTAAAGCCATTACAATCTTACCTTTGTTAGTGATAATAATGAGGTTCTTTCCGATTGATTATTGGTAGGAAATAATACCCATAAATGCACATGATGCATGTGTCATTCACATAAAGATCTATTATAATCCGAAACCAAAGAATATGATTTTTAGCACTATTGAAATAAGTGATACTTGGATATAATCTCACAAAAAGATGGGCTAAATTGAAATTTAACTAAATGATCATAAAACACTACAACCTTCAGATTTGCTACAAGAAGACAACTTGTATAACCTAACAAACCAGAATTGTAATAAAGTGTCTGGGCGCTACCTGTAACACCATTAAACCGGTTGCAAAGCTTCTCAACCAAGCCTTCCATTTGTTTGTCCTATAGAAATCAGGAATAACTTTAATAAATGACAACAAACAAATATATTAAGTATAGCAAGTTCCATCTTTTACCTTTTTAATGGACCCAATCAAAAACTGCATAATATTGCAAAATGATTCCCTATCCAAATTCTGTAGAGAAAGCTTGCCAAGAATATCAGGAAGTAAATTATATATTGGATTTGATCCTGAGGAACAGCAAAAAGTTCTTTCAGGCATAATCATAGTATAAGAAGCTGTTTTGACTATATCAATGTCATGTCAAATCAAGTTCCTTCCCAGTGCACATGAAAATACATGCTCTCATAGTCTCACCTTTCTTTGCTAACTCAGTAAAGAAGAGCTTTGCCAGGTTTGAAATTCTTTCATCTTCATCCTCCAATCTAAGAGCCATTTCATATATATAACCCTTGACCTAATTATGCAATAAAGATTGTCAAACTCCATAGATATATAAAAGTAAGTCAGATAGTTGTTCATACATACCTTCATCATTTCATTCAAGATAAGATGTGAAAGCACCAAAATAGCATTAATCCGAACGGAAACTGAAGAATCACGCAACCTGGCATACATGTGTTCAGTCCATGGTTCAACTAAATTAGGAAAACGAACAGCCAGATCACCCAGAGCTATGGTGCAATTTGATCGAACAGTTTCTGATGATGCATTTTCAACAACTGTGAACAGTAACTGGAGATTTGCTTCACTGGATGTCATAGAAATTGAAGTTCAGTAAAAATAATCAATTTGATTATAAACCAAGCCAGACAGAGGAAAATTCCTCACCAAAAAGTCGCATCCACTACCATGAAACGACATAGAGCAAGCATAGCAGCTGCTTGCAGTTCCGGATTCTAGAAGGAATAGCAAATCAATATATCAGGATGAAGAATGTTAAAAGCAGCTCCTAAAGCACTGTTCAGATTTTTTTTTTTTAGCCGGTTGAGATGTATACACTGCTTTAATTCACAGAGAATCCTACTAACACGAACAGATCACACAATTAAGAAACTTGCCTTCTGCATCAAACAAAAGTTTTTGCACAGCTTTGACAGAAAAGGTGCACAATGACCAAGCAAGTTCTTTTCATCTGAACCACCAGATAAAATTTCTCTCTCAGCCCTCTCAGCAAGTGAATCAAGTATCGCATCTTCTGAGGCAGCAACACCTAATTCAGCATTTATACCATCATCCTGTATGCGAAAAAAAGTACAATCAATTAGTTTCCGGCAAATACATTCACAACAACAGCAATGCCAAACCCTAATCTAATCATAAGGGGTCAGCAAGTGATCTGGATGAAAGTAAACGAATTATTTTGAATGCACAATATTCCAATTTCCAACTCACCTTTGCAGCCTCAAGTGTTGAGCAACTTTCAGCATTCTCTCTCTCCTTCTTCGCCTTCTGTTTCTGAATCTTTCTGACACAAGATTCAATATACACCAGCTGATGCATGGCCACTTCACTTATAACAAACAAATATCTACTGAGTTTGCCAACTTGAACTGTGCGCGGAAAATTAGCATTCCCATTATCCGCGTCATGCTGTGAAAGATCAAATTCACCAATATTGAAGACAGAACTCTGCAATTTTTTAACCATTCTAGCAGCAATAATTTCTGGGGCTGGATGAAGCGCATAAATTGCACCTATTGCTTTATCAGCAGCACTGTACCAGATGTTTTCAGGCAGCAAAGAACCAGTAATTAGACTCCCTAATGCGCTGAATACACGACTCCCATTATTTGCCAGAAGTTTTTTTCTGTCATCTTCCGATAGCCTCTGTAGAGCAATACATGCAGTTCTTGCCAGTAAAGGATCTATCTTTGCCCATTGGCCAAATCCAATATCAATAATGTCTTGTAAGTGAGATCCTAAAATTTCGCTTGACGACTTTGCAGCCATACAGAGAACAATTAAGGCACCACAACACTGCTCTGCTGTAATTCTGGGTAAATTAAAGCAAAAGAAGTCCCACAAAGCAGATATCTGGGAAAGCAAAATTTCACGTAGAATTTTATTGAGATTAGAAAACAATGGATCGGGTATTCATCAAATCTAGTCGCAACCCATGCAGATAATACTCAATTACTCATAAAAAGATCCTACGGAATACTTAAGAAACATGCTAGTTTGGACAATAAACCAGAGAAATATACAACATGCAGCAGAAGGGTGGGTGGGTTGAACCTCACCAAAATTTGTCACATTTGCATATCCAAAATGTAAATTAACCATCAAGCTTTTAAGTAATCATGTTACACCAAATCAATATGAAAGTTTCCAATTCATAGAGATTGAAAGTTGCACATACAGCAGAAAAGATGTCTCACTTCTACTTTATTAGGAAAGTTAAATTTTTTCTTCAACAGTGGAAACATTTTCCAGCTTTACTGATACATAAATCACTCTGAGGTTATCTGCTAACACAGGCATGGAGTTAACCACAAGGAGATACAATATCTACAACTTCCAGAACACCATGTCTAATTTGTGTAATATTCTACTATGAAAAAAATGGCATGCACTTTTGAAAGCTTCAAATCAGCTCACCAACTATTCAGTTGATGACCCATAAGATTAAATTTTTGAATGATAGGCCAATTATGAAACTTCTTAAAATTAAAAGGAAATAGCAAGGACTATGATGCCTGAAGTGAGATGCAATTATACAAAACCACTCCTTAGTAAGACCCTAAAACAGCATTCAAATGAGTCACCCATCATATCATATCTTTGGGCAACAGAAAGTTGATTTCAGGAGATCATATAGTACTTCATCAATAATTGATTGTGTTCTGTATGTTTACTCCCAACAACAGTTCATTTGCCAGATCTCACTTGTTGCCATTAATAATCTGCTCAGAGGAAACACTGCTTTCCCGATTTCCATCACCAAAATTTGAAATGATGAGCTTTAGAAGAAATAATTTGAGAATTGATTTAAAATGAATTATTAACTTACTGTTGCAGAAGGTATATCCCCTTTGAGAACTAAAGTACCAAGTATAGACTCCAAAGCAGCAAGATCTCCAATATTTGAATTTATTGCAAGATTTATTAGATTCTTAGCTGTTTCCAGTGAGTTCTTTGTAACATATATGGTGATGAAAGCACTCTCCACAGCCTCACATATGGATTTGTCCTGAGAGAAAACCTGTAAAAGAAAGCAAGAACAGAAACGACACTTAGTTCACTCGAACAATGAAACAAAGAGCCGCACAAGTGAAGTACGTAATTTATATTTATGATGTCTTGCAGTTGAGATATGAAATGATAAATAAGTACCAGAGGCAACATCTTGCGGAGGCAAACTTCTGATCCATCAATCTGAAACTGTCTACATCGCATAAGTAGGAGTATAGTGTTCTCCACGTCTGTAGCTGAGGAAGAAGCCATCAATTGAACAAGGGTTGGCATTGTAGCTGACAGACATTTGGAAAAGCACACCGCAGCCTCAAGAGAAGCTACAAGAACCCTGGTCTGCTCCAGATTTCCAAGATCAGGAAAAGCGTTATCTTTCAGAACGTTTCTTTCTTCAACCTGCGACGAATAGCTATCAGTTACACTATTGGATAGATCATGAGATCTGACTTCAGCATTTGCATGATCAACTTCACCATCACCATCCTCATTACAGTTGTCTTTGTCAGATGGCACCCCATCTACAGCCTTTTCTGCAGGTAAGTCTGGCTGGAGAGCACTCAACTTCTTCTTGTATTCATCTAGTGCTGTTTCAAAAGACGATATGCGAAGTTGAGGCCCAAACGGATTCTGTTGTAACATTATAATGAGCAAATTTAAAGCTGATTTTCTCACAATAGCACTCTTGTCTTCCAGCCTCCCTGCTGCCACTGCAGCCACTTCATTCCACAAACCAATTGAAACAGCATGCTCTTCACACAAATCAGACCAAACTTGTAGTGCCCTACTTCTTGTATATGCTGAAACATCACGACATCGCTCCATCAAGATTTCCAGCATAGCCTGTTTAGTCCGCAACCGAACCGACTTCGAGCTCTCACCTTCTTCATCTACAAATGCTTTAGAAACCAACTTTCCTAAAACCCCCAAAAGAGCATTCCTGATCTTATAAGACTCTCCACCAAAATGGGGGATTAAAAGCCCAATGTTTGTTGAGATCAACTTTGGCAACCTCTCAGAGAGCTCAACAAGGAAGCGCCCGATATTTTCTGCACCTGATGTATCCTTAGCATAATCCTTTGGGTTAGTCCTTCCAATTTCTCTTATGATAGATGTAGCCAAACTCCCATCAATATACTTCTTATGAGCCCCCACCACAGCATCAACCATGGAAGTGACAACAAAATCATACTTATGCAGCAAATGAATAATGGAGGCAGATATTTGTGCCAGGTAATGGTACTTAGTAGCACAACTCCCAATTATGCGACACAAAGCATCTTTTGCATCAGAATCTTTCAGCAGTGTAGGATTCTCAAACATAAGAAATGCATTCCTGAACAGATGAGAATACTATCAATTACCTACAAATAATAATAATAACGCCAAGTCTAACTGAAAACTTCCCATTTAACTTACTTTGCAATGAATGAAAGGTAGTTTTCATCAGGATCTGCGGATCCAAATAGCAAAGATAGGTTGATCTCAAGTGCGTTGGCAATCAAAGTGAGTATCCTCCCTCGTTGTCCTTCCCAACTCCATGCATTCATTGTAATTTTCTTCCGGCTACTAGCTGCCGTCTAAAACACACAAGAAAGTTGAAAAGCCATTGATATTGAACATCTAAAAAGTTCAAGAATAAATCCAGAACATGATATTCTTTATACATGTAGGAGTTTATACTACCTCCTCCATCCAAAATTTAATAAAGCTAGAAAAAGGAGCTCTGAATTCCTTTCTTACACATTCTAGCACTTAGCACACCTACTTATGAGCAGTATATCGGGTAGATGCCAACATTACTTATGACTTTATTTGAACTAAACACAAAGGATATTATCTCTCATAATTCCTCAATTCAAGAGTGGTTGGCTCAATATATTGACATAATTAAATATAATTAACCTAATCAAATATTGACATTGAAATGCAGTACTAGACTAATTTGATTCCTTGGTTCTTCGAGACTATTACACTTTACTATTCTACTATCACGTTTGCCCAATTGCCATTGTTTAGAGAATGTTTTGATAACACTTTAGGGAGAAAAGGATGGAGAAGCAAGCGGAGGAGAAAGAAGACTGATTCCAAATTTTCCCCAGGTAAAAAGGATTTATTTTGTACCAAATCTGAATAAATTATCCCCTCCAGTTTTCTTCTGTTAATTTACCTCTCCTTTCCTTTTGTATCCAAATGATGGCAATGTCATCCCTTCCTGTCTCTTCATTTCCATCCGTCTTCCATCCAAGCACATCATTAAGGAAGTAACATAACTTATTGTAAGTTCTTAGTAGTAATATTGCATTGGTAATCAAACAAAAATACTATACTCTTCTGTCCCACTCCATCTAGCTCATTTTTTTATTTTAATATGTCCGAATTAATTTGACAGATTTCTATTTATGGATATGACTCCATCACTTTTAATCTATATATTATCTCTTGTATTTCTAAGTACACCACGATTTAACCAATTATACCCAAATTTCTAATCCTCGAGCCAAAAAAATGGAACCATTTGACTGGTGTAGAGCAGTCATTGATAGCGCACTAAATATTTAGATAACTAAAACGTAAAAACCTAGTTAATGATTTTAATTAAAAAGATAAGACAAATAAACCGATGAAAGCTAGTTTAACCATTCATAATTAAGTAAATAACCATAATTATGCCCAAATTCCTACAGCACTTCATTAATGCACTATCATAAAGTAGTTTCCACCTTGGCTTTCACGTATATTAGGTTTAGGGGTGGTCAAATAAAAACAAACTTACCCTTGTAAAAACATGGTGGTGTTTTTTGATTGACCCTTGCAAGTAAACATAATTATGCCCAAATCTCTACCACATTTTTTTTATCAAATTTAGAGATGATCATTCAAGTCACTAGATTGATTTGAGATCAAATATTTTGACTCGATTTAAAATAGAATAGAATTTTGTTTTCATATTGGTTTTTACATAATTTTGTTATCATTTTCAAGTCGAATTCAATTGCAAAGTTGAGTAAATATAGGTCTGTTTTCAACAGCTATAATACCAATATCATTAGTAAATGCTGAAATACTTACTTTGGAGGTATTACTAGAAGAGGTACTTGATTCCTCAGCAAGAACAATATGAACAAGGAAGAAAGTATAGATTTTAAAAGCATTCCGATGTAAAGCCACTCGTTCAAACACTAGCGAACCATTTTCACCCCCACCGCCATCATCCTCATCATCAGTCTCAGGCGAATTTAATACTCTCGAGAGCGAATCAATATTCGGAAGAAGAACACTGAAATTCGACCGAAGACTTTCAACAATATTAAACTTACAAGCAGGTGTAAGTGAAGAAAAATATTTCACAACTGAGTAAACTCGATCAAATACGTCTTGTTCTTCAACGCAAAACAGTTCTTTATCCGATAAATCAAATGAAAGACCTGAAACATCAAAATTAAGATTATTTTGTAAGTAAAATGTAAAATTAGGGTTTTGAAATAGGGATTTTGAGGAAGAAACTGACCTTTAACGAATTCTTCGAGATCAGAAGGACGGAAGGAAGTAAGATTAGTAGGATTTAGAGCGTACAGATTGTTGAGTTCGTTTTGTTCTTCGAGCGAATGGAGATTTGGGGGGAAGATGAATGTGGAAGCCATTGGAGAAGTTTGAGGGAAAGAAAGAGAGACAGAGAGAGAGAGGCGCCTGAATTTGATTTTTTTTGTTTAAAAATTTATGTTATTGAAATTTAAATTTATTGGATTTGGGAATAGGCGGGAATTTAAACCCTTTACTATTACTCTATTAGTAGCATTTAGATTAGATAAAAGTCTTGTAAAGATTTCATTCATGCTTTGCACGTTGACTTGGGAATTAGGATGTTTCGCAATTAACTATGGTTGTTGGTCTTTGAATTTTTTAATTGGCTCGTTAGAATAGTTCTAAATGTTGGTTGTTTATGTTGGTTTTTAAGTTGGTTGAAAAAGCTAAATATTTATGAAGATGTTTGGTAAATTTATATATTGGTTGTTGGCAATTTAATAGAAAATAAGTAGGTCCATTAGCCAAAAAGCCAACAAAAAAAAATTAATTAGAATAATTTTTTTATTTTTAACTAAAAGTCATTTACCAAACACTTATTTTGATTGTTTGACCAACGAACAAACTAAAAATCAAAAACAAACCAAAAAATTAAGAAAAAAAAGTCATGATCCAAACACACATTTAATAAGAAGTAGCAAGAAATACTTCATAATTCTAATGTATATGTTTCATTATATTTGTCAAGTAAAAGTTGTTTTTATTTACATAGGATTGGTTCAAAGTAAAATAGTATAGATGAAAATTATACAAGACTTTCTCATTATTTACTCATGTACTCCTAAATCCTAATAAACATAGTGTTCATAGTCATTTACACTTATTTGCTTTTAATGCAAAATTTGAAAAATTAGGTATTTTAGATTAAAGTTGTGAGTTATTTAAAAATAAGAGATAATATAACAAATTATAGTGGTAGATTTATAACAAAAATATAAATTAAGAAATTTATCATCACCGATTAAATGGAAATTAGGCAAATTAATTGAGACAGAAAAATATAAGACTGAAAGTGCACCATCGACAAAGTACTTAAAAGCAAATGCTCCTACTTACTATCGTGTTCATGGCAAGTTCTTAGCATATTCAAGGTAGCCGATCGCCTAAGGGCCCCAAAAATAAAGGGCCTTAAATATTAAATGGTGTTATCCAAATTCAATTATGAGCAAAACATTTTAAGTAATATTTGACTTTGATTCAAAAGAAACTTTTCCAGTTGCTTAAAAAGTCAAAAATAATTTTTAATTGTTAGATGAACAAAAAAGGTGAGGAGCTAAAAAAAATAAAATAGCATAAATGTCACTGGCCATATGCACCCTACATTTTTTTTTTCATCTTTCTTTAGTTTTTCAATAATTTACAGAAGTTCTAATTGAATTATAATTCTTTATAAAATTCTACATGGTAGCATCGAATTTTTATAAAACGTCGGTGATGACACTTTTGTAAGATTTTTCCACATGGTAGCATCCAGTATATGTCGTATCTAACTGTCGTAGCATTTTCCGTTAAATTCTTGTCAATTTATGTTTAATTCACCATTTTGACGTTTATACTATTATTAAGTGTTGGTTGTTGTCTTTATAATTTGCCCTAAACATTTGAGAGTGTTGATGAATTAAACGGTAAACTAAATGTCAAAATAGCCAATTAATCATTTGAGAGCATAAAAATGGTTTATGGCAAATTATAAAGACAACAGCCAGCACTTAATAAGAATAGAAACGTCAAAATGGTGAATTAAATGAAAATTGACAAAATTTAACGGAAAATGCTACGACAATTAGATAAGACATAAACTGAATGCTACTATGTGGAAAAATCTTACAAAAGTGCTACCACTTGTGTTTCATGAAAGTTCGATGCTACCATGTGAAATTTCCCTAATTCTTTTTGTGGATCTTTTTGTTGCTATGGATAATTAATAATGTAAAATTCACCCCTTCATCTCAGTCAATTTACTACATCTACACTCAAACCTTTTTATATTAATAATAGTTTGATAAATATACATGAAAAAAAAAAAGCAACGATTAAAAAAATCTAATTTCTAACAACTCACTTTATTTCATTTTTATGGTTACATTTATTTTTTAAAACTTTTAAATCATAATCTGACTCTCAATATAAATATCTTTCATAAGAAATTCTAAAAAGAATATATTACAATTTTAGAGACAAGCGGCGATAAATGCACAAAAAAGCACCCAAAAAAGAGCACAACAAACAAAGACAACAACAACAAAAAATATGAGATATCTATGGATACCTCTCCCTCATTCCTCAAACAAGTTTCTTATCATTAATATATCAACATACATCAATGACTCAATTCACACAAGCCTTGAGAACATTCTCTCAAGGTAAAGACCTCACATGTGATGGTGGTCTCACTCAAACACACTAATACAAGAACGAAGGAACTTTAATGGATGAACCCTAGTTGCCTCACTTGTATTAGACTTTCTTCTAATTTCCTAAGCATATTTGAGCCTTTATATAGCCCACAACATCATAGGGAAACCCTAGGACAAAACCTTAAACCCCATAAAGTTACCCACATAAAACAGAAATATGCGATGAAGTGGCACTGTGAACCAGACCGAGCACCTGCTGCTCGACCAGTTGAGCGAGCATACTGAACATTCTTACCTTCTCCTGGTGAACCGCTCTTGCTCAACTATTCGAGTGGCTGAGTCAAATGCTTGTTGCCGTGTGCGTAGCTGCTTCCTTGATCGTGCAACCTTCTCCTCGAACCTTGCCTCGATCAAGACACTCCATCCCTTACACAAACCTATTCAAATCATCATCATTGATCACTTAATCAAGTGATTCAAAACTTAGCATCCCATTTCCCATGGCACGCCCACATCACTCCCAAGTGTGCACGACATAGCACAAGCTACAAGATGCTCAAGGCATCTTCAATATTGGGGAAATTGGCTTTTGATTCAGCAGGATCGAATATCACATAGCTCTTATTATTCCTCAACTTACCATATAATAAAAAAATCTTACATATTATAATTTATATTTGTATCCATGAAAAAACATATTTGAATTTCTCTCGGTAACGGCCCGGTTTAAGTGGATCGGAAATTCATATGAAAATACGAATTTCGGTCCACTCTTTGGACTCTAGAGAAAAGTCTTCTCTATGATCGTCAACGTTCCGTCGATAAAGAATTATAATTCAAACAGAAAACAATACCAACGTGAAAGAAATAAGTCAGCGGAAGTTCTTACGTACAACTCGAGAGCCTAAAGGCCTCTAGGTAAACTAAATAAAATACGCAAAACCGAAAAGAAAGCAACACCATCTCATGTTACATAGTTTGGAGTTATTTCTACTCATAATCTAATTACAAAATAAAGAAGCATAGTCTTGATGATTATGGGTTCTAAGTCGAGACCTCACTCCAGTCTCCACCTGCAATACTAGTCGTCGTGTGACAACACATAGTAGGTTCCAAAGAACAATCCAATACACGTCAGAAACTTCATACAAATGTCAACCAGGTTGAATACAAGCAATGTGTTTATCCTAGCATGCATAGGCTCTAATGCATTCATTAATAGATAATTCCAACTTGTAACGTAGCCCGTCCTGTTCGGGTCGTTCAAGTATAAATCCAATCCTTTTGGAGGAATACACTTGGGAGAGCTAATCCCAAGGCAACCACCGACCTAAGATGTTACCCGTCCTGTTTGGGTCGTCAAAGGCAAAAGTATGCATAACCCCATGGTGACCGTAATGATCCAAAACTGCCATGAGAACAATAATTGTAATAATCCAAACCAAAACATTAACCCCTTTGGGTAACATAATACAAACCAAAACGTTAACCCCTTTGGGTAACAAACACATAAATCCTCAATTTCCAATTAACTTCTTTCAAATTATTTGAGAAGTCTAATCCTTATGTGATTTACAATGCCTCGATTAGAAATGAAACAACACTACTTGCACAACCGCATACACAGTATGGTCTAAGCGTGTATCTTTAAGCGTTGCCAACAAATGAAGTCTAATCATGATAGAAATTTCGCCCTCTTATGAATCGAGGTCCTAAATAACACACACACAAAACGATCACGTATTAGAACGTGTTTACACATTTAATCCACTCCATACTACTAAGATATTACTAAGACTTGATAATTTTAAATGTTTTCATCATATTCCCAATAGTTCCAAACTTTAAACTTTAACCAGAAACTTAAATGGTTAATTCGGACAGTTTAGAAAATTCAAATGGAAAATCCGACTTCGCCACTGCATCCGGAACGCGTCAATTACCTTGGGTACCAAATTTCATAATTTCTAACATCCAATTACTATTTTTAATTATTTTAAGCGTTTAACGAGTTTTTAACGCATCGGATACATAAAACAACAACGGAACACGACTAACGTTTCCGGATCAGCGCCAACACCGAGGCAGAAGCTGCTGTATTATTATTATTTTTATATATACATTATTCAAATTATTAACCCTTTAAATCTCATGACCAAAATAAATCTAACAAGGCCACATTCACCACTACTAAGATAAAACAAACAAGACCAATTTTTCTATCACACAACCACTTGATATTTCCACATATTAATACACAAAACCCCATCAACAAAGCATATAAGTCATCAAATAAAAAGAAACATGCCCATCCACAAAATCCTTCAAGAAACTTAAAATTTCATAAATTATGATAATTAAATTAAATACTTAATGCTCTTAACAAATTAAAATTTTGTAGAAAATCATAAAACCAAATCACCCTTTTAAAAGATATATATATATATATATATATATATATATATATATATATATATATATATATATATATATATATATATATATATATATATATATATATATATATATATATATATATATATATATATATAAACAATCCTTTAAGCAAATCAATCTTGTTAAAAGATTTATAAATTCTTGGATAACTATATTACTTGATCCATACCATTTAAATTTCTTCCAACAAATTGAAATTTTGTTAGAGAAATGTAAACCATAAAAGAAATTTATTTAAATATCAATATAAACTTAATTTCTTAATTATTATAACAAATTTAAATTTTGTTAAAGAATATTGATCAAGAAGTTTTTTTTTTTTTTTTTTTAAAGAAACATAACTTAATCAGTTAATCCTTTTCACAAATTGAAGTTTCTTAAAGGATTATTAGAGAAAATTACATATATAAAAATATACTCAATCCTCCTAAAATTCATAGGATATCATCATACATGAAATATAATTCATCTTAGAATTCTAGTATATAAAATATATAATTAACAATTCAATTAAACTTACCCCTTTGATCAAAAGATTGGATGGAACAACAAATTTATTTATTTATGTTTTTCTTTGAAGTGAGCCGAAAACAAGAGAGAAAAAGAGAGAATTTTTCTGAATTTTGTGTTCACTTTGAAAGGTTAGAATGGTAAGGATATCAAATGATGCTTAAGGATTAATAGGCAATTAAATTACTAAGACTTAATGTGCCATAATACACACTTATGAGAGGAGTTACAAGACTCCTCCCCTACTCCAACACAACCGGCCACCCTTCCCTCTTCCCCTAATTTTTTTTATTTAATTAATTAATTAAGTAATGTATATATATTTTTTAAAACAGAAAAGAAACGCTACGCGAAAACAACGCGTTACCGTTAAAATTTAACTTACTTTATTTCTTATAATTATCTATGTAAATAATATAATTTAATAATACTTAATTATTTTAAAAAAGTACCACATACGAGGATTAAAGTGGGTAAGTGATCCATAAATTGAATACATATATTTATGGGTGCAATAGATAGCACTCCAATATATTTTGTATTTCTAATAAAGTATTAATTAATTTGAATATGTGAAAGGTTTTTCAATCAAATTATATTTAGATATTTTAATTTACACCAACTCATAAAGAAAGAAAAATCGGGAGATCATTGTCATGCAAGTCATATTTTCCATAAGGAAATTTGTTAAGAATAACTATTCGTGGTGCTCCGTTATGTGCAACCGACCGGTTTTACTCTGTAAATACAAACCACAATTCACTATATGAAGTATCTTTGTTCTTTGGCTCTTTGTTTTTTGGCTCTTTGTTCTTTGGCCAAGATATCACAACTTGACTTTGTGTACTTGTTCTCACTTTGTAGTACTCTTACGGTCTGTTTGGTAGGTAGTAATAAATAATGATAATGAAAATAAAAATTAGTGTAATTTTAGTTGAAAAATCTCTTGGTTACCTTGATAGACATGCTTGTTCAACTTCAATTATTGATTCATTACAATGCGCTACTATTAAAAGAGAGTCTATTCCCAATCTATGGCCAAAATTAAAAAAAATTCCCACTTTCCTTAAAATGGGAAAGTATTTCCAAGTTTACCGTCCACGTAGGATTGCTTTGAGAAATTTTTTTTTTTTTTTTAATAAAACCGCTACATGAAATGGCGGTTTTATTCATGCATCTGAAGTAAAACGCCATCTGAGATGGCGGTTTGGTTAAGTGAATTTTTTTTTTAAAAAAAAAAAAAAAATTAATATGTGGAGTAAACCGCCACTTGAAGTGGCGGTTTGGTATCAATACAAAACAGCAGCTTCCTTCGACATTTTTCACAATTCATTTTACTCTTCTTGCTTCTTGCCGGTATAACCCTAAAAAAAAAAAAATTCTTCACTCTCATTTACTTTAAATTTACAATTACTCTCATTCCACTAAACTAATCAACTACATTCCCATCTTCTCCTTGTGTACTAGTTTATTTTCATCCTCATTTAAGGTATGAATAAAACCCTAATTTTTGTTCAATATGCAAATTGTTTATTTTGTTCATTATTGTTTTGAATTGAAGTTATAAAAACGTTAAATGTTTGTTACATTCTATTGTTTTCATGATTTATGCTTACGTTTTACACATTTGTAGTTGAATTTTAGGATTTGTTTTGTATGCATATAAAGTGTTTGATGAAATGCTTCAATGAAAGTTTATTACTTTGTAGGGTTAGTTTAATGGTTTTTGTATATATTCATGCTATTTTTAGCTTTTATATTTGAAATGAACCTTATAATAAGTGTTCTAATACCTTAGTATCACAAATTCTTGTATTCAAATTTACACTTCCCGTTATAGTGTATTGGGGTGAGGAAGTCATGATATTGGTTACAAATTGGTAGCAAATTGGTGGAGATATCACATGAAAGATCATTATCCCATTGAAAAACATGTTGAATTGGTTGCAAATTTGGATAATGCGAGGGAAGTCATGATATTTTTATGATTTTTATAACACTTATGGCGATGAAAAACACGTAACAGCGATCATGGCGATGCCGGGCCCAGTTGATCCATCAGTGCTTACGCTTCAGGCGACACACAGGAGCATAGCTGCGTGGGAGGGCTCCACTGCCCAATTGGTTACTCGTCAGCACTACCAGGCGAGTACGTTACGGTGGGAGGTGGATGACAAGGTATTAGACGTAGTCGAGCTAGCTGGTTTTAGATACATTCACCGGTTGTTGGGCGGGGGCTTAGAGCTCGATCGAGCACTTATCACTGCATTGGTGGAGAGGTGGAGGCCGGAGACACATACCTTCCACCTCACAGTTGGCGAGGCAACGATCACGTTGCAAGATGTGGCAGTTATCATGGGACTGCCGGTTGAAGGACAAGCAGTCATTGGTCATGGGGAGGGAAATTGGCCAGCATTAGTACATGAGCTGCTAGGGGTTTGGCCGGAAAACCCTCAAGACCCCTCACAGCCGAAGATCATCGTTGGATCGTCATTGAAGCTGACTTGGCATCGACAGCATTTTAGCGCGCTTGAGGATGATGCAGATGATGTGACGGTTGACAGACATGCCCGAGCTTACATTTTGTACCTGTTTGGATGCATCTTGTTTCCGGACAAGAGCGGCGACTCGGTACAGTTGATCTATCTCCCTCTACTGGGAGACTTGGAGCGCGTAGATGAGTACAGTTGGGGAAGTGCTACCCTAGCGTATCTGTATCGTAACTTATGTCGAGCATCTCGTAAGGGTGCCAAGGACATGGGTGGATGCTTGATGTTGTTACAGATATGGTCATGGGAGCACATTCATATAGGGAGGCCCATTGTTCGGACGGTTCGACCGGATGGGCAACATGATCAGGAAGATGACGCGGATGATTTTGAACCGATATTAGGGTCACAGCATCGGCGCGGGATGGATCCTTTGGCAGTAAGGTAGCAACACTCAATTCACTATTCAAATTCATAATTTCACTATTTTATGATAGATGAAAATGTTTATTTGTTTACAGCTGGCTTCGCGTATATCTTTCGAGATCCCACTCCCCACATACTCTCGTGTACTACAGGGACGCACTAGATCGACAACGGGACGAGCAGATTAGTAACATTTACTATTTGTATTAGTTATGAATAAATTGTATACATTACTAAGCATATTGATTTCTATTACAGATGACATGGCAGCCTTACACAGCGGCTAAGATGGAAGCTCTACCGCACATATGTACATCGGGCCACGAGATTTGGAGATCGCGTTGTCCTCTTATTTGCTTTGACATCGTCGAGCTACATCTCTCGGATCGTGTCATGCGTCAATTCGGTTTGGAGCAGGTAATTCCGCAAGCCTGTGACACCCAACGTCAACTACATGCGATCGATCGGAGGACTGGGGACAAGAACTACCTCGTACGACATAGATCACATGTAGATGCGTGGAACGACCGAGCATCTACATTGGTTGGAGGAGATAACTTCACAGGTCATAGCTCTGCTATGTACATAAGTTGGTACAGGCGCATCTCCATATTACGCCTAACGAACATCGCATTTGCGCAGCCAGGATCACATTACCATTCGACATCTACGTTACTGGTACGTTTTCTTTCAACACTCATAACAAATAGTAATAGTTTTAAGTAACTGTTTTAACAATACAATGATAACAAACAGGCTGAGCGCATCCGATCGGTGTTGATACAATGTAATGACACGATTCAAGGGGCCGCTACATCGCCAGTTGACGTGGGCTATCGGCTATGTTCTCAGACCTTAGGCTCCATTAATGCGTCGTTGACCGATGCATTGAGTCAAGCGGGTTATGAGTACCTCATACCGACTCCACCCGTCATTGGCGACGTAGATGACACATTCCACACTCTTTCTCCAAGGAGTTCAGCCCATCGAGGTAGCTCTTCCGGAGGATCCAGTTCTCGGTCCACAAGAGGCCGCCAGCGTTCATCTACTCAGGGTCGGTCTTCCAGATCGCCATCGACATCCGCTACTATGTCGCCGTTCGTTCCCCCGTCTTCCATCAACACTCCTCCGCCACATCCATCGCCTCCGCAAAGGATTATCACATATCAGCGTGCTAGTCAACGACGAGCTCCTACTCTTAATGTCATTGCGGAGGTTGACGAGTTCACACCATCATCATCCACCGGTGCGCAAAACAAAAGGGGCCGGGGGTTGTAGTTTAACAAACTTTGTATATTCTTATATTATTTTAACTTCTTGTATATTCTTGTATGATTTTAACTTTGTATGTTCATGATTGTAATATATCTTCGCATTATTTTCATAATTAATTTTTTCAAATCAAGCTGGTTCGTAATTGATTAATATGGAATAGATGGTATTGAACTAGTTTAATGCAGGTTACGTTCACTATTTTGGGGAAATGAAAGAAAAAAAAAATATTGTTGCAGGCCACCAGCAAACCGCCACATGAAGTGGCGGTTTACCAGGGATCAAACCGCCACATGAGATGGCGGTTTGCCTTGACCAAACCGCCACTTCATGTGGAGTTTTCGTGCTTTATGTAAACCGCCATTTCAAGTGGCGGTTTGGTCTGAAAAAAAAAAAAAGACTTTTCCACGTGGACGGTATTCTGAGAAATTCTTTCCCAAATTAGGTAAAGTGGGAAATTTTTTTTTTAAACATTATTTAGGGAAATGACTCATTAAAAGATGCGGTATTAGGTAGAAATAAAAATTTGTAAAAAAAATAATTCAATGATCAAAGTTTGATCATCATGGGAATGACATAGAAGTTTTAATAAAGTTTTACACTACAAATCATTATGATTATCACTATTTAGCATCATTAACTAAACGGCCTGTTAGTTTAGTTCATCTCATCCACTGATTTTTATTATGGGTCAATTTGAAGGATTAAATCCCCAACTAAAGAACAGTCAACATCAAAAATCAATTAAAGTGATTCTCATTCACTACAATGGTATTTTGTGGACAATAGGGCAGAAGAGAGATTTGTGAGAAATTGGGTAGAAATAGAATATAACTAGCCAGAGATTAGGGATTGTAAGTTATATAGTAAACTAATGTAATTTGGGTTTATGTTTAATGCATAGAACTAATTACATACAAAATAAATCAAACTAGATTTACAATGACAACAAATATTCTACCTTACATTTCCAAGAGATTCCAACAATATGACATTACACACGTATTAAAAAAATAGTATAAAATAAATGAATTTTATGGATAAGATTTAAAATTAAAGAAACTAATATAGGATGTATGAATGCGAACTCAAAAAAGTAATTTGACCAGTATCCGAAATAAAATTATAACAAAATTAATGATGTCAAGGAATCAACTCAACCAAAAGCTTAAGTTAATGGTTGAGGCCCAGGATATAATATATACTCTAACATGTACTCTCACATGAGAGCCCATTGGGCTAGAATTGTGGATGCACATAAGTGTTAAATAATCCACTTAAATGAAACCCCAGAATATGTTATTTGCCTTGACCAAACCGCCACTTCATGTGGAGTTTTCGTGCTTTATGTAAACTGCCATTTCAAGTGGCGGTTTGGTCTGAAAAAAAAAAAAAGACTTTTCCACGTGGACGGTATTCTGGGAAATTCTTTCCCAAATTAGGTAAAGTGGGAAATTTTTTTTTTTAAACATTATTTAGGGAAATGACTCATTAAAAGATGCAGTATTAGGTAGAAATAAAAATTTGTAAAAAAAATAATTCAATGATCAAAGTTTGATCATCATGGGAATGACATAGAAGTTTTAATAAAGTTTTACACTACAAATCATTATGATAATCACTATTTAGCATCATTAACTAAACGGCCTGTTAGTTTAGTTCATCTCATCCACTGATTTTTATTATGGGTCAATTTGAAGGATTAAATCCCCAACTAAAGAACAGTCAACATCAAAAATCAATTAAAGTGATTCTCATTCATTACAATGGTATTTTGTGGACAATAGGGCAGAAGAGAGATTTGTGAGAGATTGGGTAGAAATA
This sequence comes from Amaranthus tricolor, assembly GCF_026212465.1. Taxonomy (NCBI): domain Eukaryota; kingdom Viridiplantae; phylum Streptophyta; class Magnoliopsida; order Caryophyllales; family Amaranthaceae; genus Amaranthus; species Amaranthus tricolor. Next base: position 42,889,908 of record NC_080047.1, read on the forward strand.
GAATATAACTAGCCAGAGATTAGGGATTGTAAGTTATATAGTAAACTAATGTAATTTGGGTTTATGTTTAATGCATAGAACTAATTACATACAAAATAAATCAAACGAGATTTACAATGACAACAAATATTCTACCTTACATTTCCAAGAGATTCCAACAATATGACATTACACACGTATTAAAAAAATAGTATAAAATAAATGAATTTTATGGATAAGATTTAAAATTAAAGAAACTAATATAGGATGTATGAATGCGAACTCAAAAAAGTAATTTGACCAGTATCCGAAATAAAATTATAACAAAATTAATGATGTCAAGGAATCAACTCAACCAAAAGCTTAAGTTAATGGTTGAGGCCCAGGATATAATATATACTCTAACATGTACTCTCACATAAGAGCCCATTGGGCTAGAATTGTGGATGCACATAAGTGTTAAATAATCCACTTAAATGAAGCCCCAGAATATGTTATATACTCTAACAAATGAAATATATTAAAATGAACAGTGTTGCAATATTAAAATAACATTTTTTAATATTTGCGCCTAAAAAAGCTAATTCCTAACAATTAAAATGTAACAATTTTTAAAAAATTTTATTGCAATAGTAGGTAATTTACCAAAAATGTAAGCTGCAAATTAATACAAAGTTAGAGAAAATTTTTAAAATTTACATAAAAAATTCTAAAAGAATTTTAACATTTTAAAAACATTTTTTGGCATTTATTTTAATTTATCTTTCTTTTAGAAAAATAAAATTTCCTATAGCAGGTCATCCGATTACCCGAGTTTACTGTAGGCAAATACCCCATAAAGTTTTGATTATTTATGTTTAATCAATAGGCGGAATTTTTGTATGAAAATCATGAAAATATTGGATTATTATAGGTAATTTTTTCTTTAATTTAAATGTCACTACTTCAAATTTCTTATAGCATATATAGTGAATTTAGTGACATTTATTAGATCCTTTATCAGCATAAAAAAAAAATCATACTAAAACTTTTTCCGATATAGGTTTTGGTGATATTTCTGATAAATGTCATTATAAATTATAGTATTAATTACATATGCCACTAAAAATCAAATAACGTAAAACTAAATCACTTTATAGTGATACTTAAAATAAAAACCAACGATTTATTGTATTGATTTCTATGGAACAAATAAGTACTCATTAATTGCAACAAACTCCTCCGTACCTCCATCATGGCTATATAAAGAGCCAAACATCTCCAATATTATTGCAAATAACTCAACACAAACACAATCTTCCTACAAAAACAAGAAAATGGCGATCAAAATGAAGGAAAACAGTGTAAGTTTAGTGCTAATATTTGTGTTCATCCTGCTTGTAACCAAACCTGAAACAACCTCAGCAACTCGCAAACTTGTTCCCTTCTCGAACATTCTGCTTGCTCAACAGTTTGGTATTGACACAAAGCATCCTCTCACATGCGGTGCCGTTGGAGATATATGTACTCCATTTAGTCCTTGTTGCCAAAACTGTAATTGTTATGGAGTTTGTGTCCCTAAAGGTTTCCCTTATGATTTTGAGACTTGTTAATTAATTAATTCAATTAATTAACTAATAATATTCTATAATATAATGGACACCAACAGTTAATCAAAGTGATGCTGATTATATTGTTGTGTGAGAGTATTAAATAAAATGGACAATGTATGTGTTTATTTTAAATTAAAGGGGAGATGTCATCTATGTATCCTCCTACTTATTGTTATGTATCGTTTCAACTATTAATGAGTAATAAGTTATCTAGTTATCGTCTAATGCCACATCTTTTTTTGGTTAGCATTTGTGTTCATATAACTATATTGTTATAGTTTTTGAGTAGATAACGAATGAGTGTTTGGTTTATGGCTTTTTGCTTAGTTTTTTGTTTATTATTTGGTTTGTTGGTTGGTTAAATAGTAAAAAAAGTGTTTGGTAAATAGCTTTTAAGCTTGCTGAAAAGCTGGCTTTTAAGCCAAAATAAAAAAGTTACTCCAGTTAACTTTTTTCGTTGGCTTTTAACTTATTTATCTATTTTTTCTCTAATAAACAACTAACCACCAATACCTAAATTTACCTAATATCTCCATAAATAGTTAGCTTTAAAAGCCTACAAAAACAGGCATCATTCCCAGTTGGTTTTATATAAGATATTTTTAGCTTTAACAACCGGCTTAAATTTTTGATTGATTTGGTTTTTTGATTGTGGGTATATGTTTTGGGTCATGCTTGGGCGTTATTGCAAGACATTAAGTTTAAATTGAATATGTTAGAATTAACATTGTGATATATGAATTGACATTAAATCCTCATCTAAATCTCTTTGTAATGGCTATAAAGTCGTTTTCATGTCGCATTAATGAAATATCGATTTTCTTGATAGTTTCTTGAAGATTTACAGAGATTTATGAAAAATTGAATGTACAAATCTTTTTGATTTTCTTTCCTAAATGTCGATGTTAAACCTCCGTGAATATCGTTTTCAAAAATAGCATTATTTATATTTCCTCGTTTTCTTTTTTTTTAAAAGTTAATGGAGATTGGGCTGGAAGGTAGATGACACGTCTCATATTGAGACGGTCTCGGCCAAGACTAGTTGTTTAAGTTATCTGTAATCGATATATTTGGTAAAAAGTTGATCATTGAGTATTTTTTGTTTATTAGAAGAAAATAACTAAAAATACCAAAAATTAATGAAAAAGCTACTCCCTTCAATCATTTGATTTTCTTCATAAAATTCATTACAATGCATTATTATTGGGAGAATTGGTAATAGGTGGTAATCAAAATTTGTAAACAAAAAAAATTTTTTGTGATCAAAGTTTCATTACCATGGGAATGAATTGGAACTTTTAATGAAATTTTACATTATAAATCATTTTCAACACCACCATTTAATATTACTAACCAAACGGATTGTAAGTGTATATTAAGTTAATTAGTATGAGATGATCTTAGCATAAGACTATTTCATATCAGAATTTATGGAATAAATTGGGATAACTCTTGTATGGATAGTAAATACATACTTTAATAGTTTCAAGAATTTAACCACCCCATTTAATCCCCACATGTCAAATTATTTATTTGTAACACCCAGCTAAGCAAAGATTTTAATTTCTTTGATAGTAAAAATTATTGACATTTTATAAAAATTTAAATTGTTATATATGTGTACTTCAATCATTTCAATTTAGTTGTCTATTTTGTATTTATGTCAATGTACTTATTTAAGTTTTAATTTCTGTAATTTAACTCTTTTAAAAGAAATTTAAATTGGAGAGATTCATATTCTAGAAAAATATTAAAAACTTTTATATCAAGAAAAATTGAACATGATTTCACTTAACTATTCAAACTTAAAAATTTAAAGTCTATACAAATTAAGATTGATTGATAAATAATGACAAAAATAAAATAAAACAATTAAATGAAATCAGAGGGATTCATATTCTAGAAAATTGTTCATCTTCTACTCTCTCTTACCCCTGAATTTCCGACCCCTTAACGAACCCAAAACCGTAAAGGACGGGAGGAAATTCGGGTGTTACAGTTATCTTCACAAATTTTTCTATCATAATAACAAACCAAAAAAACATACTTCCATAAACCAGGTGCTATAAAATAATAAGTAGATGGAATTAAAAGAATGAATGAATTTATAAATGAAATTAAAAGAAATTAATGAGAACCATTACAAAACAAAAATGCAAGGTGAAAACTAAAACATAAATTATGCACAAATTAAATGGAATAGAAGAGGTATACTTCTATAAAAATAAATCAATGAACCTGCGTAAGTATGGAAATTTCCTCGTACAACACAGAAAATACCACAAAAGTAATATAAGTAACGTACGTGAAGAACAATCTGTATAATGCACCATTGTGTTTTTGCACAAAATCCGTATAGAACTTAGAATATTAACACTGTATTTAGGTAACAACTTTAGAGAGAAAAAAATAAAAGGAAGGGAAAGGAACACGAGGGAAAGGAAGGGAAAAAAAATAAAAGAAAAATAACTCTTGTTTGTTAATAAGGTAAAGAAAGGGAAAGAAAAGTAGATGAAACTTTTCTCTTCAAATCTTTTCAACTTTGGAACGATTGATATCTTAACAAAAATCATTCATCTAATCCTTCCAAATCTCTTTCCTCTCATCTTGTTATCCAAACAAGAGATCTCCTATCACTTCAATTCCTACTCCTTTCTTTTCCTCCATTTCCTTTCATTCCAAACACGAAAATTTAAAACAAATAAGCAAAGAAATATAAAAAATTTGAATTATAGTAAAGTTTTGAAACTATTTCCCAAGATAAGTAGTTTTTTCCCAGACCTGAGGTTTGAAATGTTCGTACTTAGTAACAGGCTAACAGCGAACAAAGGAATAGGGCTCAAAAAGGCCAAGAGTTTGTTCGCTATTACTAACAGCGAACAAAGCTAAAACCTGATTAAACAGGGTCAAAGTTTTATTCGCTGTTAGTAACAGCAAACAAAGATATGACCTTTTTGACCAGGCCTAGTTTGTTCGCTGTTTCTAACAGCGAACTAAGGCTTGACTTTTTTTTTTTGACTTTTCTTTGTTGTTTTTGCTCAAACTAGCCGTTGTAGCTTTGAAATATAGCCGTTGAGTGAAGATCTATAAATACATCACCCTTGTTTTATTCTATCCATCCTATTGCTTTTGAAATTAAGCCGAGGTAAGTTCTTGTAAATTCTGTCATTGTGGTCATGAAACTGAATACAGACGCGATTGGAGCGATTTTGATTCTGGAATTCAATGTTGCCTGTCCACTATTCGAAGATGAAGGTTTGGGATGCACCTACATTAGGTGGGTTGATCCAGAGGGCACCAAATGGCAAAAAGACATCATATTAAGCTCGACAAAGAGAATGAGGAGCTTAGAACCGAGATACATAACTTGAGAAGGGAAGCAATTGATAAGGTGAGTAGAGTGAAGAAACCAAGAGGATATTGAAAAAGTTTAATAAGCGTTCTTAAGTTGTAATGGTTTTATTTCATGAATGAACGATGTATTTATAATCATTATTAATGAAACTATGTTGAATTATCGGCATCGTCTATTTGCAATGAAGTCATCAACACAAGTCATAACAACTCCGAGCATGAATGAAACTATGTACTAATGAGGCTTATCGACTTCGATTCATATTCTAAATATGATAAAAACGATGAACATATATACATACATTACAAACTATGTACAAATGTCAAAATGTCAAAATCCAACAATGTTTAATATACACAAATGTTCAATGTATTACAAAATATATACTATTCCTCATCCTCCTTCTGCACCCTCTCCAACTGTGATGGCCTCTTACGCCACCTACGATAGTAGGAGGTGTTCGTGTGCCGCTTGGGGAATGGAGGTGATTGGTATTGCAATGGCCCAGCCTGCGAGCTAGGTCCTCGAACCATGTTCGGGGTAGGACAAGTCCACCTCCTTCAAATGAACGTCCTGAAGAGGAGACGAGACTTGGACCTCGCCGGCAGCAGGTGAAACTTCTTCAGCCACTTCCGGTATGAAGTACTAGAACTGTGTGCCAAGGAGCATGCCCTGCGCAATCTCTCGTACGGGCAGCTCATGGCTCAATTGGATCACCGCTGCCACACCTTATGCCTGCAATCAAATATCAGTTAATTTAATATTATATTATGAAAGTTGTAGTTGTAACCAATTAAAAAAGAAAGGATACTTGCGAATTGGGTCATCACAGGAGCGGCAAGAGCATACTGGGACGCAGCAACGAAACCTCATGGTGTCTTCATCGCCGAGTGATGGAGAAGAACCACGGCATGTAATTAGCACTGGTAGATGTGCCAGCAGCATCGATCAGTGCACCTTGAGCTAGCAGCTCCAGTCTGTGATCCCAACAGGCGATGTGGCGTCCCTTGATCTCACTCCAGTCCTTGGGGCCCAACCATTACGCGACGTGAGTTGCAACTCTACCTCAGTGTCTCAAGGTGGTGGGATGCCTTGTACCATCCCGAATTGGTGCATTATGCGCTCGAGTAGATGTACTTCGACAATGTTGACGCATATCAGTGGCACAGAAGCCCGCCACACCCCTGTCCGTATCCCCGAGTGCTGAGGCAAGGCAGCATATGCCTCAGTGGGATACGAGTTCCAAAGAAACTAAAAGTTAATGAGACATCAGTAAATGACTTTAATTAGTGATAATAATAAGCACATAGAGTGAAGCAGCTACCTGTTCAGCGCGTAAAAGATCCAACTGATACCGATAGAAACCGACGCCGGATCCAGTTGAGTCTTAGTCCTAGTCCCAGTATAGAGTGAAGCAGTTGCCATGACCTCATATCGATCATTGGCATGAAGCATAGTTCATATGTGTTTGCGTAACTCTGTGAGGTGTCTTTTGATGCATACGGCAAGGACATGTGAACAAGGTAATTGTTATATTTCCAATTTGTTACATGTGTATTTCCTTTGTGTAAGTCAACAGTTTGAGTCTTGCCCTCATTTGACGATCCTGAGTTTCCCCGCCCAGTCTTTACCTCAAATATTCCTCTTGTGTAATTGAAAGCAACAATTTCATGAAAGTTCGCCTTCTCGGTGTTTCTAGTGATAATCCTCGTTCTATGAGTGGTGTACACGTTTCCTCTAGTCATGCACTAGAACGTTCGTGTCTTTTGACAAAGTAGTCATTGACGCGATAGAAGGTGAATTCAACTAATGTATTTAATGGCAAGAACGTTACACCCTTCATCACAAAGTTGAAGACCTCAGCTAAGTTGGTGTTGGTCACACCATACCTATGACCCCCCATCATGACACGATGACCACCATCATGACACAATGACCACTTAGACATATCACCACTTCATCAATCCAAAAAAGAGTCTCTCGTTTCACAGCCCCAATTGCCCTCAAGCCCTCAACCACCTTAGCGTGTTGTCTTTACTCAGCAGTCTTACCAAATAACTTCTTAAGTTGAACATTACCCATAGCACGGTTAAAGTTACTAAGCAAATGGCGTAAGCATAACCTATGATGGGCGTATGGTAGTTGGCATGATGTCTCCTCCATGGTCGCTAAAATCCCCGCATGTCTATCAGAGACATTACACAATCCCATTATTGTCTATCAGAGACAATACGAATACACGCCATAAACCAAGACCACGCAGCTATGCATTCCTTCTCAACGAAGGCAAATGCAAGTGGAAAGATATCCTTATCGACATGCTGCGCAATCGCAGTCAATAAGGTATGACGTTACTTACCATACAAGTGCGTACCATCAATAGCAATAAGATGCTTACAAAACTTAACGCCCTCTATGCTAGGTCTAAAGGCCCAAAAGACACATTGAAAGGTTCTAATATTAGGACGTATATACACACCCGCGTCATTGTCTTCCTTAAAGAACCACTCAACTACTGTGCCCGGGTTTGATTGTTGCAACGCTTTCAAAAAGCGTGGAAGAGAATATGAATTCTCCCATGTACCATAAATGGACAATAGGGCTTGTTGTTTAGCACACCATGCTAGCTTGTAAGTGAGCTCTATCCCAAATCGATCTTTCATCATTTGTCGAACGACAGACACCTTAATCGAAGGGTCTTTGGAAACACAATTCCTAATTACATTGTTAAATACAGAGGACGTCAAGTGAATATGTCCAGCTGTCACAGTGTTACTATCCAACACACAATTCCCATGTTTTCCATTGTACTTTCAAATAAACCATGAAGTTGAATAAGGATTTAGTCTAGCCCTTAGTTTCCAAGAACATCCCCTCTTACACTTCAATGATAAAGAAGTTTGGTTAGAAGTCTCTGTTCTATACTCTACATTCCTACAAATATGCTAGACTCTAACAGCTTCCAACAAAGCTTCCTTACTATCAAATATCATACCCTTTTGAAACTCCCCATCTTCGGTGTAGGTGGTATCACAAACCCAAGTCTTTCAAGAGTTGTCCTCTACATATTCATCCAGAGGTGGACATAGGGCATAAGGTATAGGAGCAACAATTGTAAGAATGTTGCCTAGGGTCATGTCATTACCTAGGTCATCCTCATCCACATCCACATGATCCTCAGAAGGATCATCAACAAGCTCATTACTCTCATTACCATCATCCCAAAGTACCAACTCAAAACTTTCTCCTAAAGTAACTGTGTTTTAGGATTTAATTGAATTGGGGGGAAATGAGGAAGGAAGGAGAATACGTTGTTTAAACATGCATCTGTACGCTGTTACTAATAGCGAACAAAGATTGGAAATCAAAAATAGTCAAAGTCTTTGTTCGCTGTTACTAGCAGCAAACAGACTAGTTGACTTTTTTTGACCTCCAGTCTTTGTTTGCTGTTAGTAACAGCAAACAGCTCCAAACCACAACTTTAGGAAAAAACTGCTTATCTTGGAAAATAGTTTCAACAATTTATTATAATGTAAATTTTTTATATTTTTTTGCTTATTTGTTTCAAATTTTCTTCCAAACACAAAGTAAAAGTTAAGCCTTAAGAGATAGGATCAATGTAAACCGACTTTGGATTGGCACAGGTGAGGACTTCACATAATAGTCATGTAAGGTAAAATGTTAAATACGTAATCACATCAACCAAAAAAATCCATATTCAAAGTTCATGCAGTTTCATAGTAATAAGTATTGGGTTACAATTATATTGAATTTTAATTTACATAACAAATGTAACGAAAATTGTTTGACACTTTCACATCGCAAGAAATTGGCGACTGGCGATGGTGACTGGTGAGTGGAGGAGATCTCCAAACATGAACGTTACTAACTAAATCAACTATTCTCACCTAGCTTTCCTTCACTCAGCCTGCCTTGTAATCTAAATATACTAAATTAACTATTCACAGTAGAATGCAAGCCAAAAGCTGAGTGACAATTTGCAGCATGGTCTCTTCCTTTCACTGAATTCGAAAACAAATCATGTAAAAAACCAGCAAGGAGGACTGTAGATCTTCGCCATGCTCAATTGCGGCAACAAAACATGTCACTTGAGTTACACAAGTTTTAAACTTTTTGCATAGAGCAATCGTTTTTCTAGATTTATGATCAAAGAAAGAATATAACAGAAAATTTACATAATAGCAGAAACTATTTTGAGTTCAATGTGCTTGAAATGATGTATTTTCATGACAAAAGTCAACAACAATTTTTATAAAAGGAATTTCAATTTTGCATATCCAGTATACAGAAGTAAAAAGGAACGAAAACCGAAAACTAAATAAAAATCAAAGATAGAAGGTGACCTTTGTTTTGATCTTGTACTCCTAGTCCTAACTGATGTAGTGTTTACAACCTTCTGATTTCGCGCCCTTGATTTCCTGCTTCTAGAACTCGGTACATCTGGACGCAACAAAGGTGTTATACTTACATGAAACTCTGTCAAGGAAAAGACTGTGAGTCAGGAATTAATATACAATCATAGAGTAGAATCACCTTTTTGATTAACTATTGGAGACAGGACTTCATCATCATTGGCTTCCGTCTGTGTCGAATCACTGGTAATTGTAGAACAATCTTCTGCATGATCAACAGTTGAATTTGTGATGTCATTCAAACATGGTCCATCAGAAGCATCAATGACTTCACCATCTGTACCATCACACGATTGACATGTTAGAGAGCAACAAGAGGGTGACTATGTATATAGCATGCAAAATGCTAAAACGTTCATGCATCAAGGCCCTTTTCCGTTAACCTCTCTTTAAGATGGTGGAGAACTATGCATTTACAGCCAACCTTTCTTTTACAGGACTGAGGTTCCATTCTCACCTTAAAACTTCTATCTTAATGGCACTGATTGGAACATGTTTGAACTTGTTGGAGCTTATCTAAAGTTCTCTTAAAACTCATCAGGCAACACAAAGGCGAGGCTTGATGTTTCTAAAAGTGTTAAGGCCAACCTTTTTGCAGTTCTTATAAAAATCATTGGCAAGGGGAACTATCAACTTCCTTTCGCTAGAAGCCTGTTTGTTATAACTCATACGATGGAATTTGAGCACAAAATCGAAATGAGAGTAAAAAATTAACTATCAGCAATTCCCATCAAGATCGGGAACCCTTTTTCTATCTTATTATTAACAACTAAAATTAACTTAACGGTGACAGATGAACAAAATAGCAAATCCACTTGTGGAGGATTTATACAAATTTGACCTGCACACATGTTTAATGTGTAAACACATCAAATAGAAAAGTAAGAAATGTAAGATATCAATCATAAGGGACAGAAGGAAATGTTTGCTTTTTTCTTCCAATGGCAGAGTGAAAAATATATGTAGATTAAGAGAATAACATTTTCCTTTCCTTTGTTTCGTATCAACTATCTACTAAGGCATCATGTATATCAGAGAATCTGACTGTGTGACTCTCTCCTTCCTATTCTGCCATTTACTTTATCCAAACACATTGTTCGAAACAGGTTAATGAATTAGTTACGATGCAATAAGTGGTAACATATCATCCAGGCTAGAAAATGAACATTTACAACCCAATAAAATCCGTGTCCAATATCATTGAGACCTACGATTTTCAAAAGACATGTTTGCACAGCAGATTAAACTATGGTGAATACAGCTTGGTATCCCATATTAAATCTAAATAAAATGACATGAAGCTATTGTTCAATATCACACGCAAAAAAATGAACAACATTGAATCAAAATATCTCCTGTGATTTGCAGTAGCAATGTAGAAGTATATTGGATGGATGTTAATGCTCATAACAATATATATTGTCAAAAGAAGTGTTCAAAATGTCAAACACGATAGCAGAAATGCTGCAGAATTCAATGAACACAAACCAAACCAGTCATGGAGGCTGAAACATCTACCTTCAGAGATGGTAGCATCTCCATTTTCATGTTTGATCTTATCAGCAACAGTAAAATCTCCTAAGCCGTCAATTCTGTTTTTGTGGTCTTGTGCATTTCGTGCTGTGACTTCCTGCTCCTTCTTCTCCGAATGAAACTTATTGAGCTTTTCTTCAAACTCCTCAATAGCTGATTTAAGTTCAGGTTTTGCAAACTTCTTGGCCTGATTTAGTACAGTAAGTGGTTAAATAAACATTTTAAGAAAAAAAATGACACAGCAAATAGATATTCAGCACTGGAGTCACCTTGATGATGATGTTTCTGGAATTGTCCGTCACAGAATCCTCACATAAAGCGTGTTCATATGTCTCGAATGAGTCTATAAGCTTTTTCATCCCTTTATCGGTGAACGACAACTGAGAAAGGCAATACGCAAGGCATTCCCACTGACTGCTATCTGCAAGGGGAAGAACATTTGAGAAAATAAAAGGGAAAAGGTAAAGAACTCATTTATTTCTGTGCAGTCGAACACTGTTCTGCTAAGGCACATCGATTCTTTTCAAATGCACATTGTGCTTTTCATAGCTTACATGTCATACATGCATTGAAAAACACAAATTCACTCTTGAAAATCATAGTCCATATATTTGTAAAATAAAAGCATCCAAGAACTCAATTGTATGCGCATCCCAATAGATTAATGACCAGGGAGGTTCTCATCGTTGAGTAAGAAACACGGGATATACCATTTGAGCTTCATCTAACGACCGGTCATAGCAGAACTGGATATACAATAATAACATACTATTATCCTAAAGCCATTACAATCTTACCCTTGTTAGTGATAATAAAGAGGTTCTTTCCGATTGATTATTGGTAGAAAATAATACCCATAAATGCACATGATGCATGTGTCATTCACATAAAGATCTATTATAATCCGAAACCAAAGAATAAGATTTTTAGCACTATTGAAATAAGTGATACTTGGATATAATCTCACATAAAGATGGCCTAAATTGAAATTTAACTAAGTGATCATAAAACACTACAACCTTCAGATTTGCTACAAGAAGACAACTTGAATAACATCACAAACCAGAATTGTAATAAAGTGTCTGGGCGCTACCTGTAACACCATTAAACCGGTTGCAAAGCTTCTCAACCAAGCCTTCCATTTGTTTGTCCTATAGAAATCAGGAATAACTTTAATAAATGACAACAAATAATATATTAAGTATAGCAAGTTCTATCTTTTACCTTTTTAATGGACCCAATCAAAAACTGCATAATATTGCAAAATGATTCCCTATCCAAATTCTGTTGAGAAAGCTTGCCAACAATATCAGGAAGTAAATTATATATTGGATTTGATCCTGAGGAACAGCAAAAAGTTCTTTCAGGCATAATCACAGCATACGAAGCTGTTTTGACGATATCAATGTCATGTCCAATCCAGTTCCTTCCCAGTGCACATGAAAATACATGCTCTCATAGTCTCACCTTTCTTTGCTAACTCAGTAAAGAGCTTTGCCAGGTTTGAAATTCTTTCATCTTCATCCTCCAATCTAAGAGCCATTTCATATATATAACCCTTGACCTAATTATGCAATGAAGATTGTCAAACTCCATAGATATACAAAAGTAAGTCAGATAGTTGTTCATACATACCTTCATCATTTCATTCAAGATAAGATGTGAAAGCACCAAAATAGCATTAATCCGAACGGAAACTGAAGAATCACGCAACCTGGCATACATGTGTTCAGTCCATGGTTCAACTAAATTAGGAAAACGAACAGCCAGATCCCCCAGAGCTATGGTGCAATTTGATCGAACAGTTTGTGATGATGCATTTTCTACAACTGTGAACAGTAACCGGAGATTTGCTTCACTGGATGTCATAGAAATTGAAGTTCAGTAAAAATAATCAATTTGATTATAAACCATGCCAGACAGAGGAAAATTCCTCACCAAAAAGTAGCATCCACTACCATGAAACGACATAGAGCAAGCATAGCAGCTGCTTGCAGTTCCGGATTCTAGAAGGAATAGCAAATCAATATATCAGGATGAAGAATGTTAAAAGCATCTCCTAAAGCACTGATCAGATTTTTTTTAGCTGGTTGAGATGTATACACTGCTTTAACTCACAGAGAATCCTACTAACACAAACAGATCACACAATTAAGAAACTTGCCTTCTGCATCAAACAAAAGTTTTTGCACAGCTTTGACAGAAAAGGTGCACAATGACCAAGCAAGTTCTTTTCATCTGAACCACCACATAAAATTTCTCTCTCAGCCCTCTCAGCAAGTGAATCAAGTATTGCATCTTCTGAGGCAGCAACACCTAATTCAGCATTTATACCATCATCCTGTATGCGAAGGCAAGGAATGACGGGATGAGAGGCATGGATTTCGAAGGTTTTGAGAAGGCAAAGCAGGGTTTGGTTTTTCTTTTGTGTTGAAGATGATGATGAATAGTGAAACGCGTGTCACTGGTTTCTTATTATTTCTTTTTTATTTTTTTTTATAAAAAGGAAAAGAAAAGGAGTTAAATTAAGAATATTTTATGTCATGTGTATTTAGGATCATTCTCGCACTGATAATTCTCTTAAACTTACTCGTCTTAAAATATTAATTTTTCCGAATGTTACATATTTAAATCAGCTCCGACATAATAATCCCAATAATACTAATGGTCCACCAGTACCACCAACTCGTAATTCACATGTACGACCAACTAATAATCCACCAGTTCCACCGATTAATATTCCACCGGTACGACCAACAAATAATTCATCAACACAACCAACTAATAATGCCCCAACAACAACAACTGAAAATAAACCCTCACCAAGTAATAAAAGAACAAAAGATGATGAGGGAGAAACAAGTACTAAACGTTGCAAGATAAATTTAAATGACCCATAAAATAATTTATTGGACAATACGTCACCTTTACGGATGACAAGGACACTTTATTGCTTTTGTTATTGTTTTATTTTATACCGCCTATATGGTTGGTTAACTTTTTTACCGCCTAAATGGCCGGTTAGTATTATTTATTTCTTTTGTTATTCTTTAAACCGCCTATATGGCTGGTTAATTGTTTTTCTTTTACCGCCTAAATGGACGGTTAGTATTATTTTTTTTTATTCTCGTATATTTATATGTGCAATTTTTTTTATTTGCAGTATTTGCATTTATATCCATGTACATTTTTTACCTTTTACTTTAAGTATTTCTTTTAAGTATACATAACAATACGGTATATTGTACAATTTGGGATAACCCTCTATAACATAGGATTACCCCAATTTTTTACCACATACTCCTTATCCTTTCAACTTTACTCTTTACATCAAAAACTCTCCTTCTCCTCCTCCTTCTTCCTTCCACCAACAATGTACCACCATTACAAAAATAATTCATCTTCTTCCTCTTTCCATACTTTTAGATTTGAAGAAAATTTTGCCAAACTCAAATTATATATCTCCTTAATTATGGGTTTGGTGGTCCTTCTTGTAGCATTAGGAATTATAATAATTATGAAGAAGTAATTTATTTTGAAGAAGAAGAAACAAAATGCACATGATTTTCTTTGTCATATTTTCTTTTGTTTGTTAGTGCATTTTGTATGATAAATTATACTAATATATTATGTAAATGCTATTTCTTTTTACCCTCTTTAGCATTTATTGTCTTTGATTTTCTTCGTTCTTCTCCTTGTTATTATTATTATTATCATTCCTCTTGTTCTTGATTTATTCCTAAATTTATTATCTACAGCAAATTCATAACAATAAACCAAGGGGGAGAAGATTATGAAATTAAAACATCATAATTTTTCTAATGGTTTATTATTATGAAAATATAAGAATCATTACATTGTCATATACTTACAAAACAATTATATATTATGTAGCAAGTATGACAGAAATTACCAAAAGGCTATTCAACATATTAGACTTAACTGGACAAAAATTCTTAGAATGGAAAGAAGATGCCATCATGAACTTAGAAGCTCAAGGACTTGAACATACTGTATTGGAAGTAAAAGAAAAGGATCCAATAGATGGAACTCAAGCTACCAAAATAAAAGTAGCTACAAATCAAGAAAAGGCCAAAGCCTTAGTCCTCTTGAGGCATCATATTCATGATAGCCTTAAATCTGAATATTTATTCATAAAAGATCCCAAAACATTGTGGGACTCTCTTGTTGAAAGGTTTGATCACCACAAAAGGGTGCTTCTTCCACAAGCTAGCCATGAGTGGAAGAATTTAAGATTTTCTGATTTTAAGACTCTCAGTGAGTATAATTCAACATTATACCGAATTGCATCAATGTTGAAATATTGTGAGCACCCGGTGACTGATGCAGAAATGATTGAACTCACATTATCTACTTTTTATCCATCAAACACTATTCTGCAACAACAATATAGAGAAAGAAATTTCAAAAGATATTCAGATCTGAGTGTAGTACTCTCACTGGCTGAACAACATAATGATCTTGTCTGGAAAAATCATAATATGAGACCTATTGGATCTCAAACTATCCGTGAGACACACCCTACTAAAACACATGTGCCTGAAGCACATGCTGTTGAAAATAAAGGCCATGGAAATTATAATAACCGTGATAGAGGACGTAAAAATTTCCGAGGAAGAAGACGAGGACGAGGTCGTGGAAATTTTTATGGACATGGTAGAAAGTTTTAAGGATTCGGTAGAGGCCATTTTCCCCAAAATTATCAAAATGATCATTACAATAATAATTCTCGAAGGGGAAAACAAGTTGGATATCACAATAAAAATAGCCATCAAGAAGGAAAAGAAAGTATTTGTTACAAATGTGGCATGACAGGGCATTGGGCACGTACATGTCGTACTGCCAAACATTTGGTGGAGCTGTATCTAGCTTCCCAAAAGAAAAAAGGTAAAGGTGTGGAAGCAAACTTTAATGAAGCAAGCACCTCAATGCCTAATGTCGATCCTTATAATAAAGCAAGCACGTCAATGCCTAATCTTGACCTTTCAGACTTCTATTTTAGATGGCAATAAATATGATAAAGAATATGACGAAGATATTTGAATTTTTCTTAACAATGTTGTAGTGCTTATTTAGTTGTATTTCCGTTTTATATGCAATCTCTTTTTTATGTATTGATATCACCTTATGTTAATGAAATTTTATTTTAACTATCTATTTATTTAATATGAAGATATGGATCACTTTGAAAATGGAGTCAAATATCAATGCCTCCTAGATAGTGGAACAACTCACACTATCCTAAAGCACAAAGAATACTTTTCTGAGTTGAAGATGGTGAAAGCAGATGTCACCACAATCTCTGGAACCACTACACTAATAGAGGGATATGGAAAAGCTCAAATAATACTTCTTAATGGGACAAAGCTAGTAATTAATGATGTTTTATATTCGAATAAATCTCGATGAAATCTCATAAGTTTCAAAGATGTACGTCAAAACGGTTATAATTTAGAAACAATGACCGAAAATCATACTGAATATTTATGCATCACATTTGAAAAATGCGGCAAGAAAAGCATTCATGAAAAATTACCAGCATACTCATCGGGATTATATCGCATTAATATAAAACCGGTTGAGATAAACATGGTGTCTAACCAGAAGTTAGATAATAAAGAAATGATAAATTTATGGCATGACCGATTGGGTCATTCTGGTGTGGGAATGATGCGAAAAATTATTGAAAATTCAATTGGGCATCCAATGAAGAAAATGAGAATTCCCCAACCAAATGAATTATCATGTTCTGCATGCTCACAAGGAAAATTGATAATCAGACCATCTTCAAATAAAATTGCTACTGAAACTCCTAGATTTCTAGAAAGAATTCATGTAGATATATGTGGGCCAATTAATCCTGCTTCTGGGCCATTTAGATATTTTATGGTATTGATTGATGCCTCAACACGATGGTCACATGTAAGTCTCCTACAAACTAGAAATGTGGCATTTGCGAAATTACTTGCTCAAATCATTCGATTGAGAAATCAATTTCCAGATTATACAATTAAGCGAATAAGGCTTGACAATGCCGGAGAATTTACATCTTAAACTTTTAATGATTGTTGCACGTCAATTGGAATTGACGTAGAACATCCAGTAGCTCATGTTCATACTCAAAATGGTCTGGCTGAATCATTGATTAAAAGACTCCAATTAATAGCAAGACCATTATTAATGAGGTCGAAATTGCCATCATCTGCGTGGGGACTTGCAATAATACATGCATCATCATTGATAAGATTGAGACCAAGTGCTTATCATAAATATTCACCACAGCAATTAGTGCATGGTCGAGAACCAAATATATCACACTTGAAAATATTTAGATGTGCAGTATATGTCTCTATTGTGTCACCCCAACGTACAAAAATGGGTCCACAAAGAAGGATGGGAATTTATGTTGGATTTGAATGCCCATCAATTATCAAATATTTAGTTACAATGACTAGTGATTTATTTAATGCTAGATTTGCAGATTGTCATTTTAATGAAACAATATTCCCATCCTTAGGGGGAGAGAAAGTGGACCCAAATAAGAAGGAAATAGATCTCACATGGAATGCAATGCATTTGAAAATATATGATCCAAAAACGAATGCTTCTGAACAAGAAGTTAGAAAAATTGTCCATAATCAATATATTGCAAACAGATTACCTGATGCATTTGTAGAAACAAAGCAAGTGACAAAATCATATATTCCTGCCGCAAATGTTCTTGCATGAATTGAAATTCCCAATGATAACAAAGCCACTGAAAATGAATCTATTGCACGCCGGAAGCGTGGAAGACCACTTGGTTCAAAGGATTTGAAACAAATAAAATCCAAAAGGTTGAATGAAATGGCAAATGTTATCAATATTACTTCTTCAATGAATTGTAAAGAAACAAGTTTTGGAGATGAGGATGAAAATCTCAGAGAAGAAGAAAATAATGATATCAAAGATAACAATGAAATTTCGATTAATTACATTTCAACTAAAAGACAAATAAATCGAAAGAATGTTATTGTTAATGATGCACTTGCTCATTCTATCGCCACTGAAATAACACTTAATGAAAATGATATAGAACCAAGAACGATACAAGAATGTCGGCGTAGGAATGATTGGCCAAAATGGAAAGATGCTATTCAAGCGGAATTAAAGTCACTTGAAAAACGAGAAGTTTTTGGACAAATTACCCAAACACCAAATGGTATAAAACCGGTCGGCTATAAATGGGTGTTTGTAAGAAAAAGAAATGAAAAAGATGAGGTGGTTAGATATAAGGCACGACTTGTAGCACAAGGTTTTTCCCAAAGACCAGGGATTGATTATGAAGAAACGTATTCTCCAGTAGTAGATGCGACTACACTAAGATTCTTGATAAGTCTAACTGTCTCAAACAGTTTACAAATGCGACTTATGGTTGTTGTGACCGCATATTTATATGGTTCACTTGATACAGATATTTATATGAAAGTCCCTGAAGGACTTAAGTTGCCAGAAAACCACCAATCACGAGAAATGTTTTCCATAAAGCTGAAAAGGTCACTTTATAGACTAAAACAATCTGGAAGAATGTGGTATAATCGTCTTAGTGAATATCTCCTAAAAGAAGGATTCAAAAATGATCAAATCAGTCCTTGTGTATTTATTAAACGGAATCAATCAGGATTTTCTATAATTGCAGTTTATGTTGATGACTTAAAATATCATTGGAACTCCCAAAGAGCTTGAACAAGCTGCAAAATATTTGATGAAAGATCTTGGGAAAACAAAGTTTTGCCTTGGATTACAAATGGAGCACTTGAGGGGTGGAATCTTTGTACACCAATCTAACTATACAGAAAAAGTCCTAAAAAGATTTCATATGGACAAAGCTCATCCGTTGAGCTCTCCAATGATTGTAACGGCCCGGTTTAAGTGACCCGGAAAATCATATGAAAACATGATTCCGGTTCACAAACGGACACAAGAAAATTCATTTTTCACTCGGATCGTCAACGTTCCAACGGTAAAGGAATATGGTCAACGCAGGAAACAACGCCAAACAAAATAAAACAAGTCAGCGAAAGTCTTTACATATAACTCGAGAGCCTACCGGCCTCTAGACTAGCTAAAATGTTGTACGAGATAAAAATAAAAACGTCATAAACTTTCGTTACATAAACTGAGTTATTTCGACTCATAAACTTATTACAAAGTATGTCTTAGATTTGATGGTTACGGGTTCTAAGCTGAGTCCTCACTCCAGCCCCCACCTGCAATCAACCTACTGCACGTCGTATGACAACACGTAGCAGGTTCCAAAGAACAGCCAATACACGTCAGAGACTTCATACATATATCAAACAGGTTGAATACAAGCATTGTGTTTACCCTAGCATGCAAAGGCTCTAATACATATTCTTTATTCAATATTTCCAATCTTGTAACGTTGCCCGTCCCGTTCGGGTCGTTCAAGTATAAACCATTTATTTTTAGATAATTCCAACTTGTAACGTTGCCCGTCCTGTTCGGGTCGCCAAAGGCTAAAGTATGCATACCCCCATGGTGACCGTAATGATCCACAACTGCCATGGGAAAAATAATTTATAATATTCCAAACCATTTGTTAACCCTCTTTGGGTAACATAACCAAACGTCAATCCCTTTGGGTGACAATACATAAATTCTCAATTTCCAATTAATTATTTCATATTATTTGAGGTGTCTAATCCTTATGTGATTTACAAAGCCTCGATTAGAAATAAAACAACATTACTTGCACAACCATATAAATAGTATGGTCTAAGCGTGTACCTTAAACGCTGCAAACACACACGTTGCTCAAGCACAATAGGAATTTCGCCCTCTTATAAATCGAGGTCCTAAACAACACACACAAAACGATCACATATTAGATCGTGTTTACACATCTAATCCACTCCATACCACTAAGATATCACTAAGACTTGATAATTTTAAATGTTTTCATCCAATTTCCAATGATTCCAAAAATTAATTTCTGACCAGAAACTTTTTTGGCCATTTCAGACAGTTTAGAAAATTCAAATGAAAAATCCGACTTCGCCGTTGCGTTCGGAACGCGTCAATTACCTTGGGTACCAAATTTCATAATTTCTAACATCCATTTACTATTTTTAATTATTTTAAGCGTTTAACGAGTTTTTTAACGCATCGGATACATAAACCAACAACGGAAACGACTAACGTTTCGAGTCGGCACCTTTAACGAGACAGAACAGCTGCTGCCCGAATACATATATAAATATATTTTTTTTTATTTCATTATGATTATTGTTTTATATATACATTATCAACCCTTTTTAAATCTCATGACCAAAATAACTCTAGCAAGGGTCACATTCACAAAATCCTTCAAGAGACTTGAAATTTCATAAATTAAAATAACTAGATTAAATACTTAATTCTCTTAACAAAATTTTGTAGAGAATTACAAAACCAAATCACCCTTTTAAATCAAGACACATATATATAAATATAACACAATCCTTCAAACAAATCAAATTTTGCTAAAGGATTATTAAACCCTTGGATGACTACATAACTTAATCCATACTAACTTAATTTCTACTAACAAATTGAAATTTAGTTAGAGAAATTTAAACCATAAAAGAAATTTATTTGAACATCAACAAAAAATCAATTCTTATAACAAATTTAAACTTTGTTAAAGAATATAAATCAAGAACATAACTTAATCCTTTTAACAAAATTAAGGTTTATTAAAGGATTGTTAAAGAAAATTACATAAAAATATACTCAATCCTCTTCAAAGTCATAGGATATCATCATACATAAAATTTAATTCATCTTAGAAAACCTTGTATATAAAATCTATAACTAGCAATTCAATTAAACTTACCCCATTGATCAAAAGATTGAATGGAAGAACAAGAGAATAATTTTTTTTTTTTTTGTGAAATGCCGAATCACAAGCCCAAAGGAGAGAATTTTTCTGATTTTTTTTGTTCACTTGGAAGCTTAGAAGGGTGAAGAACTCAAATGGTTTTCATAAGGATTAATAGGCAATTAAGGGATGAGCTTAATGTGCCATAATACACACTTATGAGAGGAGTTACAAGACTCCTCCCATTCCCTCACACAACCGGCCACCCCTTCAATTTCCCCCTAATTATTATTTTTTTTAATTAATTAATTAATTAAGTAACTATTATATAATTGTTAAAACAGTAAAGAAACGTCACACGATAACATCGTACGCGATAAAACTCGTTACCGTTAAAATTAACCTTACTTTATTTCTTACAATTAACTATGTAAAATAATATAACTTAATATTACTTATTTATTTTATTTTGTTATTCTTTATTTTATTATATTTTATTTTATTTTTTTAAACTCAATAAATTACGGGGTGTTACAATGATAGTGTCATCATTAAAACCAAAAGATAATCCATTTCGACCTTGGGAAGAAGACGAGGAGATTCTTGGCCCTGAAATGCCATATTTAAGCGCAATTGGAGCTTTGATGTATCTAGCTAATAATACAAGACCTGATATTGCTTTCGATGTTAATTTATTAGCTAGATATAGTAATTCACCAACAAAGAGACATTGGAGCGGAATAAAAAATTTGTTGCGCTACCTTCGAGGAACTAAAGATCTTGGACTATTTTATAGATCAAAACAAGATGCTACACTTGTTGGATATGCAGATGCTGGATACTTGTCAGATCCCCATAAGGCTAAATCACAAAATGGATATGTATTCACATATGAAGGTACCGCAATATCTTGGAGATCCACGAAACAAACACTAACACCTACATCATCAAACCACACAGAATTAATCGTCCTTTATGAAACAAGTAGAGAATGCGTTTGGTTAAGGTCAGTAATTGGTCACATTCAAGAAGAATGTGGGATAAACTCGATAATAAATTCTCCAACTGTAATTTTTGAAGATAATACCGGTTGCATTGAACAAGTTAGTGAAGGCTTCATAAAAGGGGATAAAACCAAACATTTAGCACCAAAACTCTTCTTTGCACATGACCTCCAGAAGTACAAAATAGTAAAAGTCAAACAAATTCAATCAAGTGAAAATCTTGCAGATCTATTCACAAAGTCCCTTCCATCAAAGAGATCGAGCAACTTGTATATAAAATTGGAATGTGTCATCTACGAGATATATGTTGAACTCAGGGGGAGAATCATATTTACTGCACTCTTTTTTCCCTTCGTCCAGGTTTTTATCCCATTGGATTTTTGCTGACAAGGTTTTTAACGAGGCAGTATTAAATAGAAATATTGTAATAATATTTTACTCTTTTTACATAATTAGAATGCATTCAAGGGGGAGTGTTGAGATATAGTGTGAAAGGTAATTAATGAATATAGTATAAAAGGTAATTAATGAATTTATCCTAATGTGAATACATTCAATGTAATTGTGGATGAACTTGCCTATAAATATGGAAGTTCACCATTGTAAAAACTACACCAATGAGTAAAAACATCTCTATCTTCTAACTTTTACTCATTCTACTTCCTCCTTATCTCTCTAAGTTTTAACAATAACATAAATGTCATTGGCCATATGCACCCTACATTTTTTTTCATCTTTCTTTAGTTATTCAATAATTTATAGAAGTTCTAATTGAATTATAATTCTTTAGAAAATTATACATGGTAGTATCGAATTTTTATAAAACGCCGGTGGTAACACTTTTGTAAGATTTTTTCACATGGTAACATCCAGTTTATGTCTTATCTAACTGTCGTAGCATTTTCCGTTAAATTCTTGTCAATTACTGTTTAATTCACCATTTTGACGTTTATACTATTATTAAGTGTTGGTTGTTGTCTTTATAATTTGCCCTAAACATTTGAGAGTGTTGATGAATTAAACGGTAAACTAAATGTCAAAATGGTCAATTAATCATTTGAAAGCATAAAAATGGTTTATGGCAAATTATAAAGACAACAGCCAGCACTTAATAAAGATAGAAACGTCAAAATGGTGAATTAAATGAAAATTGACAAGAATTTAACGGAAAATGCTACGACAATTAGATAAGACATAAACTGGATGCTACCATGTGGAAAAATCTTACAAAAGTGCTACCATCGGCGTTTTATAAAAATTCGATGTTACCATGTGCAATTTTCCTAATTCTTTTTGTGGATCTTTTTGTTGCTATGAATAATTAATAATGTAAAATTCACCCCTTCATTTCAGTCAATTTACTACATCTACACTCAAACCTTTTTATATTAATTATAGTTTAATAAATATACATGAAAAAAAAGCAACGATTAAAAAAATCTAATTTCTAACAACTCACTTTATTTCATTTTTATAGTTACATTTATGTTTTTAAACTTTTAAATCATAATCTGACTCTCAATATAAATATCTTTCATAAGAAATTATAAAAAGAATATATTACAATTTTAGAGACAAGCAGCGATAAATGAACAAAAAAACACTCAAAAACAGAGCACAACAAACAAAGACAACAACAACAAAAAATATGAGATATCTATGGATACCTCTCCTTCATTCCTCAAACAAGTTTCTTATCATTAATATATCAACATACATCAATGAATAAATTCACACAAGCCTTGAGAACATTCTCTCAAGGTAAAGACCTCACCTGTGATGATGGTCTCACTCAAACGCACTAATACAAGAACGAAGGAATTTTAATGGATGAACCCTAGTTGCCTCACTTGTATTAGACTTTCTCCTAATTTCCTAAGCATATTTGAGTCTTTATATATCCCACAACATCATAGGGAAACCCTAGGACAAAACCTTAAACCCCATAAAGTTACCCACATAAAACAAAAATATGCGATGAAGTGGCACTGTGAACCACTAGACCGAGCACCTGCTGCTCGACCAGTCGAGCGAACATGCTGAACATTCTGACCTTCTCCTGGTGAACCGCTCTCCCGAGCCACACTTGCTCAACTATTCAAGCGGCTAAGTCAGATGCTTGTTGCCGTGTGCTAAGCTGCTTCCTTGATCGTGCAACCTTCTCCTCGAACCTTGCCTCGATCAAGACACTCCATCCCTTACACAAACCTACTCAAATCATCATCATTGATCACTTGATCAAGTGATTCAAAACTTAGCATCTTAATTTCCCATGGCACGCCCACATCACTCTCAAGTGTGCACGGCATAGCGCAAGCTACAAGATGCTCAAGGCCATCTTCAATATTGTGGAAATTGGCGTTTGCTTCAACAGGATCGAATATCACATAGCTCTTATTATTCCTCAACTTACCATATAATAAAAAAATCTTGCATATTATAATTTATATATGTATCCATGAAAAAACATATTTGAATTTCTCTCTCAATGTATATAATATTTCAAACGTAATTAATAAGATAAAATAAAAAAAGTACCACATACGAGTAGGGCTGAACAGGGTTTGGTCTAAACCGTAAACCAAACCGGACCAAACCGTAATTTAAGTATTTGGTCTGGTCTACGGTCTGAATGGTCTGGTCCGGTTTTTTTTTTCTTTTAAACGGTTTACGGTCCGGTCCCGGTTTTTAAATTTGTAGACCAAACCGGACCAATAAACCGTAATAGACTCTAATATAGTAATATTAGGGATTACTGATTAGGGCAAACATTAGAAAAGCTTCTTCTTCTGCCGCCCGTAAATTAGAAAAGCTTCCCAGCAATCCAGCATCCTCTCTTCTTCTTCCTCGCATCCTGCCCAGGTCTGAGACGCCACGCCATCGAATCTTCTTCTTCCTCGCTTCCTTCCCAGCGCCCAGCAGCCCAGGTCTGAGACGCCATCGACTTTTCTTCTTCCTCGCTTCCTTCAACTCTGCACGCTTCAACCCATCGACGACGCTCTGCTTCTGTGGTTCTTCGAGGCTCCTCCTCCAATCTCACCATTCACCACGGAATCAAGTGTAGAATCTCGTAATGTAAGTATATTGGTTGATTTTTTGATTTTTTAGGGTTCTTTTTATCAGTAAATTCGAATTAGGGTTCTAAATATACAGTTTTCAATTTTGTTTCAGTTGATTTCAGTTGATTTCAGTTTTCAATTCGAATTAGGGTTTTAAATATACAGCTTTTGGTTGATTTCAGTTGAATGTTAAATGAAATAATCTCATGTATTAAATTTCATGTTAATTGGAATTTGCAGTATTGGAATTTGCAGTATTGGACGAATTAGGGTTCTAAATTGAGAATGTATTGAACGAATTTGCAGTATTGGATGAATTTGCAGTATTGATTTATTGAATGTTAAATGAAATAATCTCATGTATTAAATTTCATGTTAATTGAAATTTGTAGTAATGGAATTTGCAGTATTGGACGAATTAGGGTTCTAAATTGAGAATGTATTGAACGAATTTGCAGTATTGGACGAATTTGCAGTATTGAATGTTAAATGAAATAATCTCATGTATTGAACATGATATAGCAACTGATATTAAATCTAAATGGCCCAATTTCACTGTATGTTAGTTCATTTGTCTAATATGTTGGTATTACTCGTTTGTAGACTAAATAGATTGTTGATGATCAATTGTAGTTTGCGATGTCGATGGATGAACCTTTTATAGTTTGCGATGAAAATGAAGTGGATGATCAAGATGGTAATGAAATCAAAAAGGAGGAAGTTATGAGCAAACAAAGGAAAAAAGTTGTGAAACCAAGATCCGACATATGGGATCACTTCACCAAATTTACAAACAAAAACATGGAAAATAAATGTAAGTGTAACTATTGTGGTCGTGAATATAAGTGTAATCCTAGTGTAAATGGGACTAGTACTTATAGAGCACATTTAAGTAAGTGTACTAGATTTTCACTCAATAACAAATCAAATGCTACTCAAACACAATTGAGTTTTCAATCAAGTGTTAATGAACAAGGGGGACAAGAAGCTCACATAAAGAGTTGGATGTTTAACTATGAGGCTTGTAGAAAAGGCTTAGCGTTCATGATAATTGTTGATGAACTTCCCTTTAGATTTGTTGAAGCCCAGGGGTTTAGGTACTTTTGCTCACAGATGCAAAATAAGTTTGTGGTTCCTTCTAGAATGACTGTTGGTAGAGATTGTTACGAGATGTTTTTGGATGAAAGGTTGAAACTAAAATCTTTTTTAAAAACTAATTGTAGGAGAGTATGTCTTACTACTGACACATGGACTTCAATCCAAAAAATTAATTATATGTGTGTAACTGCGCATTTTATTGATAATGATTGGAAGTTAAATAAAAGAATCTTAAACTTTTGTCCAATTTCAAGTCATAAAGGTCAGGCCATTGGGAAGGCGATTGAGAAATGTTTGCTTGCTTGGGGTCTTGAAAATGTGATGACCATTACTGTTGACAATGCTAGTTCTAATGACACTGCAATTGCTTATTTAAAAACAAGAGTCAAAACGTGGGGAACTAGTGTGTTGAATGGAGAATATTTGCATGTAAGATGTATTGCTCATATCATGAACTTAGTGGTTAATGATGGTCTTAAATTAGTTACTGATGCGGTTTGTCGAGTTCGAGGTGCTGTTAAATTTATTTTATCTTCTCCATCTAGAATTGAAAAGTTTTATAAGTGTGTTTCGGATGAGAAGATTCCATCAAAAAACATGTTGTCTCTTGATGTGGTCACACGGTGGAACTCAACTTATTTGATGTTAAGCATTGCTTTGAAGTTTATATTGGCATTTGAGAGGTATGATGGGGAAGATCCAAATTTTCATGAGCATCTTTTAGATCCCCATGGTTATGGAAATGGTTTAGGAAAGCCTACTACTGATGATTGGGACCAAGTGAAGAGCTTAGTTCAATTATTAGAAGTGTTTTATAATTTAACTTTGCGTGTGTCTGGTTCACAATATGTTACTTGTAATGGTTGTTTTGATGATATAACTGATGTTGATTGTTTGCTAAAAGAATGGTGTGAAAGTCCTAATTATGAGTTTAAGGATATGGCACAAAGAATGAAAGAGAAGTGTGATAAGTATTGGGGGGATCCTAAAAAACTAAATGTTATGCTATATGTTGCTGCTGTACTTGATCCTAGATATAAATGGGAAACTGTGGAATTTGGGATAAGACAAATGTACACAAAAGATAATGATGCTTCTGTTGTTTGTATGCGGGTAAAGAATGCCCTTTATGATTTATATAATGAATACAAAGGCTTTCATTCCACATCCGCAACAATAGTTCAAAGTGATGGTGCTTCAAGTTCTAGCAAAGATGTAGAACCTAGTCTTCCGAAAAAAGGACTTATGAGATCTAAGTTTAAAAAACTCAAAGAGTCTCGTGAGGATGGGGAATTGACTAAAACAGAGGTGGACAAGTATTTAGATGAGGTTACAGAAGAAGATGGAGATGACTTTGATATTTTGACATGGTGGAAAAACAATAGTTCAAGGTTTCCAATTCTTTCTCTTGTAGCTCGTGATGTGCTAGCCATTCCTGTATCCACAGTTGCATCGGAAAGTGCCTTTAGTACTGGAGGTCGAGTTCTAGATTCATTTCGAAGTTCATTAAGTCCAAAGATGGCAGAAGCTCTTATTTCTTGTCAAGATTGGCTTCGTGCTTCTTCTCTAAAAGTTGAGGAGTGCTTGGAGGATATAGCACAACTAGAGAACGGTATGTGATCTTTCATATCATGATTAGTATTATGTTTATTTTATAAAATCATATTTTTTGATGTTTGTTTTTATTGTATAGAGTTATCGAAGATCAATTTGGCTCCTCCAGTTATTGATGTTCCTTGATGCAATGATGCATATTCATGGATGAAGTCGGCAAGTCGCTATTGCTGATGTATTTTGATGATGTATTTGATGGAGGATATTGCTGATGTATTTGATGATGATGTATTTTGGATTTGATGATGTATTTTGTTTACAAATTATCGTTTATCTTAGATTCTCACTCAATTAAAAAAATTTCAAAAAAAAAAAAAAACCGTAGACCAGACCAGACCAGACCGTTCTAGAACGGTCTGGTCTGGTCCGGTCTGGTCTTTTGACTGGTCTGGTCTGGTCTGAAAAATTTCCAGACTGGAATTTCTGGTCTGGTCTGATTTTTCTGTCAAACCAGACCAGACCGGACCGTATGCAGCCCTACATACGAGGATTAAAGTGGGTAAGTGATTCATAAATTGAATACATATATTTATGGGTGCAATAGATAGCAATCCAATATTTTTTGTCTTTCTAATAAAGTATTAATTAATTTGAATATGTGAAAGGTTTTTCATTCAAATTATATTTAGATATTTTAATTTACACCAACTCATAAAGAAAGAAAAATCGGGAGATCATTGTCATGCAAGTCATATTTTCCATAAGAAGGAAATTTGTTAAGAATAACTATTCGTGGTGCTCCGTTATGTGCAACCGACCGGTTTTACTCTGTAAATACAAACCACAATTCACTATATGAAGTATCTTTGTTCTTTGGCTCTTTGTTTTTTGGCTCTTTTTTCTTTGGCCAAGATATCACAACTTGACTTTGTGTACAATTTATGTGGTTCTCACTTTGTAGTACTCTTACGGCCTGTTTGGTAGGTAGTAATAAACGCTGATAATCAAAATGAAAATTAGTGTAATTTTAGTTGAAAAATCTTTTGGTTACCTTGATAGACATGCTTGTTCAACTTCAATTATTGATTCATTACAATGCGTTACTATTGAAAGACGCGGTATTAGATAGAAATGAAAATTTGTAAAAAAAATAATTTTATGATCAAGGTTTCATCATCATGGGAATGACATAGAACTTTTGATGAAATTTTACACTACAAATCATTATCATTACCACAATTTAGTATCATTAACTAAACGGCTTGTTAGTTAGTTCATCTCATCTACCGATGTTTATTATGGGTCAATTTGAAGGATTAAATCCTCAACTAAAGAACAATCAACAACACAAATCAATTAAAGTGATTCTCATTCACTACAATGGTATTTTGTGGACAATAGGGCAGAAGAGAGATTTGTGAGGGATTGGGTAGAAATAGAATATAACTAGCGAGAGATTAGGGATTGTATGTTATATAGTAAACTAATGTAATTTGGGTTTATGTTTAATGCATAAAACTAATTACGTACAAAATAAATCTGTCAAAAATAGGAGAAAACAAGTAAAATAACGAAATGATTTTGGCCATCGGCTACAAGCAAGCGTGAAAGCAATTAATTAATTTTATAAGTGGTGAGCATTAAACTATTGTTACTAAGATAAAAGGAAAATTTCTCAGCCAAATATGAATTATAGAAAATTCACAATTTTTTGTTTAGTTGTAAGCCTCTACATGTGTTAGTAATAACATGGCATGGTAAATAAAATAGATTCAAAAAATCATATATTTTTATATAATTTATCATCATCACTATTAAATTATATTAAATTACAAATAATATCCTTATTAAGAGGCAATCGAAAAATTTATATTTTTAAAAAATAATCATTATTCAATTACAATCTATAAAACTGTGCCCTAATGCAACAAGACTCCCTTAATAATTCAAAGATAATATTTTCTCGTTTCTTTGAGTTTGTACAATATAACTCAAAAAATTCTTAAATATTTAAATCATTTAGTGTAATCTCAAAGGTCCATAGGAAGTACAAAGTTGCAATTAAATTTGCAATATAAATCATTTGGTGTAATCTCAAATATTAAAGATAATATTACCTTGTCTCTTCAAGTTTTGAACAAGGAATTCATGAAAAGATTGAAATTGAAAATTTTAATTTTAACTGTTCTAAATTTAAAAATTAAAATTTTAAGATATTATTGAAAAATACTCATTTTTAGATTAATTTTATTATTATATTGGTTCATGTATGTTTTTTAAAGTAAAATTTATACATAATATTTCAAAGTTAGCAATTTTTAAAATCAAAAAAATTAAATTTTTTAAGTAATATCTCACCTCAATTAGAAGATGATGTTGGACAATTCTAAGTTTCTAACTATCTTATCATATCATAAATCTATATTAATAAATGTAATCTATATCCCATGTGAAGTGTGAACTGCCATAATAATATAATAGTCTTACTTTAATCTTACTCTTTGAGTAATGATAACATTTTCGCTGATTTTTTTAGTGGCGAGGAGTTTATGATGAAATTTTATCTTATTATAGTACTTCTATATCATAAGTTACAATAAGAAAATATCTAGCTATATGGGTTATCGATCATCAACTTTCCTTGATTGGAATTTTATAATAATGTACATAAACTTTTAAATTAATTATGTTTTTGATTAATTATTATTTTGAAAAATTTTCTTTTAAAATACAAATTTACAATTATGGAAAATCAACATAAAAACAAATTTAATTTTGACAGATCCGAAACACCTAACCTGAAATCAACCTGATTAGATTGTGCGCATATCAACAAAATAGTTTAGAATATTTAAACTAAGGATTTCATTTTTAGTTTGTCAAAATTTTAAGATTCTCATCTTTAAATTGTCTTTAAAAAATTCCAATTTAACTTTGTTTAGAATATTTAAAATCATAATAATCATATCATGTATGATTGTCACTTGCTAGTTAACGTAGAATTTTGCTCATAACGCTCACAAAATGTTTTATTTAAAAGATTTTTTTGACAAGAATATTAATAAAAGTAATTTAAAAAATATATATTTTGTAAAATTAAAATTTCCACAAGTTTGAAGTTTTTTGGTGGCTATTATGCTAATGAATTTGTACGACTTTTTTGTCCCTCTATGTGGATGTTACTTGCCTGCTTGGCTAGTCAAGCTTGTCCACAAATTTCATGTTTCAACAACCAATCAATAACTATGAGATCATACTAGATTTACAATGACAACAAAATATTCTACCTTGCATTCCTAAGAGATTGCAACAATACGATATTACATGTGTATTAAAAAAATAATATAAAATAACTGAATTTTATGAATAAGATTTAAAATTAAAGAAACTAATATAGGATGTATGAATGCGAACTCAAAAAAGTAATATGACCAGTATCTGAAATAAAATTATAACAAAATTAATGGTGTCAAGGAATCAACTCAACCAAAAGCTTAAGTTGATGGTTGAGGCCCAGGATATGTTATATACTCTAACATGCTCTCTCACACAAGAGCCCATTGGGCTAGAAATGTGGATGCACATAAGCGTTAAATAATCCACTTAAATGAGGCCTCAAGATATGTTATATACTCTAACAAATGTAATATATTAAAATAAACAGTGTTGCAATATTAAAATAATATTTTTTAATACTTGCGTCAAAAGACAATATTGCAACTAAATAAGAACAGAGGAAATATTATAGATTTTTCCATATAAGATCTTTTCAAGGATATAAACTTAACAATAAATTGATCATGTCCATATATATCATTGATGTGAAATTGTGAATTAACTTTTAACTACCTGTTAAATTTTATCAAATATTCTTAAATAATTAGTTAGCAAAATCTGTCGATCAAATTGATTCATAAAAATAATATATAATTGAATCAAGTAATCAACTTTAATCAGGTACATCTATCAGTTTTTTTTTATTTTTTTTCAAATATCCTCTTAATCTTTAATCAAACTGATTACGCGAGTGGACACTTCACAGTCAGAGCAACAAATAAAAAATAAATAAATAGAAAGATAATATATAATCCACATCAGTGTTAAGTATCTTCCAATTTTTGCTTTATCTGCTTTTCGCTGATTTTTACAATATTACTCCTATAACCATAAATTCATCCCTCTTTTTCTGTGTTTGGAAGTATCAAGGGAATCTTTACACTAGTTACTGTCCCATCATCATCGACACGTGTCTAAATACTAAGAGGTGTTTTTGATAAACGAGATAACTGATCACTGATTGAAAATATCAATCTGTCTAATTAATTTTATTTACTAGTTTGACCAATTAATTTTAAATTCACTGTCATAAGCAACATGTTTAAAAGCAGTTTATTTGTAACAATATATTATTTTAACCAGCTAATTTGTAGAGAAACTAAAATCTCTTGTCGTGTTATTATATAAAGCCCAATAATAATATATACAATAGGCCCAAATACATAATAATTCCTAATACCCTCCTTTAAGTTGGAGCATGTAGATCACAAATACCCAACTTGCGAAGAAGAAAGGAGAATTGAGCTTGCCCCAAAGCCTTAGTGAAAATATTAGCAAGTTGTGTAGTAGAAGTAACATGATAAGGACTAGTGGTACCATCTTGAATGGCATCTCGCTCAAAGTGACAGTCTATTTCAATATGTTTGGTGTGTTCATGAAACACCGGATTTTGAGCAATATAGAGAGCTGATTGACTATCACAAAACAAAGATATCGCTTTCGGGTGATGCACCCCCAAACTAATAAGAAAACCTTTGAGCCACTTAAGCTCACAAGTCACAACAACCATTGACTTATACTCTGCTTCAGCTGACGATCTAGAGACTGTAACTTGCCTTTTGGTTTTCCACGAAATGGGAGAATGTCCAAGGAAAACAAACCAACCCAATAATGAGCGACGAGTAAGAGGACAACTAGCCCAATCTGAATCACACCATCCACTTAAAGTTAGATCACAATCTAAACGAAGAAGAATGCCTTGACCAGGGCATCCTTTAAGATATCGAGTCACTCAAATAGCAGCATCGCAATGATCACGACGTGGAGCACCAAGAAATTGAGAAAATATGTGTACAGGATAACCAAATTAGGTCTAGTAAAAGACAAATAAATGAGTCGACCAACTAACCTGCGATACTGCTCACCATTATCAAGAAAAGGGCTAGTAGATGTGGCCAACTTATGATTTTGCTCAATTGAAAGAACGGGTTTCGAGCCAAGATTACCCGATTCAGCAATGATGTCAAGAGCATACTTCCTTTGACACAAATAAATACCCTCCGAATTTTTGGCAACTTCAATACCCGTAAAATATTTAAGGACACCAAGATCCTTCATATGAAAGCACGAACACAAATATTGTTTGAAAGTAGTAAGAGTAGCAGAATCATTCACAGAGATTATTAAATCATCAACATAAATGAGGATATTGAGTTGAACACGAGCTTTTCGATAAGTGAAAAGAGAATAATCTGAATAAGATTGTCGAAAACCATAATTTCGAAGAGAAGTAGCCAACTTAGCAAACCAACATCCGGGTGCTTGTTTTAAGCCATAAAGAGATTTCTGCAATCGACATACTTTACCAGGCTGAGCATTGTGAAAACCAGGCGGCATTTTCATATACACTTCTTCAGAAAAATCTCCATGTAGGAAAGTATTGTGGACATCAATTTGGTGCAATTCTCAATTTTTAGCAGCAACTACAACTAGAAATACACGAACAATAGTCATCTTTGCTACCGGGGCAAAGGTATCTAAGTAATCAATCTCTTCAACCTGGTGATTCCCTAACACAACCAATCGAGCCTTAACGCATCCCACACTACCATCTGAGTTGTATTTAATTTTATAAACCCACCTACTACCAAGAGCTTTCTTCCCAGGCGGAAGATCTGTCAAACGCCAAGTACCATTGTTTTCCAATGCTTGAATTTCATTCTGCATAGCTACCTGCCAAGCTGGGTCTTTCATGGCTGCCTTAAAGGATTGGGGTTCTAAGGCTGCGGTAATAGCTGCAAGAAAATTTCGGTGCCCCACCGAAAATTTATCACAATCAACAAAATGTGCTATAGGATAGGAAATACCCGAGGTCTGAGACGAAGTAGATGACGGAGGAGAGAAAGACGGACTGACTTTTTGAATTGTATTAGTAACAAAACCAAGCAACTTTGTAGATGGATACCTTATGCGTTTGCCTGTTCCTCTTTGATCGTCTTCGAGAGCAGTGGGAGTGACCTCATCCTCCTCTACCCAATACTAGAGGACACATTATTACCAGGACCATTAGCCGCAAACTCATTACCACCAATCTCATGACTAACAACGCTTGTAGGCTGAACTTCCTCATTGCTCGTAGATACTACCCTTTCGTTACTGGTGGGATAGTAGCAACAACTCTCTCATTAACAACCCCTCCACCAATAACATCGTCATTCTTACTTATCCTGGTGGGATAGTAGCAACAACTCTCTCATTAACGCTTGTAGGCTGTACTTCCTCATTGCTCGTAGATACAACCCTTTCGTTACTGGTGGGATAGTAGCAACAACTCTCTCATTAACAACCCCTCCACCAATAAAAATATTCGTTGGGAGGATGAGGTGGAAGGAGTGTTATGAGCAAAAGGAAAATCTGTTTTATAAAACTTCACATCTCTAGATACAAAGTATTATCCTGTTTCAAGATCATATAGTTTCCACCCTTTCTTCCCCTGCGGATAGCCAACAAATAAGCAATTTCTACTCTGACTCATAAACTTATCCCTTTTAGATTTGATGTTATGGGCATAACACAAACACCTAAAGACACGAAAGGCATCATAAGAAGGGGGAGTATTAAACAAAACCTCATACGGACTTTTATTGTCAAGCAAAGGAGAAGGTGTACGAGTAATTATATAACTAGCGGCCAAGACACAATCACCACAAAAAGATATAGGCAAATTAGCCTGAAACCGTAAAGCCTGAGCTATATTCAAAATATGACGATGTTTACATTCAACTCGTCCATTCTGTTGAGGTGTATCAACACAAGAAGTTTGAAACAAAATTCCATTATGTTGAAAATAATCTCGCATACAATTGAACTCTGTGCCATTATCACTACGCACCACTTTAACTTTAGCATCAAATTGTCGCTTAATCATGAAAAGAAGGAACTAAACATCTTATAAACCTCGATTTTGTTAAATAGGAGATACACCCACGCCGCACTAGAATAATCATCAACTAGAGTAAGAAAATAAGTAGCACCACAAGAGGAGAGGGTATGATACTTCCCCCATAAATCACAATGTATAATTTCATAACGCTTTGTCGCTTTGCTGTTATTAATAGAGAATTTATCTCTAGTTTGTTTTGCTTGATGACATATATCACAAGCTTTTCTAGAAGAGCTACAAGATTTGACCAAAAAAGGAAGTGACCTCATTACTTTTTATGATGGATGAACAAGACGTTGATGCCACATATCAGAAAAAGAAACCCCATCGATATTCAATGCACCAATCCTGGAAAAGTCACGAAAATAGTACAGTTCGTCTCTTCGTTCACCGACTCCAATCAAAGTTCTCAAGTATAGATCTTGTATAATACAAAATGTTTTAGTGAAAAGCAAAACGTAACTCATATCGTCAGTCAATTGGGAACACAATTTCACATCACCCTTCATAGTGGAGACAAACCTACTTACCATCTGGTAGCCCAATAAGACAATTCGTAACAATATGAATATTGATCAACAAATTAAAATTACCAGTAACATGATGGGAAGCACCCGAATTAATAAGCCAACAAGAAGTACCACCATTCAAACGATTGCAAGAATTGCTTGTTGCCTAGTGACGAAGCCAGTCAAGAAAATGTTGCCATTGTACTTTCGGTATCCCAGACAAAATGTCATTAAAATGTTGACCAAAAGCGACCTCGTCATTGTGAGAACATAATATCGAAGCTATATCACAACTTACTTATATTTCACATATAAAATATATTGCCATAATAAAAGAAAATGAGAAGACAAAGGACCTTACACTTGTCAAATAAAAACCAAAAGGCCAAAAAAACCAATTAACGAAGCCACTAATTATGGCCAAAATACCAATGCCTTCAAAACAATCATGAAAAAAAAAAAAAAAAAACCAACCTACTATATATGCTACGGAATATTGCATATAAAAGAAAGCAGTATAGAAACCTGATTCAACTTGCTCCAAATCAAAGAAAA
The DNA here is from genome assembly GCF_026212465.1 of Amaranthus tricolor. Classification (NCBI taxonomy): domain Eukaryota; kingdom Viridiplantae; phylum Streptophyta; class Magnoliopsida; order Caryophyllales; family Amaranthaceae; genus Amaranthus; species Amaranthus tricolor. The sequence goes on from NC_080047.1 coordinate 42,925,681, forward strand.
ATAAGACAGAGAGCACCAAATGCAATTATGAACCACAAGTTGTCTTCGATGCAGTGAAGGCAATTGAATCAAAGAAAAATTAGACCTAATTCAACCCATTACGCCACAACCAAATGCAACAATACCCACAATTCAATTATGTCTTCGATGTAGTGAAGGCAATCGAATTCTGCTTTTTTTTTCCCCTTTTTTGTTTTTTGGTTTAAGAAATTAAATACTATGAAAGAAAGGGATGAAAAAAAATTAACTTAGACTGATACTGATACTATGTAGAGAAACTAAAATCACTTGTCGTGTTATTACTCATAAACAAGGTATATATACACAAGTAAGAATATAACCCTAATATATAAAACCCACTAATAATATATACAATAGGCCCAAATACTTAATCATTCCTAACATAGTTCACCAAATATACTAAAATTATAGATTGACCGTTCAGCCCTTTATTTCGGCCAAATAAATCAAAATTGTCCAAAAATTATTTTGCCAAACACCCCTTTAATGTATGAGTAGGATTTTTTTATTAGTGACTTACTTTATGTTTTGGCAACAATATTATCACATTCTTCTCTATGCAGGGTTCTCACCTTCTGAGGTAAAATTGTCCAATTTCCTCTAATACTCCCTCTCAAAGAAGTACGGGTATGAATTGTCCGTCACTTTCCCTCACACAGACTCTGTTTTCGAGTGAAATATTGAGTTGATGATGATGACTTACTTTATGTTTTGAAATATTTGTTATATTAAGATTTTTGTTATTGACTTACTATTCATTATTTAAATTTATTTTATATATAAATAATAAAGTTAATATATAAAAAAATAAGTGAGATTTTTTTTAAATGGTTTAAATAATTCAATCAGATATTTTTATGATATTAACTTTTATACCTTTTAACAATGCAAAACTTTAGATATAAATTGTCAAAATAACATTAGATTGTATAAAAAAAATATTGATGTATATGTGAAATAATGGAGGAAGTTTTATTACTCCTAACTCCATCTAATTATTTAGTTATTTTTAGGAGTGCTAAATTATAGTATATAAAAATTAAAACTATCAATTAGTTTAGAAATTGAGATTTTTTCTTTCTCCTTTGTAAAAAAATGTATGTCCTACCCCTTTATAGTCCAATGGAGTTAAGTGTATACTTCACTCACCCTTGTCCTTGCTACTAAGGTAACTTATCACAAATAATAAGCCATAATCTAGTTTTTAAGAGAAACTAACAAAAATTAAAATTACGTGGGTGATATTAAAAGAAAGATAAAGATGATAATATTGATGTAATTTTAAATATGGTGAAGACAAGCTAAATGAGATGAACTAAATTTAAAATTTTAACGAATTCAAAAAAACAAACAAATATGCAATATTTTAAGTTATTAAACTCAAACAAAAGTGATCTTTTATGAGATCGTCTCACGGTGAGATGACCTCAAAATAAAAAATTTATAAGTTAAAAGGTTTTTATTTTTGACTATTAAACTTAAATATAAGACATGTTTCAGGGTGAAACCGTCTTATATAAAAATTTGTGTTTATTTATATATCATCAATTTTATTTCTATCCAAAACATAGCAAGGACATTACTGTAATACTTATACAATCAAAAGGCCATTAATTTATATTTCAACCTATATAGTCCTTTTATTTCACCCCCCACCATTTTTTCCTATATAAAACCCACTCCCAATTCCATATTAGCAATCTAACAATCAAAACCCACAAATCCTATTTTCTAAACATTAAAAAAAGCAGCAAAATTATTTTTACTGGATGATGTAATTAGTAGAAAAAACGGAGTAAACCTTTAGAAACAATCAATCACTACAACAATGGCGATTTTGAGAAACAGGGTACTTACCCAGATACTAAAACGAAGCAAAAACAACATATTTACCCATAAATCATACTCAGTATCATCTGCTGCAGCTTCAGAACCAGAAATGGTGGATGGGTTTTGGTCAAAAGAGTATGAAGATTACAGAAAATCATTATATGGTGGTAATATCACTCATAAAGCTCTTTTTGTTGATGCTGTTGGTACTCTTCTTGTTCCTGCTCAATCTACCCCTAAGGTATTTTTTTTGGTCCTTTTTCTGCCTTGATTTTTTTATTTTTTATTTTTAATTTTTTATGTTTGTAATAATACTACTATAATCTTGCAATGATCTCATAATTACTAATTTAATAGAGTATTTGTTTTGTTTTGTTTTTGTAACAATTTAATGCATTGATTTTTAGGAGTTTCATAAGAAATCATGGGTGTAAATTATTATTAGTAATTGTTTTTTATTTTTCATTTTTTTCTGTTAAAAGTTATTATTAATGTGCATACTAAGATACTTATGGTTTATAATAATTTAAGTGGGTTATGAATAATTGTAATTACCAATTTAATAGAGTATACTTTCGTTTTGGGAGATATTAATTAAAGTTTTCATTCATAAATGGGTATGATAAATTTCTGTTGAAAAAGAAATTTAAATCATTTTCATGAGTTGATGAAAAATTATTATTGGTGTTCATCTTTTTTATTTTTGAAATTTAATTTAATTTTTGAAGTGTTAATTAGTGTCATTAAGAGTTAAGATATAATTTATAAAGTATAATATAATAATAAGTGGATTTTTAATCATGGTTCTACTATTAAAATTAGAAAAATTTGGTGGGTCATGGTCTTGTAATTTGTACTTCCTATTAATTAAACTAGACTTACTAATTATTGTTTCATTTCTTTTATGCAATGAAGAATAAATTATTTGAATTGAATTGGTATTATTACAGGGAGGTATTATTGATGAATTTATTTTTGATTTAATGCAGATTTACAAGGAGATAGGGCAGAAGTATGGAGTGAAGTATTCAGAAAATGAGATTTTACACAGATATAGATGGGCTTATGAGCAACCTTGGAGAAGATCTAGTCTCAGGTCTAATCTTATTCTTTTTCCTTCCTTTTTATTTGTAGTATGATTATGCTTAAATTTGATATTATAAAAGTAATATTTATCGATTAAATCTCTAAATTATTTTGGCTCTCATTCCTTCAAATTTTAAAGTTTAGGAGAGTATTTGACAAATGGCTTATAAGCTGATAGCTGGTGCCTGATCGCTAATTGGGCTAATTGATTTGATCAGTTGATTTTAAATATGCTGTTTCAACTTTTAATCAGCTAAATTACCCAAAACTAAAATTACTAGATTGTTTTACTGTTCAAGCATTGATAATTTAAGTACTCGTAGCTGTTAGCCGTCGTACATTAGTACATCAACATGTAGCTCTACACTTCAAAAGGTAAAGGTTATAGTATTCGTTGAAATACTATTTGTTAAGAAGTACTCCTATCAAATATGTAGAAAAAACCCTATTTTTAATTTTAAAATGGCGTTTTGAAAAATAAATCTTATTGTACCACTAAACGCGGTTTAAACCGTTACTTTGACTGAACAATGATATTTTTTCGAAAGTAGTGTTTTAGTTTCATTATTAAAACACTAACAACTGCTTATTTACAGTGTCATTCCTGGCAACTTTTGAACCCTACGCGAAAAAAAAATGGCCTTTAGTCATGCATTTAACGGAGAAAGCTAATGCTACAAGTTCGATCAATGCTAAATGCTACTTATGCAAATACTAAATTAATTATAAGAATTAACTCAATTTGGGCACCTTCACGAGCTGGGCCCTAGGCATGCACCTCAAAACTATTCTCAGAAACAGTGTTGCTACTTAAATATCTATGTCGAAAACGGCCGGTATATATATATTAATATATATATATATAATTTTTCTGGTTTTCATTTCTCAAAAATTTTTGAAAATTTTTATTTTTCCTGATTTTATTCGAAGTGAGACTTATTGGTATTGTTGTGTGGTAGAAGTAGATTCCAATTTTAAGTAATGTGGTCCATGTTGAATACTGAATACATGTGGTTTAAGATTCTATGTGAGAAGAGTAAGGTCAATACTCAATACATCTTGTTTTATTAATTAATAACCTGGTGCATTATTTCTATTTTCCAGTCAGAAAAAAATGATGAAATATTACATTTGTTCTTTTCCGTTGTTCCAAAATAAAATAGTCTTCTGCTAGCCGGCCAGTTTTTTTTTTGTTCTGCCTTTGATTGTCGTTTTTCATTAATCCTTATAAAATCGTAATTAATATTGGTTTAATAGAATAGTTAAAATCGTAACTAATATATAAAAATATTTTAATAATCACCATTGCGATAATGAAAGGTGCGATGCAGTAACGGGAGTGATACGCTTATCTTAACGCCTAAATATCAATCGAAACTAAAATATATCCCTTGATACTGCCAATAAATATCTTAATGGGGAAATATCGATTCGTTGTTTTTAAAAACACGTACAACACGGCAGATGCGATACAATGCAACCTTATTTTTACATTATGACGTGGATATATTAATTATTTGCTTGATGCCATATGTAGACTTATTAAGTTGTCCCCCTTTGTTCTTAATTCTTATCTATGATTTTGATTCCTTTGTGACTTCTCATAGATATTGGGATTCTTTTATTCTTATCTATGATTTTGATTCCTTTGTGACTTTTGATGGATATTGGGATTCTTTTATTCCATTCTAGAGTAAATTAAATACTCTCATCATCATCGTACCCAGTGTATTTCATTATAGAAAAATTATGATCAGGGTCTAGTGAGGGAAAAAAGACGATAGCTCATACCCATAAAAAAGAATGCGGTCAAAGAGTGCCTCCACTCTAAAAAAAATCTTAATTGGATTCTTAATTAGGCATTTGATCTTGTCCGTGTAATTGAGATTTCTACAAATTAAATATTTGTTAAATGGATTAAAGAGAGATTCTCGTCTTACCAATCATATTATTACAACTCTATTATGCTTATTGTAGTGATTACTATGCTCAAATTTCTCCATTTATGATTTGAATAGTGGGTTTAGAAGAGGGATCAAAGAATTGTGGTGGTGACATAATATCTTGTATTTAAGATGTCTCAAGTTTAGGTCTTTGTCTACACTAAAAAGGTGGGGTCTTAGACATATGGTTCTTGTTCGGTCACCTTGTCTTGCCAGTTTTGTTGCCACAAAAAGTAAAATCAAATTAATTGTTGATAAATATAAATCATACAGCAGATCTAATATTATTAGATTAAAATTTTAACATTATTTAGTAATATATAACATGATACTAAATATTAAAAAAGAAAGAAGATAGCTTTTTGTTGTCTTTCAAATAGTATGTTGGATTCATATTGTTCGAACTCTTACATTCATGTCGGATATAAATTCGTATTCACAAGTGTCTGACTTGCTATCTTACGAAAATCTCTAACGATTTCAAACGAAGTTAAAAGTATCGAATTGTTCTACCCATATTCAAGTGTCAAGGATCTAACACGTGCAATTGAAGTAAAGCGAAGAGTCTAATCAATAGAGTTAAGAAGTCGTGTAATTCAAGTTTAGTTATGTTCATATCCTTGTCTTTTATTCAAGTTTATTTGTGACCAAAGAACTCCGAGTTGACAAAAGCCAAGTATAATATAAGTGGTTTTCGTTGCCTTTGTTTGTGCCTCATTGTGGTCCTTAGATTCCATCTCTAGACAGTATGTATAGAATGATAGTTACAGTATCTAAAAGAAAACCCAATTGCAATTACTACAAGCTGGGGTATACTAATCAATAATCATCATGAATATCCTCATGCAATGATAAATTTGTCATTGGGTTTGAACACAATAAGACCCGTACAAAAGAAGAAGTGACTGCACACTAGCTTGATTAGGTTTTATCTTAAAATCAACTAGATAGATTTCCGTGTGAAACACGGATGCTATAAATATTTACTGATATGAATAATGATATTACTTTATAAAATTAACTCATTTACAACATAAACTTAATTATTAAATCTTTATATTTGTTATGATATTATCATTATCAAAGTGAATAAATAATTTAAAACTATACAACAATATTAAAACATATGCTCATAGTAATTATTGATAATTGAGACAAATAAAATTTACAAAGTCTTCAACTATGATAGATAGGAGGAAGAATTTAGTTGAAAAAATAGCCAAATTAGTTAGCTTTATTCATTATATGATAATGATTTATTATCTAAGTTAAAATAAAAATTTACATGTATATTACTTTTTTTGGTTTATATAAGGAAATATAGTATTTCAATAGATTATCACATATAGTTATAATCAATCAACAAATATTACTCGTTTTGATGAGTATTTGTTATCCTAAATATCAAGTTAAATATCAAAAGTTTTCCTATAGCGGAAAATTTTTAATAATAGTATGACGCGTGTCTCAAGTCATTTCTTTATTAGTATATTTTATTGATTATTGATTGGTTATAGGAGTAGCCCATCAAATTTATATGTTAGTCAACCTCTTTAATTTTTTAATGGGGGATCACATGTGAGTTATATTTCTAACATGCAGATATGTTGATGATGGTAGACCATTCTGGCAATACATAGTATCTTATTCCACTGGTTGTTCAAATGATCAGTATTTTGAAGAGCTATACTACTACTATATGACCGAGAAGGTAAATAAATGGCATTGATATGTATTCAGTCTATACTATATTAGTATTTTGAATTCATCCCCGCTTGTAACTGATGTTCTACATTACTTTTAAAGGCTTGGAAGCTTTGCGATCCAAATGCAGGAAAAGTTTTTCGGGCTCTGAGAAACGAGGGTGTAGGAGTTGCTGTTGTGTCGAACTTTGATACGCGATTAAGACCTTTATTGAAGGCTCTGAAATGTGAAGATTGGTTTGATGCAGTGGCTGTTTCAGCTGAAGTAGGCTTTAGTTTGATTCCTTTTGCCCCTCGAGTATTTTTGTGGCTGATTTTGTAATGCATTTCGCGTGATAATTGAGAACAGGTTGCTGCAGAGAAGCCAAACCCGACTATATTTCTGAAGGCGTGTGATCTTCTAGGGGTAAACCCGGAGGATGCTGTCCATGTTGGTGATGATCGTAGAAACGATATATGGGGCGCGAGAGATGCAGGTTGCGATGCTTGGCTTTGGGGTAGCGATGTCCATTCTTTTAAGGAGGTAATTGCTCGACTAATGTGTCACTTTGTTTCGTTTCATATAGTCTTTGTCACAAATAGTATACGAGGAGTTTAACATAAGTTTGAAGCAAAATCAAAAGAACATAAAAAGGCGAGTGAATGATTTTGGTATGTGGATGCCCATTCCAAACAGTGAAAAATAACCTTTGGGTTTTTTTGTTTAACCGATGACATCTTGATAAGAGGAAATGTGACGCATTAAAAGAAACAAACTCAAAAGGAAAGTGAGACAATTTCAAAGTGACAAATCTTCTATGGTTGTTCAAGCTAGGCCACAGAGAGCCATTTGGTCCCCACCTCAATCTTGAACCAAAAAAAATCGTTGGAAATGAGTTTTAATGATATGGACCGAGCCATTCCTGACCCTGGATAAGGTGTATATTTGTTTAGGGCTCAGGGCTAAAAAGGGCTTAATAAGTAATAACTCAAAGGGCTTAATAAGTAATAACTCAATTGTCATTTATAATGTAGAATACCGCTTATAAAATTGTAATATCATTTTTGCCAAACATCCATTTAAAATTCAAAATTGACCCTTTATAAAATGGGCCCATAAATTATGCCCGTATATACCGGAACAAGTTTTATCCACAAGATTTAGATTCCTTTGAGGAATGATTGAATTCTGAATGTGGCTGTTGGAGCATGATCATAATTCATAAGTGATAAGCTATCAATATTTTCAAGCAAGGGTTTATAACTTGTAACATGATGTGACATCTCACTAGTAAAGAGTGTAGTTTGCTTTTTTTAAAGGAAAGACTTTAGCAAAAGCTTAAATGAGACTAGTGAAGGAAAATTGTTCATATGGAGTTATGGACCCATATGATAGAAAATAATTGAAGATAATGACATCCATATATATGTTAGAGTATGTAACTTTTTCTAGGGCTCATTATGAGCTGAAATTTTTATTTGAGTTGATATCTTAATATGGTATCAGAAGCTAACGTGACAAAATATTATAGTTTAAATCTCAACCACCTTTTATTTGAAGTAGAATATTCAGTGGTAGGTATAAGAAAGGTTTGTGCGGCATCTATCCTTTTAGCCCAAAGGACTTTCATGTGAGAAGGTGTGTTAGAGTATATAACATATTCTAGAGCCTCAACCATCAGCTTAAATTTTTAATTGAGTTGGTTCATTGACTATTGCAACTAAAAACGAAATGTTTTTTGGGTCCAGGTTGCACAAAGAATAGGCGTTGACACCTAAGTGTGTGGATCATATATTTGTACTCGGTTCTTCATGCTACGATCATCTGGAATAAAAACATACGCTCTTTCTCTCTTCCGGGTTTAGGGGTTTTACATACCCGACTTCAGATGAGACCCTATCTATGGAACGAGTGTGTGCAGCGCGTTTTTACTATGATGGCCGCTACATTGGTCGATGAGAACGACAAGCATCACTCGCTTTAGCTAGAAAAGGGTCAGTTGTAAACTTGTAAGAATGTGTTATAGTATGATAGTATTGTATCATCCTCCTACTGTATGTTATGCTAGATGAAGGTTGCAAGAGATGTATTACATGGTGCAAATCAACTTACTGTAATTTACTAAAGTAATAAAATTAGTATTGTATATAGTAAAGAAGCTTGGAACATATATTTTACGGATATTTCATGATATACCACTGAATTTCTTCGAAATTCACCATATACCACACAAAATGTTTTAATTCACCATATACCATTGAGTTTACGTCCGTTAGCACAGAATACCATTAATGACAACTGCCGTCAGTGTGCCGTTTGTGGTAAATTACCAATATGCCCTTACGCATTCAACAGGCGCCATTATTAGGCTTGACTTCCCCAAACACAACGTATTTCTTCAAAAAATTGATCCTCCATCTTTCTTCTTCTCCATTCAAGAAACTTTGTATTCGTCTACATTGATCTAGAACCCTTAAAATCCATCAAAAATCCTTAAATCCTTAATGGAGATTTCGTCGGCATCACCAACGTCATCGTTCGATTCTCAAATCCAATCCTTAAATTCAACCTCAAATGATGCGTCTTCGAACGAAATGATTGATTCAAGCGAAGTTAAAATCGAAGATCAAGATGAAGAGAGAGAATCATCCGGGGATAGCTCTGAGTTTTCGGTTATGGCGACGTCATCATCATCAGTTGCGAGGAATGTGTTCGATGATGATGATAAAGATGAGGATGTTTGTAGGATTTGTCGAAACCCTGGTGAGGCTGATAATCCGTTGAGATATCCGTGTGCTTGTAGCGGTAGTATTAAGTTTGTTCATCAGGATTGTCTTCTTCAATGGCTTAATCACAGTAATGCTCGTCAATGTGAGGTTGGTTGATTGATTGTGGAAATTGTTTAATTTAGGGCTTTTGTGGATAATTGATTGAACTGTGTGAGTTTATGATTGAGGTATGAATATTTTAGGGAAAATTTGAGAGTGCACCTAAATTAAGGGTGTTCTTGAACACCTTAATTTGTCTACGTGTGATAACCAAGGCTTGAACAATGATGCCTTGAATGATTTCCCAACAATGCACAGAAACAAGCTTCAAGAACTTGTTTCTTGATTTTCAGGTTGGTGAACGGCCTCCTATATATAGAGCAATGAACCATATTGGGATGGTTCAATGATGACTCACATAAGCAATATGGATGAAGAGCAAGTTTTAGAATCAAATTCAAGCATGAACACTAATCCAGCAACAGAAGAAGAGAACTTAGAACTCAAAGTAACCACACAGCAGGATCAGACGACAACTGTCAAGCAGCCTACCTTGCAGACCTTGCCTAGACCAACCAGGAGAGACTCAGAGGCCATGGAAGATGAAAATGGAATCTTGGTACATGGACCTTCATGCCTTGGCCCAAGAACGTTGCTATACTTCATGGACAATCCACTGAAGATAACTGAGAAGGTCAACCAGTCGTCAGGAGTGCCTAAAAAAAACAGAACAAAATTTCAGAAATGTTCTGACCAGTTGACCTAGCACGCCTTAGCCAAGTCGTGTTTCATGGTATCTTGTGCCACCAAGGGTAGAAATGGAATCTCTACACTAGGAACTTGCTACCAAGACTCTTAGTGACCATTATCAACTTTGGAAAGAGCACAAGAAAGCAGCTGGAAGGTCGCCTGGTCAGCAACTTTCTGTCGGAAATCAGAAATTTGAGTTACGTGAAGTTGAATGATGAAGTTGTTGTGGTGCATTATGCTCTTGTAATGAAGCTGACTAATCAATTTATGATGAGTCTTGGACTATATTATGATGCAATTGTTCACTTTACTGTACTTACTGTTCGAACTAATTGAAAGAGTACTTATAGTCTGCTTTTCTTGCTTTTGAGAGTATGAAATGCAAGAATGAAACTATAACGACCATAAATGTCCAATAAGCTTCATTGAGTTGAGTTGAACGGATGCATATTTTGGCTGTAGGCATCTAGTTCTAGTAGTCTACAATTTAAGAGAAATGAATACAATTCTCTTCGATGTGGGTTTGCTAAATTAATTTCAGATGTGTATCTTAGTTGCTAAATACAGAGATATATAGAGGCTTTTTGGTGAACTTTTATATTAGCTGATAAAGTTGCCATTTAGGCCGAGGAGGAAGCATTGCTTCTTCAACAGTATGCTGCTGCTGATGGTATTTGACGCAAATAAAAAAAAGTAAATGGTATATGGTGAATTATTAATTTACCAGTTACCACAAACGGCACACTAACGGCAGTTGTCATTGATGGTATTCTGTGCTAACGGACGAAAACTCAATGATATATGGTGAATTAGAACATTTTGTGTGGTATATGGTGAATTTTGAAGAAACTCAGTGGTATATCATGAAATATCCGTATATTTTATCTCATAGTAAAGAAGCTGCACCAATAAATTAAGGAGATTGGATTTGTGAGCGAGAATAAAACAACCAAATTATACATGACAGTAATTTTGTGTAAGCTACAAAGCACTTCAAAGTAGAGAAGATGTAACCTCTCAAAAGAGAGGGTAGATTGAGTGGATTAAATTAAAATAAAATTAAAATATATTGATAAAATTATAAAAAAGTTGAAATTTAAAAAATAATGTAAAATAAGTAGGACAAATTAAAATAACAAATATTATTAATTGGGTGGGAGAATGGGGGTAGTACGTTCTATTTAGAGTTGTTTCATTTGTTTGCAGTTTGCACTCTTTATTTAAAACAATCCGTTTTTTAATGAAGTTTCCATCATAAATGTCAACAGAAATTAAGAAAAATGAAATCTTATATGTAGTGAATATATTATTTTATTAATAATAAAATTGATGGAGAAAATGTGGGGAACATAAATATATTGAAAAATATTAAAAGAAAGTTAATGGAAAAAATATGAAACCACGTCATGTAGCTAAGAATGTCATTTTTTTATGTAGCTTTTAGGCTAGATGATCCTTGGAAGGCTAGTCTTATTATTTAGGTTAGTTATTGGCTTTTTGGTGTTTTATTTTGGCATGTTTGTTTTGGCTTTTGGTGCTTCCTTTTGTGTTTGAGAAGTTTTTATTTTTTTTTATTTTTTTATTTTTTTTATTTTTTAACTTAGGTTGTAAAAGGTTTTTTTGAAGTTAATATATTTCTCTTAATTGCCAAAAAAAAAAAATGAAACCACAATTAATAAAAAATATTTTTATAAAGTTAATGAGAAACATGTATGGACCATAAAGAGTATAAAAATGTTAAAATAAAATTAGTGAAATATATGTGGAAATCATAAACATTATTAAAATATTAAAATGAGAATAAACAAGGCTATTTTTGTCCATAATTTGTCATAAAAATAGAAAGATTCTTTGTTGAACAACAAATTGAACACCCCAAATTGGCAAATAGGAAATTCTTTAAGGAACTAAAAAAGTACTAATTTTCACAATTTTCTTTTAATCTCATTTATAAATTTAATCTTTTTTTAATTGATTCACTTATTTTTGTATTCACTTGTTATTTATCTTATTCAACAATTATATATTAATTTTATATTTTTATACAAAAGGTGCAAATCAAATAGAGAACTATTTTTTTTAACAAAAAAATACCTACCAAATTTTACTAGAAAGACTAAAAGGAAAAAAATAGGAAAAACTTGGTCAAAGATTAATTGAAAAACAATTTTGTATAAAAAGAACAAAAACTATAAAAAACTACCTAATCTATAGGACATTTTGCAAAATACCTAATCTAATTTTTTTTTTTTTTTTGCAAATAACTACCTTGTATGTCATAATTGTTTTAAAAACACTACTACTTAACGTCAACTATTAGTTGACCGTTAAGTTGTGTGTTGACTTGGTATGTGTGTGGCATGTGACTCGTTGCTTCTCTCACTGTTCATGGAGAAAGATTACTCTTCACTCACAGCTACAATTCAATCAACATTTAAATTTTTTCAATTTTATTCCTCCATTAACGAATTGGTTCTTGGCTTACCACACGACTTAGCGATGAAATGTCTCTTAAGAGTATTAATCACTTCTCACCCAACTCTTAGATTGGTTTCTCATCAATGGAAATCCACCATTTCTAAACCTTTATTTTTCTCTCTCCATCAAATTACTAATTTCGCTGAATATCATACATTCTTGATTTAGTTTTATCTCCATCACTATCTACTGAAAAATCCACCATTTTTGAAGAATCAGATTTCATGGATATCGACATCGAGGAAGGGAAACTTGCACGTGTGGTTCTGGCCGGGGACCCACCAATTGATGAAATCGGATTGTTGAATTACAACTGAAATCGACATAGAGTATTTAAATAATTTTTTTTTCTTTCTTCTCATGAATCAACATTCTTGATTTTTAATTTTTTTCCTCTTTTTACAATATTCTTTTATTTTATGTCATAAAAACCAAAAGACTTTTCTCTTTCCTGATTCAACCTTCTTTGGACACAACCACACCCATTCTCACCATTACATTCTCAAACAAAAACCAAAAATCCAATGTGCTCTTCTTTTCGACATTCTCTTTGAAAATTAGGGTAGAAAACCCAAAATTCGAAGGCAATTGTTAAGTTAGAAGGAAAGAAGAAATGGTGGGATGTAAATGAACGGGAAATAATGGAGTTTAATTAGAAAATAAAAGTTTAGAAAAGGTTGAAAATAACATGGGTGAGATTCCAAAGGGGTAAATAGGTAGGTTTAATTGATTGATACTGAAAATGATAATATTTGTGTGATGAAAAATGGGGAGAATAGTGATGGGGAGGGAATGTTTATATTGGAATCGGAAAAATTAATGGAAAAATTAATTGGAGATGGATACATGTAAGTACTCCATTAAGATTTTTAAAATTCATTTTCTCAGCTATAATTGCTTTGATTTAAATGGAGGAAATGACACATTTAGTGAATTCTCGTGCCACACATGTTAGTATATAAGGGTATTTGGGTCTTTACTCAAATAACACCTCAGCAAATTCTTTGATTATTTTGTTAGTATATAAGGATGTATGCTTCTCTTTGTTCTTCAAGCATATGCTTTGTATTTGATAGAATCAAGTTTTCTATCAAGAAATAATCTCTGTAAAATCTTTCTCCCTTGTTCAAAAACATCAATGTCTTTCTTGTGTATTTCTACATGGTATCAGAGCGGGCGATGATCCATCCGAAAGCATGTCGATTCCGATTATACAGCAAACATTCTTTCTTCAATTGCGAACGATTCACTCGACAAATTCTCACATTCAAACTCGCCTCTGCCATAGCTAGTTCAACAGCTTGTTCTTCTTGCTTCAATTTGGAAAAGAACGGATAAATACTGATTCCGAAAAATATAACTTGATCATTCAAGTGATTGAATCTTTAATTGAAAAGAATCTTCTGGTACAGCAAACCCTAAAAATAAGAGTTATATTTGTGGTCGGCAATTTGGTCAGGGAAATTGATCCTTGTGGAATTTCTGTCTTTAATCTTTGTTCAATTTGTTGAAATTGTTGATTCTTGTTGAAAATTTCAAGTAGAATCTTTGATCATTGTTGCTGTTGTTCTGAAACCTAAGAATCGACAATTGATAAACCTCAATAGAAATTGAATATTTGTTTGCTGGTGTTTCATTTAATTCATTCAGCCTTTATATCCAACAATGTCTTTGGAAAAACTACCTAAAACACAAGATCCTAGTAGTGTGTTCTTCATTCATCCTAATGAGAATCCTGGTGTGTCTCTAGTGTATGAAAAGTTTGCTGGTGAAAATTATGGTGAATGGAAAAGAAGTATGGTCATTGCTTTAGCAGCCAAGAATAAATTATGTTTTGTTGATGGAAATCTTGAAAAACCTCAAACTACAGATCTTGATTTCAAAGCATGGGAAAGATGTAATAATCTCATCATTTCTTACCTGCTTAATTCACTAGATGCATCGATCTCAAGGAGTGTGTTATACTTCTCTACTGCAAGAGAGATCTGGAAAGACCTAGAAGAAAGATATGATCAAAGTTCAGGACCACAGCTTTTTCACACTTCAACAGAATTTAGCTGAACTATATCAGACTTCTTCAATGTCTGTTGCAGAATTTTTCACAAAAATGAAGGCTCTGTGGGATCAAATCAATGGAATTAATCCTATTCCAGTATGCAGCTGCAACAAATGTTCTTGCAATTTAACTCAGAAATTTTTAAAAGCTCAAGAAGGTGAAAGGATTGTGTATTTCTTAATGAGACTTAATCCAAAATTTGCCAATATTAGGACCAATATTCTAATGATGCAACCCTTACCTAACATTGCTCTAGCCTACAGATTGATCATTCAAGAAGAAAAGCAATAGAGTATAACAAAAATTTCTTCACAAAATGATCAACCAATGGCATTTGCTGGAAATTTCAATAGAAGACCAGAATTCAAGAAACCACATTTTCAACAGAATACTTCTCAATCTCATATCAATCTTGGAAGTTTTCCAAGGCCTTATCAAGGAGGTGTCACTCAAAGGAAGCTTAATGGATTCATGAATGGTGCTATGCAATGCACTTACTGCCATAAAAAAGGTCATAATAAAGAAAACTGCTGGGAGTTGAAAGGATTTCCACCCGGACATCCAAAGTTCAAAGGCAAGAGAGCAGCACACGTGGCACTCATTGATGATACAACTGATGATGAAGTCACTATCTCAAATAATCAGTACCAGCAGTACATACAATGGCTAAATGAACAGCAAAAGGATAGCAAGACATAGTCATCATCATCTGGGGTTCACTCAAATAATCACGCACATATGCCTGTTCATGCTAATACAGCAACAATTGCACTTACTGACAAACATACAGGTACTTGCTTACTCTCATCTTCTAACACGAAGTGGATTGTGGATTCTGGAGCAACAGATTATGTGTGTGCTAATCTGGATCAGTTTACATGTTTTTGCGAAAACAGAAGTATACCTAATACTATTTATATTGCAAATGGTAAGAAAGTAAAAATTGAGCATATAGGAGAAGTTAAATTGGATAATGGAATTCTGCTCAAAGATGTTAAGCATGTACCTGATTTTAAATACAACTTAATATCCACACACAAGTTATGCAAAGACATGAAATGCAAAGTAGTATTCACTCATGATAAGTGTTTACTACAGGATCATTCTCAGAAGATTTCCTAGTTCTTGGTGAAATACACAATGGTTTATATGCTGTCAATTCAAATGAAACAAAGGAAACAGGAGTGGTTACTTGCACAGCAGACTCAATTGAAGACTTCAAGCTTTGGCATTTAAGATTGGGTCACATACCTTTCTCAAAAATGCAGTCTATAAATAGTAGTTTTAATAATGTTCCTATGAAAGAAGAAATCATATGTCATATATGCCCTAAGGCAAGACAAAGTAGAAAACATTTCCCTATCAGTACCATAAGATCCACTAGATGTTTTGAGTTACACTAGTGGAAAAAACCTCGTTTGCTGCGGTTTTTTTGCCATTATTTGCTACGGTTTTGGCCCCCAGCAATAGTGATAGCAGCAAAATGTCCTACTTTAAATGCTGCGGTTCAAAACCGCAGCAAATAAGAGCATTATTTGCTGCGGTCATGGGCTAAAACCGCAGCAAATAATGGGTGTTATTTGCTGCGGTCATGGGCTAAAACCGCAGCAATAAGTGTCTTTTTTTTTTCTTTTTCCGTTTAATCCTTATAATAATGCAATAATATTACAATGTAATAACAGTGATTAATCCAATGATAATCACAGATAATCAACATTAATCTCTTTGTAATAATAAACTCTCGCTCGTATATATATATAATATAATATGTACGTACATATATATATATATATACATTAAATAAACTATAAAAAATAATCAATAGTAATTACAATTTATCAAGGACAAATATTAGCAAGATACACGGCAATCTTGTCTTTTAATTCGCGCATCTCTTCACTTCTCAAAGCGCGTGTTTCCCTCGGAATGTCGTTTAAAACCTATATTATAATATTAAAAAATAAAAGCTATTAATATAGAAACATTAGATTTTACCAATAATATATTTAATTAAATTCCGACGATTCAATGCTTCCATACATCCAAGAACGATCGTTTGTCATCCTAATTAGTGTGATTAATTGATTCAAAACAAAACTAATACACAACTTTTAAACATATATACTTAACGAACTCTAAATAACCACAAAATTAAGTAATAATCATTCATTTAACACTAATTAATCCAAATAATAACACAATGTTCATTTAACACTATCCAAATGATGTTTATTATAGTAACTATAATTAATAATATTCATATAAAAAAAATAAAAATAAAATCACATTCATAAACTTGGACAACTAATTAACATTCATATCAACAACTCATTCATTCATTTAACCATAAACAACGCTAATTAAACCTAATTTACAAACTAGAAATAAATTATGATAAATTTAAAACATAAAAAACACACACATTGATAAATAAAATGAAGAAACTACTTAAAAATATAACAAACCATGATATATATGATAAATTTAAAACTTAAAAACAACAACAACATATACATTCATAAAGTATGACAAATTTAAACCTAACTTACAAAATCAAAATGAAAATGATACCTTGAATTTCGTGGGTTTTGGTGGGTTAGTATAACCTATACAATAAAAAAAAATTAGTATAAAAAAACTAAATCCCTAAAACATAATGAAGTTGAAGAATTTAAATTAAGCTTGAAAAAATAATACCTTGAAGAACAATATAAGAATGTTCGATAATGAAGTTTGAAGTTTGAAGAATGTTTTGAAGAATGTTCGATGTTTGAAGTTTGATAATGAACAAGAGAAGTTTGAGAGAATTCTGGAATGGAACGGCTGTTTGAAGAAGATGATGATGTTCGATGTTTGAAGAAGATTAAGGGTTTGAAGAATTCTGGAAAGTTTGATAATGTTCGATGATGTTTGAAGAAGATGAAGTTTGAAGAATTATAGTTTATGAATGAAACAGAAGAACTGTTGTGCGTATGTTTGAAGAACTGCTGTGCGTGCGTTTGTTTTGAGTGTTTGTTTTGAAGAATGAAACAGAAGCTTAAGGGTTATATTATGAAAATATAAACGTTAGAGCAAATGCAAGGCGCCATTTTGAAACCCTATTTGCTGCAGTCAATAAGATAAACCGCAACAATTAATGCTGATGAATTTTAAAGGTTATTGAATAAGGGTTATTTGCTGCGGGTAATGAAGAACCGGAGCAATTAAATGTGATTTTTTGCTGCGGGCATATACCTAACCGCAGCAATTGAAGCTGCTCATACGTATTTGCTGCGGTTAAGTCCCAAAACCGCAGCAATTAATGTTTTCTTTATTTTTTCTAATTCTTTTTCCTACTTATTGCTGCGTATGTACATAAACCGCGGCAAATGATTAGCAGCAAATACGTTTTTTTCCACTAGTGTTACTTCATATTGATGTATGGGGACCATTTAAGGTTTTGACTCATGACAAATGTTGTATGTTCCTAACTATTGTGGATGATTACTCAAGGCACACTTGGATATTTTTACTAAAACACAAAAATGATGTGGTTGTTGTTGTTAATAACTTTGCTGCTTTTGTACAGAATCAGTTTAATGTGCATATTGGCACCGTTAGATCAGATAATGCTAAGGAACTATGTGAAGGTGATATGTTAAAATTCTACTTAAAAAATGGTGTTTTGCACCAAAGAACTTGTGCTGAAACTCCCCAACAAAATGGAGTTGCTGAGAGAAAGCATAGCCACTTGTTGGAAACAGCCAGGAGTTTGTATTTTCAATCCAATCTTCCAGAAAAGTTTTGGGGGGGAATGTTTGTTGTGTGCATGTCATCTGATCAATAGGATAGGGCTCAGCAGCATTGCTTTCATATCACCCTATGAGAAACTGTTTGGAAAGAAACCTTCATTAAAACACTTAAGAGTGTTTAGTTGTCTTTGTTTTGTCTCTACCCTAAAATCTCATAGAAACAAATTTGATCAAAGAGCTACAAGCTGTGTGTTCTTAGGGTATCCATCTAACCAAAAGGCTTACAAACTTCTGAACTTGCAGACTCATAAAATCATAATATCTAGAGATGTCACTTTTCATGAGAATCATTTACCCTTTCATTATTCTTCCACACCACATAAACCACTACCTATTTTCCTTCCTGCTCACACTGAAATTCAACCTACATTATTTTCCTCTGCTCTTGATCCTTTCACTCTCTCTTATGAAAACTCAGAACTTGACACCTCTTCAAAAAATGTCAGTCAAACAGAAACCACATATTCAAACATCAATCTTGACATTACACAAAATTCTGACCCACCTATTTCTCACCCCCAACCAACAACCATAACCTCTAATCTCAGACAATCTACAAGACAACATAAGCCACCTTCTTACCTAAATTTTTATGTTTGCTCTCTTTCTTCTTAGATGTCTCATTGGTGTAATTTAGTGGAATTTTCATTTCTACCATCAAAAGCTCAGGAACATATTCAAGTGCTTGATAAGGTCACTGAACCAGTAAACTATGAAGAAGCAGCCAAGGACCCAGGATGGATAGCTGCAATGCACAAGGAAATTGAAGCATTAGAAGGTAATAAAACATGGAGTCTTGTTCCACTTCCCAAAGGTAAAAAACCTATAGGAAGTAAATGGATTTACAAAGTTAAATTGAAAGCTGATGGGAATGTTGAAAGACTAAAGGCCAAACTAGTGGCAAAAGGGTTCTCACAAAGGTATGGTGTAGACTACATCGAAACCTTCTCACCAGTTATAAAGATGACTACAGTAAGATGCCTCATAGCACTTGCAGCTAGCAAAAATTGGACACTACATCAGCTGGACATCAATAACGCCTTTCTTCATGGAGAATTGCATGAAGAGGTGTACATGAAGGCTCCAAAGGGAGTTTCTAATCCCAATAACTTAGTCTGCAAATTATATAAATCTTTATATGGTCTTAAACAAGCTTCTCGGCAGTGGTTTGCTAGACTCACCATGGAACTTCTACATAAAGGGTTTCATCAATCTATAAATGATTATTCTCTTTTCATCAAAGACTGTGCAAAGGACTTCATAGTTATAGTTGTGTATGTTGATGATATCATCATCACTGGCAACAATGAGCATGCTATAAAAGATCTCAAATTACATTTACATCACATATTCAGCATTAAAGACTTAGGACACCTCAATTATTTTCTTGGAATAGAAGTGTCCTATGTTACAGAGGGTATAGTTCTCACTCAGCAGAAATTCACCAAAGAAATACTTGCAGAATGTGGTTTTGACACTAGTAAGGCTACTAAAACTCCCTTACCAGCTAATGTCAAGCTGCTCAATGATGAAGGAGAGGTGTATTCAGACCCTAGTCACTACAAATGTCTTGTTGAAAAACTAAATTTTCTCACTCACACAAGACCAGATCTCTCATTCTCTGTACAAGCCCTCAGTCAGTTTCTTCAACAGCCCAGATTACCTCATGTTCATGCACTTATACATGTACTTAGGTATCTTAATCATACTTCAGGGCAAGGAATTCTACTGCAAGCAACACCTCAACTCACCCTTCATGCTTATTCAGACTCTGATTGGGCTTCCTGCCCTAATACCAGAAGATCTATTACTGGTTATATCATGCTCCTTGGTTAGTCACCTATTTCTTGGAAATCTAATAAGCAAAATACAGTGTCTAGATCTTGCTCAGAAGCAGAATACAGAGCTATGGCAGCTGCTTCTTCTGAAATAACTTGGTTAGTAAGGTTACTCCAAGAACTAGGCATCAAAGATTTGTTACCAATAGCACTCAAATGTGACAATCAGTCAGCCATACAACTTGGAAAGAATCCAATATTGCATGAAAGAACCAAACATGTAGAACTTGACTATCATTTCACTAGAGACAAGGTTATGAAAGGTCTCATCGAACTCATGTATACCCCTTCTCAAGAACAGTTAGCTGATCTCTTTACTAAAGCTCTTCCTTCTCCTCAACACAATCATCTATTGAGCAAGCTAGGGATTCATGATACTCATGCTCCCTAGGTTGAGGGGGGATTTTAGTATATAAGGGTATTTGGGTCTTTACCCAAATAACACCTCAACAAATTCTTTGATTATTTTGTTAGTATATAAGGATGTATGCTTCTCTTTGTTCTTCAAGCATATGCTTTGTATTTGATAGAATCAAGTTTTCTATCAAGAAATAATCTCTGTAAAATCCTTCTCCCTTGTTCAAAAACATCAATGTCTTTCTTGTGTATTTCTACAACACACATGCTAGGTCAATACATAAGTTGACGGTCAACTAACGGTTGACATTAAGTGGTAGTATTTTGAAAACAATTATATTATATAAGATAATTTTTTGGAAAAAAATTAAATTAGATATTTTTTTTGTAAAAGGATGTAGTTTTTTATAATTTAAAGTATAGTAGTTCTTTGTTATTTGAATATACGTTCGGTCAGATAAAAGGCGGGAAGATGCAATTGAGCCCAAAAATAATCTTCTTCAACCTTCAATCTTTCACTGAATTCGTGTAACTTCAATTTCACATAGAGGAGAGAAAAAATCGTCGACAAACCCTAATTTTGTTGGTAGAAGATAACAATTATTGGATCAAAATCAGCTGAAATGGAAAGAATTTATGTAACTGTTAGGGCGAGGCCCCTTTCTACCGAAGACGCTAAATCAAGTCCTTGGAAAATTTCCGGCAACTCCATTTCTTTTCTTAATTCCTCTTCTAAGTTCGACTTTGGTATTTTTCCTATCTTTAGTCGTAGTATTTTAAGTTTTAGCAAGTTTGAAATTCGGTTTTTGGGTTTATAGGGTTGATTTTATTGCAGACAAGGTTTTTGGAGAAGAGTGTAAGACTAAGGAGGTTTATGAAGCTCGTACTCAGGAAATTGTTTCTGCAGCTGTTTCCGGATTCAATGGTTTTATCTTCTATCTTCTTAGCTTTTTTTTTTTTTTTTTTTTTTTTTTTTTTTTTTTGTTTGAAATGTGAATTTTTGCTGGGTTTCAATTTGGCAGCTGAGAAATTAAGGGTTGACTTAGAAATGGTATGTTGTTGAATTTTAATTATGGAGCTCAAAAACATTTAAGGTTTGTATAAAAATGGTATGATTGTCGAAAGATGTCCTAAATGTAACTTTTGTTTGCTGGGTTTTGATTTGGGAGCTGAAAAATTTAAAGATTTAATTTTACATGGCATAATTGTTGAAAAAAATGCCTTCAAACAAAAGGTTATTTCAGTGGGGATTTTATACTGTAAATCTGTATGAATTTGTAATTTGGACATTGCTTTATAGTTTTGAAGTTGGAGAGACTGTATGAAAGGTAAGATTTTTAGTGAAATGATTGAGGATGGGCTTACATTTGAGTTAAAAATACATGTTTTTTTCATTTCAAGCTATTGAATACAGTTTCTTGTTGTCGAAAAAGTGACAACTTTGGTAACTATCTTGATTTATAGTTAATTGGGTTAAGGCGTAGTTAATTGCCCCAGCGGCATTAAGTGGCGTCATCCTAGGCAAATCTGGAGGTTCAAACAACTTTACATTAACGAGAAGTACACATGATTTAACGATTGATAATGGTATACTTGTTGATAAACTGCCCTCAAATAAAAGCTAAATGTAGAGGGATTGTAATGCAATGAAAACTTAGTTTTAAGAGGCGTGAGGCGCACCGAGGCGCAAAAGGTCCTTTTTCTGTGGCGCAAGGGGAAGGCACTAACTTTTTGTATGCGAACACACAATTTCTCTTAAAAGTTCCAAATTAATTTTAGAACATATTTAATACTTAAAAGTTAAAACAACCTGAAATTCATATTATAATAACATATAAGTCAGCTAAACACTACTTTAGCACATAAAGTCATACGATAATCAGATAAGTCGATAACATAGTCTTAAATTAACAAAAGAAATAAAAACTAACACAAAGACAAAGGCAGAGAAAGAAAACAATGGTTCTTGATGCTTGAAATGTTTTGTGACACACTTAAACAAACACTTATAATCTAAATCAGAATCACACGTCGGCTAGTGAAGATGATGACACTTCAAGGTTATTTTTGCTATTCTGTTTCTCAATCAATATTTTTGCTTTATGGCAAAGATAGGAGGTATATTTTTACTTTCCGTTCAATATTATCAATGCACATCTGGCATACGCGAGCGCACGAGGCGTGCGAGGTGCAAAAAGACACGTCTTTTAAGAGCCTCCTGTCGGTGTTACAACTTGACTAAAGGAGTCGTTTAAGTGGTCGCCTTTTAGCGCCTTACCCCTAGGCACGCCTTTGGTGCACTTTTTAAAACACATAACGAAAGGTGCTGTTTTTAGAGAAATGATTGAGAATGGAATTAAATTTGAACTAAAAATACATTTTTTTGTTGGCTTTAGCATATTGATTGCAATAATGTTTCTTGTTCAAGAAAAGGTGACTATTTTGGTAAAAGTATTGTTGTTTAGGAATCTTTGGTCTGGGTGTATTATAGAAATTATTATGATATTAATGACTATTGAGAGGTGGATAGCAGTGTGTTAACTAATTTGTTACCCTGTTGCGAATTGCAACATGAATCTTAAGCCATTTTAGGTGAATAATGAATTCTACAATGAAACATATAGTGAATAAAGAAACACTAGATTGTAATAATGACTCATCATTTTTTTAATATTTGTCTTTTAAGTTTATACATATTACATATTACTATTGGGGCACTATCAAAGACTTGGTAGTTACATTTCATTACTGTTTTAAAGTGACAATATTGCATATTCAGAAAGAATTTGAAATGGAAAAGTTAGTTAAAAGGGTAATATTGTGAAATGGTAGGAGTAATGTGACTCCTTTGCTTTAGTTTTTACTTTGATTTGAACCGTGATCTTTGAATTATGTGACTGATACCTTACTCTCATTTGTAGGCACTGTATTTGCATATGGGCAAACAAATAGTGGGAAAACGCATACGATGCGAGGATCTTCTAGTGAACCAGGAGTCATCCCTCTTGCTGTTAGGGAGTTGTTTGATATAATTCATGAGGTAGGCCCGTTAATTCTATATCCTCTGTGCTCGAGGCGTAGCGAGCCTCCAATCTTTGAGGTTGTATTCTTTTGAACATCTGTTGTTGGTATTGAAAGAAAATTGCTCTTATTTCTGGTTGTTGCCATTGCTATATTCTTATCTGTGTAAAAGTTAAGCTGATTTAATTGCTATACTTACCATATCAGAAGTCTACAATCTGATGTGTTTTCTTCTCTGAAGGTTCCTGACCGGGAGTTTCTTTTGCGGATGTCCTATTTGGAGATTTATAATGAAGAGATCAATGACCTGTTGGTTCCTGAACACAGAAGACTGCAGATTCATGAAAGCCTTGATGTAACTTCGATTTCTTTTTTACTGGTTTAATGTTTGCACGTTGCATTAAATTTTATGTTTGAGTATATTAGATGACTTGAAGCCTGAAGGTAAATATTATTTGGCAGCGGGGAATATATGTAGCTGGTTTGCGTGAAGAAATTGTTGCCTCACCCGATCAGGTCCTTGATCTTATGGAATTCGGAGAATGTATGGTCTTCTTTGTTCTTGTCTCTTTGGATCCCTGTATGATTGGGAAAAATTGATGTATGTCTTCTAACTGAGAATCCTTTTTGCAGCTCATCGGCACATTGGAGAAACTAATATGAACCTGTATAGTAGCAGATCTCATACAATATTTCGTATGGTATTGCTCTGACTCTTATAAATAGCTTTTCATATTTTTGTACATCTGTTGGTCTCACTATTTCTTGTTTTAGATAATTGAGAGTCGTGATAAATCAGGAGATGAAGAGTCTAGCGACTCTTGTGATGCTGTCCGTGTCTCTGTTTTGGTATGAGGAATTCTAATATCATAATTCAATCTGATTTCCGAAATTTTCGTGTTGAACTTTTTCTTTAACCGCCTCTTGTAGTGCTGTTTTGACTTTTCTTGTAATGAACATTATTAATGTCTCAGAATCTAGTTGATCTTGCTGGTTCAGAACGTGCTGCGAAAACAGGAGCAGAAGGTGTACGCTTGAAAGAAGGTTCTCATATTAATAAAAGCTTGATGACTCTCGGAACTGTCATAAAAAAGCTCAGTGAAGGTGCTGAGAGTCAAGGGTATGGTCCTCTTTATTGCTGAATTTAATTTTATGGTTGTATTGCTTTTATTTTGAAACTGAAGGTCCAATAATTGTCTTTCTGAATGTGAGACAGCGGTCATGTTCCTTACCGAGATAGCAAGCTTACGCGTATCCTGCAACCTTCCCTTGGAGGAAATGCTAATACAGCTATAATTTGCAATA
This sequence comes from Amaranthus tricolor, assembly GCF_026212465.1. Lineage (NCBI taxonomy): Eukaryota > Viridiplantae > Streptophyta > Magnoliopsida > Caryophyllales > Amaranthaceae > Amaranthus > Amaranthus tricolor. The sequence goes on from NC_080047.1 coordinate 42,950,608, forward strand.
TCACTCTCGCACAGGTTAGAACTTTCTGTTTAATTATCCAGTTGCATTTTGGTTTCTTGTGTCTAAAATTGTTAGTTGCTGTTGCAGATTCACGCAGATGAGACCAAAAGTAGTCTTCAGTTTGCTAGCAGGGCATTACAAGTCACTAACTGTGCACATGTTAATGAGGTGTTTATTCGGTCTATTATACTTTCGCAAATTGCAGTATATTTTGTTAATGCATAAGCTGCTTACACATCAAGTTTCGTGTTCTTCAAGACATCATGGGTATTAATCTTTAACCTAATGGCTAATGTTATTTGCCAGATCTTAACAGATGCTGCCTTACTGAAGCGGCAGAAAAAAGAAATTGAGCAGCTTCGTGCTAAATTGCAGGTTATCATTTTGTGAATATTCGTTTCTTAAATTCAGTTATTTATTTATTATTTAAGAACACGGCTTTTTTAAAGATTCAATGGTCTGTTTATTTAGGCTTCTCCATCAGAACATCTTGAAGAAGAAATTCTTAACTTAAGGAACACATTATTACAGGTTTGATGTTATAGTTTCATGTTCAAGCACGGGTGACAAATACTATTGCTTTTATCTAAGGTAGGATATTGTAATGTTTGGCCATGCAGACTGAGTTAGAAAGAGAGCGAATAGCTCTGGAGCTGGAAGAGGAGAAAAGAGCACAAGTGGAGCGTGAGAAGATGCTTGAACAACAGGCAAAGAAAATCAAGAACTTGAGTTCTATGGTATTATACTCAAACAGGGATGAAATTCGTGATCACCCTAAAAAGGTATGCTTTTTCTAAATGACATGCTTTCTAATTGGTGAGGTTTTCTTTGAAGCAAGCATATTCTTATTGGCAGCAATATCATAACTTCTGGTTTCACCTTGCTCTCTAGCAAAAATTGCTGGTGTTGTATCATCTTATTTACTGAACTTTAGAATATATAACCACAGGCTGGAGAAATTTCTGGTTTTAAAAGTGAAAATCTAAAAATCTAGGCTTACTTTTGCTGGAGAATTTTCTGCTTTTAAAAGTGAATTTTCTGTGTTCCATTTCTCTAGTTTCAGATGCTAGTTTATGCAGATCAAATTCCTAATAACTTTCAAACAAGATATCATGCAATAATGTAAAATTATCATCATCATAATAATAAATTACAGTCAAAAACAAAAACTTGAAGTCTTTTGCCAATAATGCTGCTAAAAGATACTTTTCTTGTGATTTTTTACTCAGATCAAAAAGAGCGTCCTGTTCTCCAGCTGTTTTGTATCATTATGTTAGGTACTAACATTTCATATGTATAATGCTATTCTATCAGCATATGATGTGTTTCTATCAGATAGTCAACAGCTGTTGCTTGACATTAAATGTATTCTGTTGGGGGTCTGAATCTGCGAGACTGAGACATCAACATTTGCATTATATTCTTAATCTGTTGGAATCAAGGCTTCTGCATTTATGTACATTGTCGTATCCATGATCTGTTATGCATCTGCAGTTGCTATGGTGTACTCGATGTGTCTTGGTGTTTGTTACTATTCTCATTGGTGCTATTTCTGACAGAATTTTTTTGCCTACAATTTTTTTTAGCTTTTTCCTTGAGTTTTATTTACTTATATTATTGTGGTCTTTGATTTCCCAGGACAAGCGGCGGGATACATGGTGCCCTGGAAAAGTCACACGGGAGGCTGCTGGAGAAGTATGTAAATTACTGCAAAATTTGACTTGTACACAAGACAGAATTATATACCATGTATTGACGGTTATATTTCAGTTACAATTTAATTAGTCTGATTTGATGATACTTGAGATAATGTTGCTCATTTTTTGGAAATCTGCTTCATGGACAAATCTGTGACAATGTGTTTGAAATTGTGACCCTAATGTGGAAATTGCTTGATGTTTTGGACTCTGCTATTCATGGGGCATAGGCAATATGTTACATTTCATTTGGAAATGAATATGTTTATGTTACATTTCATTTGGAAATGAATATGTTTGAATTTTGGGCACGGAATGAAGGTATTAAGACTTTATATGTACTCTGTTCCAAAATTTTTGTGGCCTGCTTGTGCTTTTTTTGGTTGGATTGCATACATTTATAGTGGCTTTTAAATTACTTAAATAATCCAATGTCTCATTTCTTTATTCTAGACTACGGAAAACCGTGTGCTGTAAGAGAGGTGAGAAGAGGTGAAGACTGGTGAGCTCAAGACATTCACTTGTTGGGGCGATAGTTAATATTCATGTTTAACAACTTTCTGAGTTGTTACTTTTGCAACATTGGTGTTAAAAAGTAGTATGCAGGGGTTGTTTGTTTTTTCTGGTGGCTGTTTCCAAGTCCATATAGAAAAGTTTTTGAACAAATAGATGTGTAGGGTACAAGGATGTGACTTTTCATTCACTACTTGGGGGAAGATGAAAAGAGCACGAAAAAGAGAATAATATTTCATGCTTCTATTTTAATTTAAACACATTTTTGTGCTCTTCTTGACCTAGCTCAGAGTTGGGATCCTGTAGCTGCATGTGCATTTATGGTCAGTCTTGATGTCTCAGATCCCTTCACTTGTGGAAACCCTTTTGTTGTTGAAGGTCAATATGGGGACATGATCATTTTTTTAGAATTGTTTGTATGTTTGACTTGTTTTTGCTATGTTTCCCTTTTTGATGGTCATGCCACTGCTTTAATTACTTATTGAAAGATCTTGCTTTTAAATCTATTGAATGATTGAATGATTTTGTTACACTAGGCATCTCACATGTTGGATTCAAGGGCATCTAGTATAACGAGACAAGAGTGTGATCAAAGACCTCTTATTCCTTTTGAAGAACTTGTGACTGAAAGTGAAGCTGTAGGTGATGTCTCTAGCAAATCCAAAGAAAATAATGATAAAAACAATTCAGGTGATTGTGTGCTTCCCGACCCATGTACCCTGCTCAATGTCACTAGCAGGAGAAAAATGCCACAAAAGAAAACATCCTTGCCTATGGTTTGTATTATAGTGATAAAAATTTCTGTTTTGATAAAACATCCACCCTTTGGCTGAACCACTTATAATTGGCAACTTCAATATCTTTTCTAGGAGAACCATGAGTTACATGAATTGCAAGCAGCGTACGAGGATCTTTTCGTAAAATCTGAAATTCAGGTCTTAATTTTACCTTTGTCCATTTGTTACTAAACTGAAGAGAATTAACAATTAATGTGTGGTTCTTCCTGACTTTATATGCAGAGGATCATGTATGAAGTACAATTTGACTGTTTGAAAAGAACTCTGTCCGAAGCCTGTGCTGAGAACCTGGACCATTCCACTTGTCCAGATGACACTTCTCAATGTCGTGATAATAGTACCCAGTCATTAGATACAGATGCTACAAATTTGATTGAACAGCTAAGAGAACAGGTAATCTTTCTTGTAAGCTACTTCATTGAATATAGACCTGTGACTTGAGCTATTTTCTGATATAACTCCCCACGTTTGAACCTCTTCCTGTTATATGACCAACTTACAAGACCTCATTACGCTTCTGATATAACAGCTTTAAAAGTTTGTCGTGTTTCTTCTTTGCCACATATTTACAACTTGAATATTGTGTGTATTTTTACCTTTTTGATGCATTCATTCAGATTAAGGTGTTGGAAGTGGAAAAACTATCAAGTGAACAGAACTTAGAAAGCGTTGTCGATTTTGCAAAAAAACAGAATACTTTTGCTGCCAAAAAATGTGATGAGGTAACTATGTTTTAGTTTTCTTTGTCCTTAATTAAATATTTGATTAGTTTCTTAATTCTGAGATTTTATCTCTTCCTGTACATGAGAAAGGGAATCAAAAGCCTCCTAGTTTGGTTATGCTGTGCATACATATTTATTCCTGTCATTGGAAGGATTGTGTAGCATGGAGCTATGAAGTTCTGTTGTTTATGTAATTGTAGATTGCTGGTGAGAAACTAATAGTTTCACTGAATGAAAATTCTCATTTCAGCAATGCAGCTTAGATATTTTCAACTAATTCTGTAAACTGTTAATCTTTGGTCTGATCATAATGCGTCTCTCATCGTGGTGGTGATAGTGATATCATGAGTCAGAACTCGGAAGTTAAAAAGGTGTTCATGATTGATGAAAACTCGTGTTGTAATGATTGTTCAGTTGATTAGGTCTACATTATGTATTTGAAATTTAGTAGCACAGAACAACCAAAAGCGCCACTCTCAAAACTTGTATTGATCCTTTTCTGTTTGAACTTTGCATACTCTGCCCCTTTTTTACTCTGGGTTTCCTTTTCTTTTGGCTGCTTGCATTTTCCCTATTATATTCAGTTGGTTTTGTGCTTTACAATTAGATATTTCCAGTATTTTGATATACTTTTATGCATGAATATTGGTTTTCATTAAAATTCTTAGCTTTATGAAGAGCTCCAGACTGCAAAACAGGAGGCCTTGGAGGCACGCAGTGAATTGCGTCTAAGAAATGCTGAATCAATGGAGGTAGATATTTTTCACTTCTACATCTCTGTCATGATTTAACAATTTTTTTAATTCTTAGAAATATCTAAGTATTGTTGCTCACCTTTGAAAATTCAGATTGCTATATGGGTTTTGCTTTGTTATTTCTATTTAGTTGAGAATTTTGGGTATCATATATTAATCAGGAAAGCAATTTAAACTCAACATCAGAGCTTTTATTGGAGGTTCAACAAATATGTGAAGAAGTACAAAGCTTGAGTCCTTTTTCAGAATACATCTCATCAGTCACTGAAGAACTTTTACAGGGCCATTCTTATGCACTAAAAGAATTATCTGTATGTACTTCTTGATTTATTCTATTCAATTATACATGTTACAAAAGTATACCATTGGCAAAGCTTTTAAGAATCCTTCATTAGTTATTAGAGTTTCTCTTACATCTTATATTTCATTAGTTATTGGAAAGTTTGATTTGCTTTCTTTTTGCAGAATTTGAAATCTGATATATGTGAGAGCACCAGATTACAGAGATCAATTGTTAATGATCATGGAAAGCTAATCAGTAGTTTGAAAAATAAAATAGTTGAACTTGAGAATGAGAAGGTGAGTTAGCTCAAAGCAGCATTAAGATCTAAGTAATGAGTTATGACGGATTTCTGCTTCAGCAGATTCTAACAGAATTCTGTTTTGGTGAGATGCAGGTTATGTTAAAGAATCAATCTACCGATCTTCAGGAACAGCTGGATGGTGTGCGTATAAAGTCCCAGGACTCTGAAAAAGCACTTATGGTAGTAGCTTCTGTTTTTAACTTTTTATAGTCTCTGTTGTGGAAGTGTGTTTTGTTCCTCCATGAAATCGTTCTTTCTTGTGTCAGGATCTCTCGGAGCAGTATGATGCAGAAAAATCAGAACTGCTATTTAATATTGAATTTCTTGAAAAGGAAGTCTATTCCTTGTCATCTTCTTCCTTGTCTAGAGAAAAGGAATCATTGAGGAAAGATCTTGAGAAAACCAAGGCCAAGTTGAAAGAGACTGAGTCTAAGCTTAAAAATGTCATGCAAGAGAAAACTAGACTTGAGGTTATGAGCTATCCCCTTGAGTTGTATTTTGTATTAGCATCCAGCTTTTCTTCACACCTAGGTGATGTGCTTTTTCGTGAGCAGGGTGAGAGAGCTAATGCTGATAGAGAGATTAAAAAACTGCATAGTCAGAAGGCTTTTCTTGAGCGTGATTTAAGCAAACGAGATTCCCTTGCTGGTAGAAAGCGTGAGTCTTGTGTTGATCGCTCCAGAGCCATTGATTCCAAAAGGATAAAGGGTCAAGAAAATATCATGCAACAGACTCTGCAGGTAAAGAAACCTCCTACAGTATATGTAAATTAAACCATGTCAATGGTGTTGGGCTGTGTAAATTGCGTTGATCAACATTCAACATCTAAAAAATATTATTCAAAATTTTCCACTATGAATATTGGTAATGCAAATTTCTTTGAGACTAGATTGTTTTTTGTTTTAAGATTAACATATTTTTGGAGCAACTAAATTAATGTGTAATGTGCTCTGATCCATTTATGCTGTCCATGTCTTGAATTTTTTACTGTACTTGGTACTTAAATGGTTACAGAAGCTGGAAGTTCTTGCTTGTGTAACTTTTACCTGCAATATGCATAGAATGACTGAACTATGGTAATGCAATTTGCTTGGCTAACTAGGCTATTTATAAAAATTTGCAAGTTACTTGCTCTTTAAGCATAAAAATATGTGCTCTGATCTAATTATGCTGTTCATATTCTAAATGTCTGCTTCACGTGGTATTTAGGATGATTACAAAAAGCTGGAAGTTCTTGCTTTTGAAATGGAAACTACTATTGCTTCTCTCGAAGAGGAGCTTGCTGCTGCAAATCAAGAAAAGGAAAAACTACTTGCTACAAATGAAAGTTTGAGTTCTGAAATTGAGATGCTTTCTGAAAAATTTGATGCGTCAAGCTCTGATTTAAATGCATTGCAAGAAGAGCTCTTGGATCTCGTAAGCTTCTTGTGTCAAACCATTATATGTTTGCATGTTATGGTTTTGTTACTCACTACTTTTGCATGTTTATGAAAGCCTTTGATGATGTTCTGAAAGGCGTTTGTCTTCTTCTGATCAGAGATTGAAGCTCGAGAAATCTGAGAGCTCCAACCAGAATTTGGAAAGCCAGATTAATCTTTTGGTTGAGGAAAAGGAAGAGCTAGCAATGGTAGTTTGTTTCAAATTGCACCTTAAATAATCAGAACTTACTTTTCTCTTCTTTACACTTTCACCCAACAGCGTATCTTAATTTTCAGCAACTTACAAATAGCCTCTTAGAATTGGAGGAGGAAAGGGCAGTGTGGTCAGCAAAGGAAAAAGCTTCTGTTGAAGCTATCAAAGAAAAAGCAAATGTATATAATGACGAGATCACTTCATTATCTAATGAGCTAGAAAGGGTAAGTTTTGAATGTTGTCTAAATCTTGTCAAGGTTTTCAACTATGTTTTTCAAGTCAACTTGAAAAGCAAATGGCCTTGGTTCATTCATGTGTTTTTCAGTTTTGAATCTGACCTGATATTAAATTTATTTTGTTCGTAGACCATGTAAGCTCAATCTAATGATAAATTTATCTTCTTTAGGTGCAAAATGAAATGATATCGTTGAAGAAGGAATATGAGGCTCTACAACAGAGCCTGAAATATGCAGAGGAGCATGCAGAGTCAAAGATGAGATGCAGGTCTGAATCTTGTCCTGTGAATTCGCCATTGCAGTTTAAGTTTTCCAGTCATTACCTGTTCGCCACCATCATAGAACACCACGAAAAGGAGTTCACTTTCATCAATCACCTTGCAAATTCTATACAAACTTTAGTTTTCTTTTTTTAAAGAGTATCCGACTTCCTTTTTTTGCATAATTTACATATCATCCTCCACAAACTATGAAATAGACTAATATTCATCACTGAATAAAATACCACTTTGAGATCTCGTTAAAGAGAAAAAGCTAAATAATAAACAATATGTAAAACCTGTTATGTTTAATTCATATACACAAGAGGGGTGCAATGCTTGATGCAGATTCAGCTTATGCATGGCACTTTCAGCTGTCTTTTTAACATGTAAAGAAATTCACCCATGTGGTTTTATAAATATTTTTTGCAGCATGGAGAAGCTAACAGAGATCAATCAACTAAAACACGCTCTTGAAGTTGTAGTGTCTGAGAAGGGCGATCATGAAGAAGTTCGTTCCTTGTTTTATTCAAGTTTTACTTCTAAAGCTAAACGTTTTCAAATATTATGTGATATCACATTTCCTAATACCGGCAAAATATATCTCTCTTGCTCAGCTGTTCAAGTCAAAGCTTGATGCTTTATCTTCGCAGCATGGTCTCAAATGTGAAGAATTGAAAAGGACTGAGGCAGAGCTGGCTAATCTTAAAAAAGAACAAGGAGATCTATTATGTCGAATAAAAGAACAGGAGCAAGATGCAAATTTGTCTAATGACTTGCAGGTTAGTTGATGTTACCTGGTCTAAAAATGTATTAATTTTTCAAAGGGTAATACATTTTTACTTGGAAGTGTGAATTCTTTATCTGTTTAAAATAGAATTGCAAACGTGAGCTCCAATTTATGGTAGAAGAGAGGGACAAAATGAAAGCACAAATCGCTAAGATGCTGGAAAATGAGATAGATATCAAACTTATGGGACAAAATTATGATGAGAAGGTGATATCGATCATTTCCTTCTGCTATATTCCCTCCGTTTCATTGATTTTGCAGCATTTTAGTTGCCTAGGCGAGCTTTTCAAAAGATATGTAGCAAACTCAATGAGACGAAGGGAGTGTCTGATAAATATTAGAAGTATAAGTCTATATTTATGGATGCCAGACCCTAAGATTGTTTTACTTGCAGTTATTTACAGCACAACATGAAGCAGAACAGCTTTCAAGGAGATTAGCTGAACTGGAACAAACGATGCGTGTGGTGAGTGCTTCAAGAGTAGGATTTCTGTTTTAGTGTGTTTGTGCATAAGAACCTGATTTTCGCTTCCTGATTTATTTTCGCACACCTTCCTTTTGGTTGCAATGTTTTTATTTGCTATCATCTGTAAATTACTGATATAAACGAGAGGAGGGCTTAAATCAGTTCCGTCATACGTTTCTAATCTTTGCTAATATACTGTTATTTGCTGCATTAGCACATCAACTTCTATTGGTGTTTTGGGAGGAAAACAATTTTAAGGTTAATAGGAGTTTGCTTTTTCTTCTCTGTTTTGTTTCTAAAAGGAGACTTATTTCCCTGGGGCAACAATATTCCACTTTTTGTAAGATATGAAAGCTACATTTAGGGGGTGTTTAACAATTGGATGTCTTGGTTATTGGCTTGTTTGACTAGTTGATAATAGTGACGTTTTTGTTGGTTGTTAAAAGTTTCAAGTCGGTTATTTACTTATTTAAGCCAACTCTTTGGACATATTTGTTAATTTTTTTTTGATTATTAGCTGTTATTAGATTTAAAGTGGGTCAAAATGTCAAAACCCAATGAAAAACCTAATCAAGGTAGCTTTTTGGTTTTGGCTTACAAGTTAAATTTTCAATTGGTTCAAAAGCCAGTTGCCATATGCCAAAAACCAGCCAAAAAGCTAACCGAAAGGTCATTTGCTAAACACACCCTAAGCTTCGCCTGTCAATTCGTAGCGTAGTCGTGCTCCTCTTTCTCCCCTCCCATACCTCATCTTCTCTCCTTTTCCATTTTACTTCCCCCCTACTTTTCTTGTAAGCAACCAAACATAGAAAATCTACTTTCAAAAATGTTTTACAAACAACCAAACAAATCCTAGTGAAAAGTAAGACCTCAGTTCATAATACTAATTGCAATAATAATAAAGGCTAAACTCCTACTATATTCAATCTCTATAATGTTTAGAACTATCATTATTAAGTTGATTAAACATGTTTTTGTATTTTGATTAACCCTGTTTCTAATTGCTTTCAAGGCTTGTTATCTTTGTGTTTGTATATACTGTCAAATTATTTCACAGCATTTACTGTGAGATTCTCTTTAATCCTTCTTTGATAAACTCTCATTAGGATAAAGTCAAGGAGAACATCGAGAGAACGAAACAGCGAATGCGACTCCGATCAATGCAAGCTATATTAGATGCGCTCCGAGAGAGGTACAAGAAGGCGACTGATGAGCAGGAAATCATGCACAAGAAATTCGAGGAAGCTGCCACTAAATTAAAGGATCGGTTAGCTTCTTATGCTTTAGAGGTGCTTAACTTGAAGAAGCAACTTGCTGATGCTTGTTAACTTTCATTGACTATATTTTGTGTATACTTGATTAGATATGTAGCGGAAAATAACTCATTTTAAGGGTCTATTTTAGATAAGTAGATGAGTGATTTTGGGATGGGGTAGGTGATTCCTTTTGTAAATGATGATGGGTAGCTAAGAAATTCCATAAGTGAGTTTGTTGTTTAATGCATATGATTAAACTAATCAATTGAATTAATGAAATGTAATTCTTATGATTATTGAGCTTGTGGTGATCAATTGGATTCAATCATTGGATCACAAGTTTCCCGTAAACTTACAACAATTATTGTATGAGACTGTTTCACTATGAAATGTATCTATATGGTCAATTAATTTTTCTAATTTATCACTTTTATTTATAAGTGATCATTTTAAGGTTATAAGTGATCACTTTAAAACTATAAAAAGCATTCACTTCAATATTGTAAATGATCAGTTTAAAATGACAAGTAATCATTTTAAGTGTATAAAATGTGATCATTTTAAACTATAACTGCACTTTAAGGTAATAATTAGTCATTTTAAATTTATAAGTTATCACTTATATTTTAAGGTTATAAACGATCATTTTAAGATTGTAAGTGCGCATTGGATCAACTCAATAAAGATGATCTTATCATTAGACCATCATTTGTGCATTTTTGTTAAACTTATGATTGCGTGTTATTAATGAGTATTGTCAAGGTTATTAGGGAGAATATTTAGATTGACAAAAAACAATATTTTTTAAAAACAATTTTCCAAATGTAAATGAGAACTTGTTTTCTTTCATTTGATTTAATTTGATGAACGCTTTAGAAAATTATAGAAGTAGATGTAAACTTTCAATTTTAAAGGAAAATATTTGCAAAGAAATACAATCTACCAAAAAATTTTATTTCATTCGATTTTCGTCAAACAAAAAAAAAAAAAAAAAAAAAAAAAAAAGAAAAATCAATATTCCAATAGAAGTTGATCCCAATTAAGTAAACACTCTTTCTTAGCCATGCACATATTGTCTTCCATGAGAAAAAGGAACTAACAATAAAACCATAACAAGTCATTTAGTTTGTTCATACCACTTGCTTGTAATAAGGCTCTAATCTACTTAAAATTAAGGCAACATTCCCATATTTCTTCTATATTTGTACATTTTTCAATTGACGTTATTCTAAATCCTCCAACTTTAACCATCTATATTTTTGTATTAATGGAGATTGGTCATGTGATTCTTGTTCTTAGCATCATTCTTCCATCCCATGTCCATGGCAAGCTGAAAATTCAAGCCATATATCAGTTTGGAGATTCAATCTCGGATACAGGCAACTTGATACGTGAGGGTTCTAATGGAGCAAATTCACCCTTTGCTAAGCTCCCTTATGGCCAAACCTACTTTCATATACCTACTGGACGTTGCTCGGATGGTCTTCTCATCATCGATTATTTTGGTACTTCAATTTATCTAATTTATTCGTGCTGATTAATGGCGTATCTAGACATACACTTATCGTTACATTTGTATAGAAACAACTCAAGAATTATTATTCTATTTTTTGTCGCACAATTCTACAATAACTAGATTTTTAATCTAACCAATATCTTTATTGACTTTTTAAAAACTTGAGAAATAACATATACAAATAGAAAAACATGCATCTTGATTTTTTATAATTTTTTTTTTAAAAATTTTCATATATAATGATTTATTTTGTTGCAGCTCAAGCCTTGAAGTTGCCTTTTTTAGATGCATTTCTTAACAAAAATGGAAACTTTTCTCATGGAGTCAACTTTGCCGTAGCAGGATCGACTGCTCTCAACACTGAAACATTGGCTGCAAAAAATATAATGTCGCCCATGACTAACAGTTCCTTATCTGTTCAGTTGCGTTGGTTTAAATCTCATCTATCGTCCATTTGCTCTCGTCCTTCAGACTGCAAACATAAACTCGCCAACTCCCTCTTTATCATCGAAACTGGAGGCAACGACTTTAATTATGCATTCTCCCAATTTATGCCTATGCACTTGGTACGACAACTGGTTGATCAAGTAGTTCTAACCATCTCTAGTGCTGTTACGGTTAGTGATTTTCTTATCTATTGTCGTACAGAGTATATAACAAATTTTAAAGCTATACTTTTCAAATTAACTTTTTGATTTAATTTGGCACCTTGACACGTTGGGGTAATGGCAGTACCACCAACATACAAAGAAATTAAAGTTGATCGTTACTTTTTGACTAGTTCAGTTGTCTAGTTTGACTAATTAGCAGCATTGACTACTCTTTTTGTTAAACTAACCATATAGGCAAGTGTTCAGAAAATGTTTGATATGATAATAAGTTGTTGGCTGTTTACTAATGAAAAGTAAAGCAAAACCAAAAGCCAATAAAAAAACTACTAGAAAACTTGTTGGTTATGGCTTAAAAGCCATTTACCAAAAACATTTTTTGACTGTGTAACTAATCAATAAGCTAAAAGACAAATTGAAAAACTAGCAAAAAATTCATTTGCCAAACACCCACTATCAAAAGGCAAAAGCTTAGCTCAAATATTATGCGAAACACTATTTTAAATCAGCATTTCAACCTAAAATAGACTCTCGTATAAAAGGATCGAATAAAACATAAAATATTTTAAAGCTTCAACCACCGATCTAAACTTTTAATTGAGTTGATTGACACTTATAATTACCAAGTAATACTACCCTTGATAAACAAATTATATATGCAATTCTGATCGACTTTTGATAACAAACATCGTCTATGCAATGCAGGAAGTAATAAGTTTAGGAGCGACTCGAGTCATCGTTCCTGGAAACTTTGCTATTGGTTGCATGCCGGTTTATCTTACAGGGTTTGAAACAAGTGATTCAATGATGTATGATAATATGAAGTGTTTACAAAATCTTAATGAATTTGCAATGTTCCAAAACAGCCGATTACAACAAGCTCTTGCTAAACTTCAAAAGCATAATCCAAATGTAACAATTGTTTATTCTGACTATTTCAATGCTATGAAGGATCTCCTTCAAGATGCTCCTTCACATGGTTAGTTTCCTCTTTTATTACTTGAATATTGTGACTAAGTGGCAGAATTTAAAGGGTTGAATGTAAGAATAACTAAATAGGTGGGTGAGTGTAAGTACACTCTCTTCTGTACGCATACCTATTTAAAATTTTCATTTCCATTCCCTATGGCCTATGAACGTGGATATGTATCTCAAGGTAAACCCCCCACACAATGAATGTTATTATACCCATTAAGCCTATAGCCTTTATTTGCTTCTTATTCACTTCATATTGCGTATTACCAGTCCTATAACCGCCCTATTACTTCGAAAATCTTATTTTTTTCAAAAAATTTACCCAAAAGAGAAACTTGAGTAATATTTTACTATTATTCACCTTCGGTTTACCCCAATCATAGTCGTCGGGTATACTGTATATAATCTCATCCTTATACTAACAAAAAAGGCGTTTCCAATCAAACCTTCGTAACAAATATATTTGCAAGTCTGCAACTGTATATAAACAAGTACACATAATTAATTGCTATTATTGATACGCAGGGTTCGAAAAGAGGAACGTTTACAAGGCATGCTGTGGATTTGGAGAAAATGACTATAATTATGACATGAGTAGAATGTGTGGAAATGATGGTGTACCAGTTTGTGCATATCCTCAAAATTATGTGAGTTGGGATGGAATACACATGACTCAAGCAGCATACAAATTCATGGCCAATACCTTACTCAACAAAATTCTTCCCAAAATCTCCCATTGAGCTTTAATCTTCTGTACATATTCTCCTAATTACTAGTTTTAAGAGACGTATATTTAGAGGTGTTCAAAACAGACTCGATGATCCGACATTTATCCGATCTTATAACTGAATTTGACTTTGACATGCCTTCAAAGTAAATTTAAAATTATGTAAAATTTAAGGGGTACGCATTTATGTGTAAGCTTATGAAAAACGACAACAATTTTAAAGGAACAAAGAAGTATGTAATAGCTACATCGTTGACCTACTTTGCTTCTATTTCATCATTATTTCGCATTATTACCGATTTGATCTCTATTTTAAGCTAATGTTATTATAGCTAGTCTCTTGAGAAACCATGTCTTTGAGAAACGTATCTCAAGCCCAGCCCATTAAAGATTAATGTCTACTTATCGTATTCTTTACATTATCCTTAATGCTTATTTCCGTATCCTTAATGCCTACTTTTAAAATATTAAATGTTTACTAACATCATTTTTAATACCTACTTACAATATTTTAAAAAATATATAATGTGCCGACTCAATTGGAGATGTTATTATTGCAAATCTACTTAATTTTTTACAAAATGTTCAAGTAAACCCCAAGTCGTATTATGGTTATCAAAGCTGGTTCAGAGATGGAATGTATACAACCTTACAATTGTAAAAGTAAAGATATTTTTCATAATAGCAAACATCATCTAGATTTCACATAAATAAAAATTATACATAAATTAACAAAAAAATATTAAATTAATTTTAACATGTAAATCAAATTATTCTTTCATAGAAGAAATGAAAAACACTACTTTTTTTTCAAGTTAGTAATTATAAATTCTACCATAAAGAACCTTAAAGTTTTGACTAGTACATTTTTGGAAATATAGCTAAAGCACCAACTCTGATAAATGTGAATTTTCAATCGAACACGATAAATTTATCAAAAATTAAGCTTCGTGCATGGGCATGTACTTCTACAAGTGAAGGTTCAAGGTCGGCTAAGATTCAGAATACAAGTAGCTAATACTAACCCATCATGGAAATCACAGGATGCTCCATTTCTGTTGCAAGCCCTCACAAATTCTAGCTATACACCATGCGGCACTCATCGGATAGCCAGAGACTGCAAATTAAGAAGCATATTGTCAATAACACCAAATAGGCATACGGACTAAAACAAAAAATGTTCATAAGCAATTCACCCTCGACGCAAAAAAACTGCCCCTAGCTTAATAAAAAATGGGAGAAGCAAAAAGTACATTAATACTGTCTTTCAAATATTAAGGGAAGTTGTAAAGTCTATTATTGACAAATATTAAGGGAAGTTGTAAAGTTGTAAAGTACATTTATACTGTTTTTGGTAAATGACTTTTGGATGGGCTTTTTGATTGGTTTTTGGCTGGTCAAAAAGCCAAAAAAACTTGTTTGGCAAGCGGTTTTCAACTAACTAAAAAGTTGATTTTTATTTTAGTCAAAGTGAAAAAGCTAACTTGATTAGCTTTGGCTTGTTGACCTAGTTTTTTCTCTAATAATCAACTAACAACCAATATATAGTTTTACCAAGAATGTTTTTAAACCGCTAGCTTATTCAAATAGCTGAAAATCCAACATATAAATGTTGGTCAAACAAGCCAACTAAACAACTAGCTTAAAAGCCAGCATTTTTTGCTGATCAAACAAGCCAACTAAAAAAGCTTACAACCAACTACAAACAAACATTTCAACTACAAAATCAGAATTTACGCTTTAGAGCAGTATCAAACGATCCAACTTACTATACCATAGATTCATTTGGTCAACATTGATTCCCACACAATCAAGAAAACACAGGTTTTAAAATCACTTACTTGCTATGTAGTCTTCAACGTACTCATCATTAACCTTTCCATGAGCCATCGCACCAACCTGAACAAGCAAAGGATTGAAAAAGACCAATATTACACTAGAAAAAGGAATAACATAACAAGTTCAGTCACTTATAATGCATACCACAAAGACATAGTTGAGATCCTCTTTAACAGCAGTCACATATTTCTGAATGTCAACCAATTTATCCGAGCTGAATGAAAAGCCTGACGAATGAACAACCAAATGTCATTCACTATAGAGGGAATTGGATAAAAAGATCGAAGCCGTTCCAAACAGTTACAAGACAGGATCACTAGTCAAACGTAAGCTCACCTATCTTACGGGAATTAAGAGGTAGATACTGAGTAACAGGATTTTTAATCACACGGAAGAGTTTGTCTCGCTTGCCAGCTGCATATATGCTCAACTTCTGTAGCAATTGCACTGAAGTGACATGGGAGAAAATTAAAAAGACACCAAAGTACAGGCCAAATATAGCAAACTACAGTTAAGAACAGTGTCACATGGTTCACTAATTGCCTCGTGAATCACGATTTGTAAATAGCGAACTACGGTCGGTTTAGGGCTATTTTTGAACCATTTTGAGTGAATCGCGAATTCAAAAGGCGAACTAACTAGTGAATTATGTTTCACTGGTTAAGAAATATGAATAGATTCAAAAAGAAAGGTGCAAGGAAATAATTTTAACTTACACATAATGCCAGCAAAACGTTTATATGTTCTCGGAATACGAACATGAGGCTTAACCTCAAAAAGTATGCCTTTCTCAGTTTTAACATACACAGCTCGAATCCTCCCAGCCTTATTCAAGGGGCTATCCAAAATCATCAAAAGAGCCTGAAATTAAAAATTATTTATTACATTGACAACATACCTCCAAATAAACAAGGCATATCAATCTAAATATACAAAAAAACACAAAATTAACGACAAATTCCTACGCGAAAAAGTTGGTCTCACAAACCTGATGAACAATGTCCGGCCTGTATTCTGCAGGGTCCCTATTATGCTTCCGCAAAAAATTTGCATGGTCCTCGGAGTTCAAAATTTGGTAGGTCTGCAATTGCATAAGGATATAATATCACTATAACGTAGACTCATTATCATCATCATCATCATCGTACATGGTGTATCCCGTACATAGAAATCATTATAACGGAGACTATGATCATTAAATTATTTCATCCATTACCCATAAAACCATCCACAAAACAGGATAAAGGGGACATCAGAAGACTTAAATTAGAAAATATACCATAATTATTAAAACTCTATTTTAACTTACAATTTTTCAAACTTAATGAGCCTAAAAGAATCAACTAAAATGAAGCCGAAGTAACGTAAACTAATAATCGAGGGCCCTTCAATTAGGGGGGATGTATTCCATTCCTTCTCAAATTCATACATTGGATGGTTGGCCCTAGTCGTATAGTCTTCCTAGCATATACAAAAAACAAACAAACAAACAAATAAGTATTGAACTTGATGATTGGTAGACCTTGCCAACTTTGGCAACCTCAAGGGAAGCTCTTTCAAGGACGAAAATGGCACCGGAACGGCTATTTTGATCCGAAATGGTGATCGGAATCCCGGGCAAATCTTTCACAACATCATCCACTACTTTTTCATCTTCTTCAATTACACTAGTTGTAACAGTTTGTTCCTCTTCTTTCATCACTTCTGCTTCCTCCTTGTCATACTTAGCTTCCTTTCTCTTCCTTTTCTTACCAGCTTTTACTGCAAATGGCCTTGTCATTTTCTACACAGAACATTAAATATCCATGAACATATATTCTACAACTTCAAACAATAAAAATGGTAATACCCAGAAAGTAAAACAGAAAAAAACTAACACCCAATAACAAAAAATCAACATTCAGAAATTGTGAAGTGGGCGTAAATAATTTAAAGCAAAATCAGTATTGAAAATGCCCACCGAAATTCAACTGAATAGTAATACTAATACAAATATTAGGGATGGCAACGGGTCGGACAGGATCCAGATCCGGACCCGGATCCGCGGGTCCAGTTTTGCAAGACCCAGATCCAGATCCGCGGATACTCATTCTCACCACATCAATCTCAAGAAGTCATATAAACCCTTATTGCCACCAATGTCAAGCCCCTTTATTTTCCAGAACTCATCCAAAAAGCACTCATGGGTCAAAATAATGAACAAATATCTTTGAGCTCCAACAAAAATAATATATCTTCAAATTATAAGCAGTAATAATGATAACATTTCAGTCATCAGATGCATCAAACTCCATACAGCCAGTAAAAATACTAAAACAAGCTTACACTTAACATTATCCACAATACAACTACAAAATAATGCAATTTCCTATCAATATCAATAATAAAACACAACACAATCAAAAACTCAAAATCATAAAACACCAAATAAGCAATTAAACCACACCACATAACGCATTATTCCATCAATATCAATCTAATAATAAGATCAAAAACTCAAAATCAAAAGACACCGATTAAATAAAAGGATTAAAACACATTAATACTTTTTCTGATCAACAAACAAAAACAAAGAAATAAAATCACAAGTAAAATCCAAAATGATAAAAATCAAAAATTACCATTGAACTCAACAATTCAACATAAATCAAAAATTACCATTGAACTCAACAATTCAACATAAATCAACCACTCAACATAAATCAAAAATTACCATTTAACTCAACATAAATCAACCACTAAACTCAAATAGATAAAAAACTACTCCAACATAAATAAAAAATTACCACTAAATTCAACATAAATCAACCACTAAACTTAAATAAATCAACATAAATCAACCACTAAACTCAAATAAATCAACATAAATCAACCACTAAACTCAAATAAATAAAAAACTCCTCAACATAAATCAAAAATTACCACTAAACTCAACATAAATCAACCCTAAACTCAACATTAGACATATATCTACTACTCAACATAAATCAAAAGTATTGTAGGAAAAAAAAAAATTAGGGTTCATTACCTTCAAATCCGCCACTCCAGCCGCCTGTGAGGAGAGGGTGGGTTGGCCGGTGGCTGTGAGGAGGAGTAAGCGGTTGGCCGGTGGCTATGAGGAGGAGTAGGGCTCTTTGTCGACTGTCGAGGGTGATGACTGAGTGAGGGCGTGCTGCAGAGGGAGGGAGTCTGGGAGTTGGGAGTTGGGAGTTTGAGACTCTGGGTATCAGGGATTCAGGGTATGTGGCAACTAGGGTATGTTAATATATATTTAATAAAAAAAAAAAAAAAGAAAAAACGGGTCCTCCAGACCCGCGTGTCCGGGTATTTTTCTCAGATCCGGATCCGGACCCGTAAAATTTAAAAGGATCAGGATCCGGATCCGACGGGTCCATTTTTAAAACCTAGATTCGTGAAAACGGATACGGATCCACGGATCCGGATCAGGTCCAGTACCCATTGTCATCCCTAAATACAATACAAGTACACAAATAAATAGCTCAATTTGAAAGATAGTATAAAGAAAAAGCTGTAACTTACTCAATCGAAGAACCCTAATTAGCAAAAGATGCGCGTAAAAAAAAAAAGAAGGAAGAGAATAACACACAAGGTTTAGGGAATTTCGGGTTTACAAAAGTCGGACTTATTTGGAGAACCAATGTCTATTGCCCACAAATAAAAACAATAATTTTTGTGACAACGCGTCTCTCACGTGAATTTGAACTCATTTTAAAATTAAAAAAATATTTTATGAATTATTAAATTAAACCATCTTATGTTGAAACTAATGGATTCCTATACATATATGTTAAGGTGATTATTTATAATTATAGCCTATTTGTTGATGAGACGATTTCATATAAGCCGACATAATTTTTTAATAAATGGTTTATTAACTCAACGTAAAACAACTTAATACATCTAAATAAATGAAAATTATGTTAAATCTCAATCAAAATAACTTAAACACACTGCAAATGGAAATGCACTTTTATTATTAATTGAATATTTACATTAATATATACTCCTCATACTTACTAATGATTAATATATTTGAAAAAATATTATGATAAATATTTGTTTATCCTTTTATATTATATATAACATAAAATCCTACTACAAATTAGATTAATATACTTTTAGACTGGCCTAAAAAAAAGTCAATCAAACAAACCGCCTCTTAACAATTTGTGCAAATAAAATGTTCAGCATACAAAATTACAATTTTATCCTGAATTTATAAACCCCTCTTTTCACTTTTTCAATAGAAGAAACTTTGTAAAACCCTGTTTCTCCATAATTAAGGAGCTGGAATTCATTCTTCATCAAACAAACCCTAAATATTTCAGAACTTCACCAATTGATTGGATTTTAAGTTTCTAACAAACCCTTCAAAATTAATATTTGAAGCCGGGAAGTTTGTCAATTGATTGAAGTAATGGCTTTTCATGGAGGTACTCTCAAGTCGACCTCCATTAATGGCGTCAAAGTTTATTCTTTGACTGGTCAACACCGTTCTTTAGCCTCTTGGCTTAACCCTAAGAAGCAGCGTGCTCTTAGGAAAGATAAAGGTATTTCCTTTTCTCTTTTGATTTTTTGGGATATTATTTAAATTTGTCTGTATTTTGTTTTGTAAAGCGTAAAAGTTCACATCTTTATCAAATAAATAGTATGAGAATATGCAACATTGTATGATTGTATGTGGGTTTTGTAAACGGGTGTTTATGTTATTGAATGAATGGTGGAATTCGTAGAGAAATATGAAGAATGGTGTATGGTGTATTTTACAATGAAATATGGAGGGTGAGTAAAAAGTTTGGACTTTGGAGACAAAATCCAAAGTAGTAGGGTTGGCTGAGGAATATGAGGGCTACTGTACCTTACCCGGAAATAGTGATACTTGCTCCAACGGAGACAAAATCCGATTAGTGATGGGAAGGAGGGTCAGAGTAGTAGGGTTGATCTCCATGTAGCCTTGCATTGGACTTCATTTGGTGAAATTTTTCTTGACGCATTTGCATCGGTCTCTTCCTGTATGCTTTCTATCTTAAGATCAAACTAGTTATAAGTGTGACTTACAATGTTCATCTCTCCCCCTTTCATTAAGACCTATCTAGCAGAAAAGGTGAAAAGGTCAATTAAGGTTGGAGACTTTAATTCAAAGTATAACCAATTGAAGTATGATCAAGTAAGTCTTTCTAAGTATTTGCAGTCTCCACAGAGCTGTGCTCACACATGGAGGAAGCTTCTACTGTGCCTCATCTTCTCTTGTATAGTGAAAAGCCGAAGGCTACATACTTTCAAGCATCTTGAAAAATAGAGAATAAGCATGCCAGCTTGCCAACTATCATAAATAAATTTGTGGATTCACGTTTAGTTCTGTTTTCATTGTGTTTTTATTAGCATGCTGCCATTGGCATGATATAATATGTTTTTGTTCGCCTGCTCAGCCCATATGTTCTTTTGCTCCTTAGTATGACTTGTATTTGAATGATTTCTTATTTGTTGGAAATTTGGGTGTCCCTTGTTTAGATTATATGCGAAGAGTAGAATTAATCCAGGACTTGAGATTTGAAACCGCAACCACGAAAATCAAGGCCACACCCGATGGAGAATTTGTTATTGCTTCAGGTATGTTGTTGCTAATATGCACATGATAGAACCCCTGTCCTCGTTTGGATAAATTTTTCTTCAACTAGTCATTGATAAACTTGAAATTATGAAAATCTAGGTATCTACCCCCCACAAGTTAAGGTGTACGAATTAAGGGAACTTTCCTTGAAGTTTGAAAGACATTTGGATTCTGAAATAGTTGATTTCCAGGTACTTCTATAATTTTATTTTGAATTGTGGGATGTCCATAATTACATTTTCAAGTAAAAAAGGAAAAAAAAAAAGAATAGAAGGCAAAAAATCAACTTGCTAGTTTCATGATCCTCACAAACCTCTTTTGATAAGATTTATTCTTTTATTGCTCAATGATAGTTGCTGTTAGTTAATTAAACATTTTTGTGGCTGAAACAGGTCTTGTCTGATGATTACTCAAAGCTTGCATTTCTCTGTGCGAATCGAACAGTCAATCTACATGCAAAGTATGGGAGTCACTACAGTTTGAGGATTCCTAGGTATGCTATCTCATACAAGAGACATGTTGTTTCTTCTTCATTTTTACAATATAAATGAATGCACGAAAAAGCGTTTTGCCCGCTAAAAGTTGAAACTGAAAGGGAAGAACAACTCGATTTTTTTAGGTTGAATCAATAGAAATTTAGTATTTTACTATCCTGTCCCAGAAATTTAGTGAAGAAACTTCACTCTATTTTAGCCTTCATTTTACTATCCTGTCCCAGAAATTTATTGAAGCAACATTACCAAGGAGTTATCATTTCCCCATTTCTCTTCCAATTTTCTTTAAAGATATTTTCAATTTAATGACAAACATGAGAATATATTTCAGTTTTCGTATGTGTGTTTTCACGAGTCTTCCCATAAAAATTCTCATAATAGACTAATTTATTGTGTCTTCTATATAGGCCAGGACGAGATATGGCATATGATTGCTGGTCTTGTGATTTGCTCTGTGCTGCCTCTTCGCCAGATCTTTACCGAATAAATTTAGCACAGGTATGCCCTGCTATTCTCCAATTGATAACCTCCAAATTGTTTTGCACTTTTTTATACTCCTATATTTTACATCCAATTGTTCTTCTCTCATCTATAAGTCTCGCTCTCTAAAAAGAGTAAATTAAACTTGCTCATCTTCTTTAGAGAACAAAGGAACTTGGCAACAACAATGACACAAAACAAAGAACCTTGAGTTTGAAATTAAATTTTCCCCTCTGGGAATTGGGATTGAATGCATGCTTAATCTTCTTGTTTTGATTTTTTGAATTATTCTTTCTTGCTCCATCGTGGGTGTCAGGGCTACTTTACTTTTCTTTATTGCTTCAATATGGGTGTCAGACTCAGAATACTAACTTTTCACGTGCCTTCTCTATACAGGGTCGATTTCTTGCCTCTCTCCCTACTAAGTCCCCTGGACTAAATGTAGTATCTAGAAGGTACAACTGTGTTCATATTTTATTTAATATACTCCCTCCAATTCCTTTTATTTGTCCCATTTTCTTATTTGGGCAGTTCATCTCTATTGTATTTTAAGATGGTACCCTCATTTTCTTATAGTAAAAATACCCAATGTTGCACATGGGGCTACTATTTTAGGTAGTTTCCTTATTCTTTTAATATTAAAAATTAAAAATACCTAATATTGTACATGGATCTACTATTTTAGATGGTCCCCTCTTATTACTTGTGCTCAAACCAAAACGGACAACTAAATTGAATTGAAGGGAGTACTTTTTTTCATCTTACTTACAATTCGTCACTCTGAGATTTTGAAACTTCTGTAATGTTGAATCAGCAAGCTTCATGGATTAGTAGCCTGCGGTGGTGAGGATGGGGCTGTGGAATGCTTCGACATGAGAACAAGATCATCAATTGGTAGAGTTGATGCTGTCCCATCTGCTGATGAAGAGGTACAGACTTGCAGTTGTTTATTCAAAGCTCTATATCAATGCCTTCTGAATTCGTATAGTACATTAACAAATTCATGATCTATAATTTTTTTTTTCTTTTTGGATAGTTTTTCAGGATTTTTTCTCTCTTTTTGATGGTAGATTATACTGTTGAAAATTTGTTTACTAGAAGCAGTAACATACCACATTATAGTTTCTGATTTATCTGTGACCCAGTATCTACATGCTACAACAGCCACAAAAAAAAAACGTTGATCCATGCAATGTCGTAATATTTAATATTTAGTTATTTTTTTCCTTGCATAGAATCTGAAGTCCCATTATTATCTGTGGGCTAGCTTTGTTTTTTCTGAACTTTTTTATATGAGAAAAGCACCCTAACCCATGTCCGTGCATCACTGGTAGGTAACTGCAATCGAGTTTGATGAGGATCGAGGCTTCCAGATGGCTGTAGGAAGCAGCGGAGGGACGGTAAGATGTGATTCTATAACTAGCAATCTACGTATATATTTTTAATACTGCCTTTTTGTTTTTTTTTTGCTTTCCTTGTTTTGGAAATGGTTACTTAGGAATCAATTTATGCAAATAGTGCATACCTTTTTCATAATTGTTAAAGCTCATGCGTTGCATGGACCATAATTTTAGGAACCTAAGAAGGTAGGACCTATTATCGATTGCATTGAATACGAATTCACGTAGTCCAGCAGAATCTCAGACAGGGCAATCTTCTCCAATCATTTATTATCGGTTTATTTGTGATGGCATGATAGAAAGTTGGCATTAAACTTTAAACCATATAGCTAATTTGATAGTTATTTATTGAGCTGAGTGACGGACATTGGTCTTCTAAATGACGGGAAGAAATGAAGCGCAGTGTTTTGTTAGATGATTAGAAAATAATTTGCTTAATATGTTTCCTCTTTTAGGGATTCAATCTCTCACTATCTACCTCACTTAAAATTATAGATAAGAAGGGAAGAAATGTACTTAATACGTGATTTCTCTTGAGTTCTTCGAATTATGAACTGTGACACTATTGTACACGCATCTTCAGCTTTGTAGGTTATAAGTTAATATCTTTCCCATTATCTTGTGAGTGGTAAAATGAGCAGAGGATTGAATTTTTTGGGATGTCAATGTTGCTGTTTTTTTCTCATTTAACTTCTGATACGGACATACGGTGCACTGAGAAGAGTTTAGATGTATTGTATAGTAACTTGGTATGATATTCTCATTGGATGAACTTTGTCTTAATGATGCACTGGATTTAGTTGCCACTTAAGCTCGAGCCTTTAAAGGATGTCAAATTTTGGTTTTATGCTATAAATTTGGTATCTTGTGGAATGTCTTATTATGTCTCTGATGATATTTTTGGAAATCAAATCAGTTTTGAGTCAACACTATTATTGCTGTTTAAATGATCACGTATGCTGGCATCCAAGTTGCTTTAATTGTCAAGAGTTATATGGGAAGCGTGATACAATAGATCTGTATTTACTATTTGATGTTACAGGTTATGATCTTCGATTTGCGATCATCGAATCCTATCCGGGTTAAGGATCATATGTAAGCATGCAGCTTCACTTTCTCACTTGTAATTCATTGACTCTGTTGATTATTCATTTCGATGTTTGATTTTCTTAAATTTTGATCCATTTCACAGGTATGGAAGCCCAATTTTGGATATCAAATGGCATCAAACTTTGAATTCTCAGCATTCTAAGTTGATCACCACAGATAGTCATATAGTCAGGTTCTGGGATCCTGAGACGGTGAGACTTCTATTACCTTTGCGTATTATTCTTAATGAAGCTTGGTAGTCCTTTTCCGCGTTCCATTTAATAAAGATACACCGTAACAGTAGTCACAAAATCCACATACTGCTTTCTTGTGTTTTTGTATTTTTTACTCCTTAAATTTAAAAGCTCTTTAATTGCAGGGTGAAGGGATGACGAGTATTGAGCCAACAGGTGGCGCAATTAATGATATATGTGTATTCCGTGAAAGTGGTCTGATCTTATTGGGTCTAGACTCTAGCCAGATACCCTCTTACTTTATTCCTGCGCTTGGGCCCTCTCCCAAGTGGTGTTCATATTTGGAAAACTTAACGGTAAGTACTTGGCCTTAGTCCTTTTTAGTAAGTAACAATAGTTTTGATCCTTTTGTAAATTGATCAGTGTTCCTTGAGTTGTTTTGTGGCGTTCCTTTTTTAAATATAAATACATTCCTTGATAGTCTTTAATTGCGTTTTACATTAACTTTGCAGGAAGAGCTGGAAGAGAATCCCGAGACAACTATATATGATGATTACAAGTTTTTGACCAAAGAAGACCTTGAGAGACTTAACCTGACAAACTTAATCGGAACCAATCTTCTTGTTGCTACTTTGCACGGATATTTCATAAATCATAAGTTATATAAAAAGGTCAGCGAGTTTTATCTATCTCCAATATATATTGAATTTTTTTGTTCAGCCTGTGTTTAGTTTTCATGTCTGGACTTGTCATATGCGGTAAAAGTCAACATTGCCATGTTTAATTTGTTTTAGTCTGTTGGAGATCCCGATATATGCGGAGTGTCTGCCATTGAGCAAGCACTGGGAAATGGGCGTCGAACAAAAAATCCTTTGATATTTTGAATTAGATACCATCTAGGTCTTATTCATTAATTTATTAGGATTAGTGAGTGGCTTAATTCGTAGAAATTTGTTGGTGTTGGTGCAAATATGGTAAAAAACGTGGTTGGTGAACGGTGATACGGTAACGAGAATGATGTTCTTTAGGGTATGGTCGTTGCTTTGTAACCGTGTAAGATATTATTAGACGCATATTATGATCTATATAAGATATTCCATTTAAAGAGTAGATTCAAGTGATTTAAGTAATTTTAGTTGTTCTTTAGGGTATGATCGTTGCTTTGTAACCTAACCATGGAGTGTCCTCCGATGTTGCTTACCCTACTTTAAACCGTGACTGATAAGAGGCTGGTGGGATGGGATAGTGCTGTACATGGATTTCGGAAATCAGTTGCTATAAGGAAACACAAGTGGAAATACTTAAGATTTGGTGGTTTATTGCAGGCAAAATCCATAGCAGATCCATTTGACTACGATGCCTACATTGAGAAGCAGAAGAAGGAGAAACTAGAGAAGTTGCAACGTGAACGTATAACGGTTAGTTTTGTCCTTAGAAATTACTTTAGTTGCTTTTATTTTTCTGATCCGAAGATTCTGCTTTGCTTTATTGAGTGGTGTAATTTTCTTTCTTCTTCTGTTTTATTATCTTAACAGATTAAAAGGAGGTTGCCAAAGGTTAATCGTGGTCTGGCTAACGCTATTCTTGAGAATGAAGAAGCTGCAAATGACGAGGATGCTGATCGAAAGAAAACCTCGAAGAAAAAGAAGGGATTGAGCAGTGATATTCTTAAAGACGAGAGATTTGCAGACATGTTTCAGAAACCAGTATGGCCTCATGATATCTTATCCATCACGGGATTCTCATTAGATAATATTATGTTGATTTTTTATGATATGTTGTATGTAATTCGCGTACTCTAGCTGTTCACCCTTAAAAGAATTCTGCCTGAAATAAATTCATTTTATTGCATCATTATTTACATATATATTTTTTTGCCAAAATTTCGTCCAGGAATTTGAAATTGATGAGAACTCTGAGGACTATTTGGCTCTTCATCCTGTCGCTTCTCAAAAGGGGGCTAATTTGGTGGATGAGCATTTCGAGCCTGTTATGGAGGAGGATGAGATGAGTTTAAGTGATGCTGATGTTTTCTCCGCTTCTGAAGATGAAGAACGAATGCGAGTTCCTAGGTATTATTCAGTTTATTTTCATTTTTTTTACGTTTTTGTTTGATTTGAGGATTAAAATTAACTATCTGCTTACATTATAGGCTGACAAAAAATAAAATAGGCAAAATTTTGCGTTGTGTGTTTTTGAGAATATGTTTATGAACGTAACATCTCAACTAGAGGTGTTCAAAACAGACCCGATGACCCGATATTTTTCCGACCTTGGAACCGAACCTGAGTTCAAAATGAATTTTTAAGATGATTCAAAAATCAATGTTGACACAAGATCTGATTTGAACCAACCCGAAATTGACCTGATGACCCGAATGAACACCTCCAATATGGAGGAAATCTAGGTCCGGGCCTCCCTAGGCCATGTTCCGGGTTATTTGATTAATGGAACTCCGAAATGTGACAGTTGAATTCGTTCTGTACACATTTAGATATCAGGGTTTAACCACACTATACTACACTATTCTAGATTTGCCTCGAGCCGTGAGAAATGAAAGTTTGTATAATCCGTTCTTGTGTCGAATCTTTCAGGCTATATGAAGTAAAGGATGAAAGGCACGCACAAGCATTCTTGGAGAGCGTGTCGCTTACCAACGAGGATGCTCTTCCTTTAGGAGAAAGAGTGGCCGCTTTACAAGATGTAGAAGCCGGTTCGCATCTACCTGCTGGTGTTAAGTTGGGTCCCGGTGGGTCACGAGAAATTTCCTTTGTTTCTAAAAAGAAAGGGAAGTATCAAGAAGATGACGAAGATAGAGAAAATCGGCGTAACAAGAGGGGTGTTCAGTCATTAGGGCTTAAACCTACAAATTATGAGAGGAGTCGAGGAAGAGGTCGAGGTAACCGTGGGCGAGGCAGAGGTCGAGGTCGACATTGAGGTTATCGGAAGTCATCGAGGTAGAATTTTTGGCGCTTCCTTCTACCTTGTAATATCTGATTTTAGATTCCTTTTCATCTATTGTAAAATTTAGTCTAATAATATTTATGTTCTATTTCAAAATTGAAAAAAAATAATTGATCATGGAAATTTTATCAGGTTTTTGTAGTTATTTTTTTTGTGAACTTTAATTCTAGTAATTAGATCATGTTAAAGTTGATTGAGATTGTGTTGGATTAGTTTTGGGTCCAATATCTAATATCATATCGTAATTTTAATTTAAGTTATAAATTTTATTTTTTTCTGTATAATATTCTCTTTTAAAACTAAATAACTACTCATTTCGTTTCTTTAATTGCCCTTCATTTGCCATCTTGTTCGTTTTTTTTTTTATATTGCATCATTTTTATATTTAGTAAATTTAAGGAATTTTTATTTTTTTGTATTAAAGGATGGATATTCTAGCTTGCTCTAAATTATTTCACCACCTCTAAACTAATAGTATTGATATTGATATTTATAATAGTTTATCCATGTATAATATTTATGTTTATCTATTATATTTACAACTCTAAATTAATACTCCCTCCTATTCGAAGGTATTAGTCTCATTTGATTTTTGATACTATTTATCAATCACTCTTAACTGGTATTTTATTCTTAATCTATAAGTTATAATATAGTCAAGTGATATCTTGTTTGATTTATTTCAATGCAAAAATCATTAATATTAAATTTTTACAATTTTTAATTATACACAATTAGAAATATTAACGATAGAATTATTATATTGACAAATGCGTCCAGTTAAATGGGACTATTGAAATGAATAGGGAGGAGTAGTATTGATAATAATGACATTTGCCTTATAATTTACTATTAAAAATAATTTCAAAAGAAGGAAAAAAATATATTAGTAATTGACCAGGTGTAGTAACAATCTAGCCTTTGAAGGTGACTTTTTCCTTGACTGTCTCCCCAGAAAAAAATACTTTTCTTTCGAGAATTTGGATGCGACAGTTCTGTGCATAAAGGATTTTTTTATCCTTCATTAATTTATACTATCGCATTCGTCAACCAATGATGCACTTTTACATTTACATTACTTTCCACGGTTATCATGTCAGATTTCAGATTATGTGTTTTCACTAGAGCTGTTCAAATTTAACCCGACTCGAAAATTCGATCCGGAATCGAAAATTATCCGACTCGAAAATGCTAATTTTTAGGTTTACCGAACCGAAATTATCCGAACCGGTACTGCACTCGAACCGTTTGATAACTGAAAAGGGCAAAATCGAACTCGAACTGCAATCGAATTTTATAACCGACATATAAACATTAACCGATGTTACCCGAACTCAACAGTGATCGACCCGAGTCAAATCCGACCTGAATTATGCACGTAACCGAATGCAACCTGACTAAAACCGATTAAGATCGAACTGTTTTTTAACCCGAACTGATACAAACCCGAATCGATTATTAATCGAACTGTTTTTAACCCGAACTGATACAAACTCGAACCGATTGTTAATCGAACTGTTATAAATCCGAATCAATTTTTCACCTAATTTCTGCAAATTAGGTCCAATTTCAGTTTTCTAATTATGATTTTTGAATATTTGAAAACTAATTTCTAATATTGAAACATTGTAAACAAGATTGTATATAAATAAATAAGATTCCCCATGATATTGATATCAATTATAAACCAATAAGCACATTACAAAAACCTTAGAAACATACTGAAGTTGAACAACTAGATGTTTCTTCAATACTTCAATCTAGACTTATCTTGCTTTCTATTGCTAATTAATAATTATATATTTCATGTTAGTAATCCACCAATTCTTCAAGCTTTAAGCCCCAAAAAATTTACATCCATCACTTATACATCCACCAAATTTATATATACAAATATCATGTTTTTTACCCCAAAAATTTACATCCATCACTTATACATCCACCAAATTTATATATACAAATATCAAGTTTTTTACCCCAAAAATTTACATCCATCACTTATACATCCACCTAATGTAAATATACAAATATCAAGTTTTTAACTCAAAAAATTAACATTCAATCAGCAACTATATATAGTTATATATCCACCATAAAAGTATCATCCATCAAATGTGAGTATATCCACCATTAAATACTTTCTCCAAAACGAAACATAAAAGTCGACAACGAGCACCCAAATCTCTCACGTACTGTTGCTTTGCTTGTGGTACCATATTTCAATCTTGAACAAAAACAAACAAAAAAAGTATTATAAGAAAGTAATTCATTCTTATAAGAAAGATACAAAAAAGAAACGCCTAAAATTTCGTTACCAGAATATGTATCACAAGTCGGGTGAGATCATTGTAATGCTTCTCAAGGTCAACAAACGCCGCATGTTTAGCAAGCTACCAACATGAATCATAGCTAAGGAAACATTTCTAATTGCCTAATCTCAAGTAAACAAGGCTATTAGAAAGTTGCCTATAAGACTAAGACTCATGGATAACATTCACCCAATCCAACGACTATCAAGTTTCCATGTGACTTGTAAGGTTAAATTACTTGTGTGTTTTAATTTGAGCCACAATCAGATCCATAAGAACCAACATCATTTGCATGGCAACAATCAAGTGAACAAACTATAACTGAGTACATAAATTACACGAAACACGATTTATAATAGAATGATAATTAACTAACATTTATTTAAAAAGTAAAATACGTACCAGATTCTGAAGACGAGGATCCACTTGGACCCTGATCTCCCTTAGCATGCGATTCTGCATCGGGGACTAAGTCACTGCCAACAACTAATCCTACTTCATCAGGTTCTTCTTCATATCCAAACAACCAATTACAAGTTAAAATCAAGGCTTCAACATGTCTTGATAAAAGGGATGCTCTCCATCTATTCAAAATTCTTCCTCCCATAGAAAAAGTTGATTCGGATGCAACTGTGGTTATTGGAATAGCCAATATGTCTTTAGCTATTTTAGACATAATTGGGTAAGTAGCTTGTTGGTCTTTCCAATTCAACAAAATATCAAATTTCGAATCACCATGCATGTGCAAAGGTGATTCAAGGTATTTTTCTACTTCCGATAAAATATTTGAAGAAAAAAGTAGTTCTTGAGAACTTTCAAAACTCTGTAAACAAACAATAAAACATATGAAACTTATTAATAGTAAAAATATTATAATGGAAAGACAAAATTATTGAGATAAATATTAATAATAATAAATATATTGTTAAAAGGAGTGGATACACTAGTTTGTAACTCTTCAAATGTTGTTAATTTCAACAAAAATAATACACATGCTAGTAATCTATCTCAATATTGAACACAATGCAAAACAATGATAAAGTACACAAAACATATAAGGTATTTTAACCATTAGATTAACAAATCACCCGTGTTAGAAATATTGTCAAATTGAAAACCATTAGCTTCATTTGCCTCATTAGCATTCATCTTCCTACAATTAAGAATGAGAGATTGAACAAATTCAAAACCATCTTCAAATTCAAAAGAAGTATTGAACATTGTTTGAACAAAATCATACACTAATATATATTCAAGATTGCATACAGAAGAGAATTGCATACAGAAAGTAAATCTTCATAAATACAGACTTCAATTACATGATGGGACTCCTTCCAAAGCAGATAAGATTGCATACAGAAGAGAATTGAACTAAATCTTCATAAATACACACTTCAAGCATTCCAAGAAAGTAAAAACTGACCCCAATGAATATAATTTTCAAAGTCAACAGCATCAGCCCTTACCTTCCTTCACCAAATTTAATCAAGTTCACAGCCCCCTCATCAATGCCTGTGTATAGACTCCCTTTCACAAGCATACATGGAAGATCAATCCTATCCGAAAGTACATGGTACAAATTTTATGAAAAAGCTATCGTCAAAAATCAAAGCAATTTACTCAAAGCAAAACTCAAAATTCAAAGCAATTTACTCAAAGCAAAACTCAATCAGTGTGTGCGGCTATGACGGTGAAGGTGAAGAAACTAGGGTTTCTTCGACTGCTTTAAGATTATTGGGTACTTGGGCCGCAAGAGTGTGAAGTGTAAACTGAAAAAAAACAAGAACTTCATACCTACAGGCTACGGAACTACAGGCTGCCGGAGATGAACGTGTTCTACCGGCCGGATTGGAGGAGAACAGATGGGATTGTAACAGGGCTGCCAGTTACAGTGAGAGGATGAAGAAGAGAGATTTGGTTAGGGTTTATTAGAGCGGGATTTGGGAAGTTTTTAATGAATATCAGAATATGGGAAAAGGGTTTCATTTCACTGTTTCAGGTTGAAGAAGCCAACGAAGTTCCCTTTTTTTTCAATTGAGAGTGACGTGGCAATTTCTTGACCGCTGATCTGATATTAGCATTATAAATCCAACGCCTAAAACACCTTATCCGTGTGCTATCTTAATAACCAATAACATTTTGTGCAAGTACAACTCATAGATTGCTAAGATGGTAAGATCTCACACGTCTATATACAAAGATCAACGACTTAGAATAAATAATGTATCAATTGAGTAATATATTCATCAAATTGGACAATTAGTTATCTAAAATAATTTATTTGAGTAATATAAATATTGTATATCAAATATTAAATATTTTTGTTATTGAATTTGGTCAAATTGCATAATTTAGGCTATTTAATTCAAAGTAACAAAAAAGGTAGAATATTAGTTTTATTTACTATAATAGAACGAATTACGATAAGCGAATTTTGAATTACGATCGATTATTAATAATAGCCTATAAATTACTTTAGAATATTCAAGATCAGTAATAAGTAATAAGTAATAACGTTGAGTTAACTGTCAATGATAGTCTATAACTATAAGATAGTTTGTATTAGTTTCATTCACTCCAATAGGTCTAGTTCCGAACATTATTAAGCTTTAAATTAAATACAATCAATTATTAGTGTAATAGATTTATTAGTTTAATGTATTCAAGGTCACTAATAAGTATAAATACATAATATCATATAAAATGGTTATGATTACTTGATTAATCTAATTCACTTTATTATTATAAGTTTCAATTATCAAACTTAGAAATACGATCGATTATTAGTGTAATAGAGTAATGTATATTCTAATAGCTTATACTCCCTCTAATTAAAAACAAATGTCTCATTTGGAATTTGCATAAATTCTCTCTCTAGTAATATATTCTAAATTTCTAATAATTTAATTACAAGCCTAAAAAGAAATCGAGAGAATTACTCTGAGTTTGAGGGACTAAGGATCATCTGAAGGCACGTCAAGATTTAGCCAAGCTCGGCATCCGATCGGAATTGCATCCAGTTGGTTCAACCATCCCCAAGGCCTCATACACACTTAATAGACAACAAATGGCTGCCTTTGAGAGTGGCTTAAAACTCTAAGATTTCCTGATGGGTATATTTTAAATTTAGCTAGGAACATCGACATGACTTAACATCAGATATTCGGGATGAAGAGTCATGATTGTCATGTGTTCATGAAACGATTAATTCCCATAGCATTTCGGGAATTGCTGTCAGCTAAAGAATGGGAAGCTCTACAAAAGTTAGTCTGTTCTTTAGAAGTCTTACTTCTCCAAAGATTTCTGCAGCTGATGTGTGGAGTTTGGATGAGGAAATTGCATTGGTGCACTGTAAATTAGAGACTATATTTCCTCCAAAATTCTTTGATGTCATGGAACATCTCCCTGTTCATTTAGCTTACAAGTCAAGGCTTGCTGGTCCGGTACAATATAGGTGGATGTATCCATTTGAAAGGTAAATTTTAAAACTAATAATTATTTAAGTTACAAGTCAGTAAGTCTTAATTATTATTATTTAAAGCTTAATGTCAAAAATTACAGGTACCTTCGACATTTAAAGCTTAATATAAAAAAAAAGCGCATGTTGAGGATTTGATTTGTAATGCACAACTTACAGAAGAAGCATCATACTTTGTCTCGCATTACTTTGGGCAAGACGTTCGATGCAGAGTTAGAGATCTTCCTAGAAACGATGACGGAGGCTTTAATAACGTCAGATCGGGTGTTTTGTCCATATTCACACATCCAATCAAATTCCATGGGAGGGGTAAGGTTCTTATAATGGATGAAGCAGATCTCAACATTGCTCAGACATATGTTTTGCAAAACTTTCCGGAGGTTAATCACTTTTATGATCAATTTGTGCACTTAATCAAAAAGTACAAACCATGTTTAAACTAGACCTGATCATGGGCAGCCCGGCCTGAAAAGGTGAGGGTTTGGGTACCAATATATGGCCCGATTGGCGGGTTTGGGTAGAAAATAAGTGGCCCGAATTTTTTTGGGACGGGTTTGGGATTGACGTTTGGCCTGCGGGCCGGCCCGGCCCGGCCAAAATTTATAATTATTCGAATTAAACATGACCCTATTTGACTCGATAAAAACAGGAATGCTTCTTCCATTTCAAAATATTTATATTTTATTTGTTATGAAGTTTGATGTACTAATTCAATTATTAGTATTCTTAATTATATGTAATGAAAATTACAAAAGTTATATATTAATAATCTTTGCAATGAAATGAATCAAACAAGATATCATTTAATTATATTTCAACTTATAAATAAAAAAAATTAAACAAAAATTAAGAGTAAAGAATTAATAATGACATTTTTCTAAGTTGCAATTAATTTGAAACGGAAAAAAAAATATTTTAATTTTAGTTTAATTGTATGATACAATTAAATAATATATAACATAGGCCTGTAAGCCCGCATATTACGGGTTTGGGCAGGAACTTTTAGGCCCGCACTTTGGCCCGGTCCGCATCAATGGGCAATTTTCCCAACCGGCCCGGTGTTTGATCACCTCTAATTTAAACCCAGAGCATATTGATCATGTGGTGCAAAACCAATTTGCACGTTGATTTGAACATATTGTAAGTACACTTTTAACATCATAATTTTGAATGTTAATAGTATTACAAACTAAGTTTAAATTATTGATAATGTGCAGTCTAGATAGTGTGGAGAATGCTCACATTTCAAAGGA
Source organism: Amaranthus tricolor (assembly GCF_026212465.1). Taxonomy (NCBI): domain Eukaryota; kingdom Viridiplantae; phylum Streptophyta; class Magnoliopsida; order Caryophyllales; family Amaranthaceae; genus Amaranthus; species Amaranthus tricolor. The sequence continues at coordinate 42,985,274 of NC_080047.1, forward strand.
CATCGCCGAGGGACCATTGCAAAAGGCTCGTCGCTATGATGTTTGTTACGTGAATGGTTATAGATTTCACACTATTTCCCATTCTGCTAAAAAGAAATCTACTGAAAACAGCGGGGTGTGCGTTAAATTTAATGATAACAGTCCAGATGAAACAGACTTTTATGGAAAGTTAGAGGACTTTATTAAGCTTGAGTATCAGGCACTTCCAATTAAAAGGGTCACACTGTTCAAATGTCAATGGTATGATCAAACTACCACCGGATATGCCCATGGTACGAGAATCCATCCATGGTACAAGTTGGTTGACGTTCATATTGGTCGATCATATAGAAAGCACGATCCTTTTGTGCTAGCAAGTCAAGCTTCCTAAGTTTATATTCTACCTTATCCGAGTTTAAAGCAAAACATGAAAGATTGGCGAGCTGTTTGCAAAGTCAGATCGAAGCATTTTGAGGAAAGTGCTTTCCAATTAGAAGAGAAATCACCAGATTTTGTGATAAATGAAGATGTTTTAGAGGAAATAGTAGCACTGCTGCGTGATCTAGTTAATGAATTGTTAGTGTTAGAAGAAACGATTGATGATGTCGATGAAAATGAAGACACCGATGAAGATCTTGTATTATCTGACAACGATGATGTCGATGACAATTATGTAACCCAATAAATTTTATTTTGTTATCCAATATTTTTTAGTCGTATGTTTAATTAGGTATATTTATTTTTAAATTTGGAACGATTTTCAATTTTAGTAATTATTAATATTAATTTAAAAATATAATAATATTAAAAATAATAACAATTATAATAATAATAATAATAATAATAATAATAATAATAATAATAATAATAATAATAATAATAATAATAATAATAATAATAATAATAATTCTTATTTTAACTAAAATAATAATAATATTAATATTTTTAATTATAATTGAAAAACAAAATAATTTTATTAATAAAACTCCAATAAAATGAAAACAAAGGCCGCGTAAATTTTTTAATTTTAAACTCCAGACCAAATTCCGACTGTTATATGGTAGGAATTCAGTCGAAATTTTGAAAATCAAAATATGCTAGGAAAGTGGACTGACAGCATTGCAACCTTGGGAAGGAAAACACGCTTTTCATTATACCGACTAAACTGCGACTAACTGTTAGTCGGTATACCGAAAAGGTGTTTTACCTTCCCAAGGCCTTCTGAAAAGTTACTGAGTGCATTAAGTGTGGGAGGTGAATTAGTAAAATATCTCACCGCCTGGCTTCTAGTCAGTATTTAGTCGGAAATCTGATGATATAAAAAAAAATTTCACTAGAAAATGCCATTTTCAATTTACCTTATTTCCTTCTACCTTTCCTCTCATCCTCTTTAGGCAGTTTTGGGGGGCTGTAAGGGGGTTGTTATGGGTGGTTTTGAGGGTTGTTTAACTTGTTTTGTGAATTAATTAAGTAGTAAAAATAATAATAATAGTTGTTAACATGATTAATTTTATGTTATCAAGCCATGCTTAGAATGAGAAACAGCCAAGGACAAAGGATTGACCCAAGAATTGGAAAACCTTATGAGTCGTACAATGACCACCCGGACACACATACCCTATTCGTCCTTCCCATGAACAACCTCAACATCGTACTCGTTCTGATGCACAACCTACACCTAATCGACCTCAACCTCTAGCTTTAATTTATTCTCAACCTACTCCGGGTTTACAGGAACATTTTCCGAGGAGTGAATTTATGAGGTAGAAGGTCAGTCCCTCTCTGGTGACGTCGCGTGGTTCCCGACGTCTGTCTAGGACACCGAAGCCTGCCACTCCACAGCGATCGTCGCGCGATGATTCTTCCCCTGCGGTGGAGCACCCACGACCACCCCTCCCATGGATGCCTGGTAATTCTGGGTATGTTTTATTATTTGTTGCTTTTTGATAATTATATTTAGTCAATAAACTAATTAAAACTTGTTGATTTTTGAAGGTTTGCCACAGACGGTGGCAACCAATTAGCCACCTCCATCCGTAGGTCCTTTGAGGCTTATCAAGATCCTAATGAATGTACATGGAGGCACCTAGACAGACAAACAATCGATTTCTACTGGCAACAATTTCAAGTAAGGATAACTACTTTATCATTTATCTATTTGACTTCATTACTTCTTATAAATATACTAATTGATCTTGTCGTTTTAGAAACAATGGTTTTGGGATCCTTTTATTACTCCCTTAGTGTATAGAGAGTGGGAGAAGAAGGCCAAGATCCTATTTTTCAAGCCGTTAAAAACATTGAATCACATGCGCCAAGAAAGAAGAAGCCCTCTAAGGCTATCTATGGTGTTGGTCACGCGGTACAACATTATTATGCTGAATTTGTGACGTCGCAATCCCAACACTAAGCCGCTCCTCCTCCGACCCAAATGGTTAATAAGAGGCTGGATCACCTTTAGGAAATCTTGAGTCAAATAGATGATCGCCTCAACAATGCCATTTCCAAGGAGGAGCATATGGCCCTTGTGGGTGAGCAAACGCAAAACAAGGGAAGAGGTGAACCATTTGTTATCCTTTGTGCGCACGCTGTTCTAGCAGAACCCGGCTTTCCAACAACCTTTTTCGTCTCCACCATCCAGCTAGACCATTGTTTTTAAGTTTCTTAATGTTGAATTGTGTTCGGAACAATTTGGAATTGTATAATTTATTTGGCAGATACTTTTATGTTTTTTTAATTTGTATATAAATTTAGTTTCGTCCGTATTCGAGCTTATTTTTATCGTTTTATTGTTTTGTTTGATCGATCATTTATTTTATCAATAAAATAATCATTGACAACATTTGACCAGATTAATTATTTTAATCATAAAATTTTCCGACTATATTCCAACTAATAAATAGTAGGAATTTAGTCGGAAAAACTAGCCGCGTTTTCTTGGTTGAATACATTCAAATTTCATGTTTGATTTTCTGACCATTTGCCGACTAATATTTAGTAGCAATGTAGTCGGAATCCACAACCGCCTTTTTTAGGAAAGATGAAGTCAATTTTGAGGTTTGACTTTTCTGATAAATTCGTACTATTTATTAGTCGAAAATTAGTCGGAAATTTAAATTAATATTTTAATATCCAATTTTTTGAAAAATAAAGAGAATTTTGATTTTCTTAAATTCCGACCAATCTCTTGTTGGAATATAGCGACTAATTTTTAGTAAGTGATTAGTCGGAAATTTTCGACAAAATTCCTACCAGTTTCTTTGGTTGTAATTCCGACTAACTTTCTACCGCCAGCTTTGTAGTCGAAATTCCGACCAATATACCGACTAACCAGCATTTTCGACCATTTTGAGCCGACTAAATTCCAACTATTTTGTCCAGTCAGAAATTTGTTATTTTTTTGTTGTGATAGCCCATCCAATAGGAGTATATATTATGAGAATATGAACTTTTGTTTGAGATTGTCTAATCGAAAGATAAGTCTCTCATAAGAAGAGCTCTTTGTAAATAAGTAAATGATGATGAATAAATTGGAAATAAAAAAATATGCAAATAAAATAGGATGGAAAGGTATATATTTACAATTTCAGTTTGTCTTATATGAAACCGTTTCATCATGAGACGAGCCAATATAATTAGGCTATTTCTTTAATTGATTACTTTAAGATCATAAGTAATTGTTTTAAGGTTATAAGTAATTATTCTAAAACTATAAAAATTATTCTTTTAAAATTATAAATGATTATTTTAATGTTATAAGTGATCACTTTAAGATAAAAAATTTATATTGAGTGAGTCCAATAAAAATGGTGTCACCGAAAGACCCTACCGTTTAAATACTACCACATAGACAACTTAACCTCTCAAATTGGTCAAACTCTCAAACTTAATGGTCAATTAACGTTTTCTGTTAAGTGGTAGTCATTTGCAGAGAAATATTACATTAGTTAGTTTTTTGCAGAAAAAAAATACATAAGGTAGTTTTTTGCAAATAGACCTATAGATAAGGTAATTTCTTATAATTTTTCCATTCAATTTATACTCTAGCTCTATTAGTTTACTCGGTTCAATTCAGTTCAAATCATATAAAGTGAATGTTAAATCAAGGTTACTAGGATCGGGATTCTACCTAAGATCGTTGAAGGGTAGGATTGAAATCGGTTGAATCGGATTATGGGATCGTGTGATCCTACAAATATGCATCAATGCTTTGGATTACTGATTATCAATTATAACTGTTCTCTTTTTAAGGTTTATGGTGTAAGTAAAAACTTATTTGACTTCATCTATTAAGTTTTGAAAAAAAATATTATAGCAATTATTTCTAAACTGCAAATTAATAAAAACTTGAATTTAATAAATGTATTGATATTATTATTTTAAATATATTTACATGTAAGTGAAATATGTTTTATATAAAAATACTTTACGATTGAAACTACCCTGTAAGATCGAATTGTTGGATCGTAAGATCTTAAATTGTGTTATGATCCTACCACATTAAGATCCTATCTACTATCCAGATTGGTCGTCTATTTTTGGTTCGTAAGATCGTAGAATCGTAGATCAGAATCGGAATTCTGATAACTATGTATTGAATTATATATAAATAAAAACATAGAAACACAATGAAAATATATTTGTACCATGGTACAAAATATTTCGGGTTAATTTCAATTTTGATTTAATACATGGATTATTTCAGGTTAATTTTGATTTCAATTAATCAGATCAATTTTAGACAGATTTAATCTACACATACATATATGATACATATCAAAACACTAATGTTACAACGAATGTAGTACTTCATTATGTTATTGTCGCTTACGTACACATGCCATAGTTATATATATATATGTGAGGAGCTAAATCACTTGGCTTAACACCAAGAAAACATTGAAGTCCAACAAAACACTTAAATTAACCTAAAATCAAAACATACAAAACCTACCTAAAATATTGTTAATTAGGGATAAATAATGTTTCCTGATGTTTGCTCAACTTTATTAGGATGGGATGAGTATCCCTTAGAATTAGGGACAGTTTACCAAGAAACCTTTCCCAGTTTTGACCTAGATAATTCAGTCTTTCAATTTTCATCTTATCAACCTTATAAAGATTATGATCAAGTCAAAAGAAGTGAATCATCAGTATCACCTCAAGGTAATACAATTGTAACAGATGATATTGATCATGATCCCCAATTAGCTAGGAAACTGAGCCATAATGCAAGTGAAAGAGTTAGAAGGAAAAAGATTAGCAACTTGTATTCTTCTCTGCGTCAATTGCTTCCAGCTACTTATCGAAAGGTAACCAACTCAATCAAAAATTTAAGCTGATGAATAACGCTTTAGGACATATGTACTCCAACACACCCTTTCACACGAGAGCCCTTTGCGGATGCAACATAAGCCCTCCTCGTACATGATGCTGAATATTCCACTTTCACTAATTCTCTATTGAGGCTGTCTCACCGTGAGACGACTTGATCAATAGGGTTAGCCCAAACAATTTATAAAAAAAAAATAAAAAAAATCACACCCTTAAATGGGCATTCAGTTTTCATTGTTTTTTTTAGTATTTTTTACTAATGGTTTTTTGTGTGGACTCTTCTCACTGTGAGACAGTCTCATACAAGACGGGTTGTTCCACTTTTAATTATGGATGGTTGAAAGTTGAAATTGTGACTTCTTATTACGCTGGCTCTGATACCATGTTAAGAAATCAACTTAACAAAAAATTTAAGCTGATAGTTAAGATCTATGATATGTTATGTACTCTAGCATAATCCTGCATGAGATCTGGTTTGATTTATGATTTTTTTTTAGCTTCAATTAGAGATATTTAGCATTACATACCTTTTTTTGTTTTCTTATTTATTGTTGATTTGCAGGAAAAACTAAGCATTCCAAGGACAGTTGTAAAGGCCGTTGAGTACATACCAAAATTAGAAAAAGAAGTGAAAGAGCTAATTAGAAAAAAGGAACAAGTTTCATCAAAACTTACAAAACTAGTAGGAAATGCAAGTGACTCTAAGAAATCCAAATTAGAGGTTAAAAAACACATAGTTAAAGAGACAATGTCATCTTCCATTTCTACACACCAAGTGGGTGATAAAGAAATGGTGATCCAAATATCATCTTTATTAGAGAAAATATCATTTTCTGAGATGAACAGTTGAATGAAGCGTTGTTGTTCGTGGCTCAAAATCGGACTTTGATTTCTTACTAGTACCGTTTTGTATCAATTAGAGCAAGTCTTACTATTTTATAGCAAGATCCTGAATTTGATTCTCGTCCAACCTTATTAACCTACCCTGTCAACCACGAGCTATCATGGGTCAACTTTAAACATGTTGATAAAGCAACACAAAATTCAAATATATTTGTCCGAACCATAAACCCAATATGCTAATCTACACAAAACCGTATTGTGTCTCTTCCAACCCACCTTGTGGTGGAAGGGCGAGGAGGATGGTCTCCCATGCTTCTTCGGACCGAATAACCTAAAATAGTACTAAAAACAAAAAAATTAAGGATTGATGTATATAGACATTATTTTTGCAAGTCAACATGTATTAATATGATGACTTGACCAATCCCACACTATATTCTATAAATTTTAACCTTTTATGTTATAAACAAATAAATAATTAAATTTTATATATTAATCCCTTCATTTCAGTGACTTTTTAGTTTTTGGACACTAATTATAGTTTACTTTTAATGTGTATTTTATTCTTAATCTATAAGTTAAAATATAGTCAAGTGAGATCTTGTTTGATTCGTCTCAACGCAACGATTATCAATTTTTTATAAATTTTAGTTATGCACCATTAGAGATATTAAGATTAAACAAAGTCATAGATTTGGAGGGATTATAAGTTTATAACTAGCATTGAGGGCAGATTTAGACTTATCAAGTAATATTAATAATTCATTATACAAATATTTTCAAGGTCATAGTCAATAGTAAAAAAAATAATTGACGAGAGACTTTATATTTCAAAGAACATTATATTGTCAATTCTAAATTTGTTTCATTATTGCAATTTGGTCCACTCTTTAGTCTTCCTGTTACACCTATTTGGAGTAACATTCATGTCCTTTTTATTTCAACTAATTAGAGCTATCAGTTAATACAATTAACAATTTACTATCCTTATAAGAGGGTTTTTTTAATAGGGCAAATTCTAAGGGGCAAAAGGATCGTATTATGTTGGAAAATAACTCATATGTAATCTCACATTGAAAAATTAGAGAAAGGTTGACGAAGATATATGCTTGATGAGCTACTCCTTCTAATGCCAATTGGTTTTAGAATGTAACTTCATCGAATTTATGTGTAGTCAACTCTCTTCTTATGTGGGTCTTCGTATTTACAAGCCTAATAACAAATTTATTAATTAATTAGTAGGCTTATTAGAATCATGTTTATTTTTCAGTTGGAGCATATACTACTTTCTACAAATAAGGTCTTAGGTTCGATTCTGGTTGCCTAATTTCCTTTCCTAGCCCTCCATGGCTCCATCAATCAATCTACCTTATATTCAAAATAAAATAAAATAGTAGGCTTCTTAATCTAAAATAAAAATTGAAAAAAAAACTAATTGATTTCCAGGTTATATATGATTACATTTATTTAATTAAAGGTTAGGACTTAGGGACTTAGGAGCCTGCATGAAATATGTGTTACAGTCGTGGTGAAGTTGATCGTATATGTTGTTTTCATTACAATGCATGAAATTACGTCATTTAATATGCGTGTGATAGACTTTTTTATATATTGTTTGGTGTAATTAACTTGTTTAATACAATTTTTGTACCCTTTTAGATAGCAACAGGAGTTATAAGGACGATAGGGGATTAAAATTATATGGTTTCGCACCTTATTCGCTCCACTTAGTCGTGAAAATAGAATGAATTCAATAGATAGTGATAGGATATAAATATAAAAAGTATTATCCGTCATGAGTAGTGAGTAGATGGTGACTATAAGGTCTTACACACCTCATATCCACCTGCTCCGCCCCGGCCATATCCATCCGTCCCGCCCCTTACCCACTCGACCCGGCCATAACTACATTGTACTATAATCTTATTACGTTGTAATATTATATGATTTAAATAAAATCAGATATGCATTAAATTTTTAAAGAATTATTTGTATAGTGTGCATATAACGTGGACATGGAATCAATGTCAGACAGGTAAAAGGTGGGTATAATCAGTTGACTATTGTGAATGTGGGTGCATGAGTTTGAATGCATACTTAGGTGAGCAAGCGTGGATATAAAAATTTTACTCGCCATAGGTGGTGTGTAGCTGATGGGTATAAATATATTAGATGAGTATGAATATGAGTGTTAGACTATATATATAAAATATCTTGGGACATAAATTTGAATATCCATATTATTTACTGTCATGATTTGAACAAAAACTACGACTGTTTTTTTAAATTATATTTGGGAAAATATATAAGGGCATGTACCTAACATTCATTGCTAAATAATTAGGCAATGTTAAGAGTCAATACTCAATAGTAGACTGAGCAACAGAATCAAAGGAATAAAAATATTTGTCATATTGGCAACTCTTGATACGATTCTTTCAGGTGTTATCAAAACAAAATAAATATTTTTTTCTCCATAATATAATACTCCTATTAGTGTTATTAACGGATAAAAATGCTAGAAAAATCATTCTTATTTTTCTTTTAAGTATGCTTCTTATTTGATCAAAGTATTAGTGTTATAGCTACTCTTTCATATCATATTGTTGGTTACATTTGAAATACATTTGCTATATTGAAAGAGAAATTTTAAACATAATTTTCCTAAATTGAAAAAATTCTTAGGCCGCGTCCTTTTTTATAGGCATGGGTTGTCGTCTTCTTTTCTACTCCAGACCCTGATGATAGTTCTATGGGCGAAATACACTTGGTTTGATGACGATATAAAAAAGTTAAAATATATTCATGTGAGAATATTATTAGATTCATTTCAATGTAGAGAATTTTATTATATTTTTTATTTTCTATAAAATGTATAATTATAAATATTAAGAAGGAAAAATTATCTAAAATAATCCGCCCTTTTACTGATTTTTCAACAATAATTACAATTTTTGTTTAAACATGAATAATCCCAACTATAAGGGGTGTTTGTTAAGAATGCACTAAGGTAACATCTTACCTATACAAGTCATTTTGCTTAATAAATAAAAAAGTAATTGCAAAATTAAGTAATAAAAAAATCAAAAAAATTAAAAAAAATTAAATAGGAATTGAGTTAGTTTATTTTTTGATTTTAACTTTTATTTTTTAATATTTTTGATTATTTTGGTTTATTTTTATTTTTATGTGGCAATTAACCTACAAAAATCAGTCATCATTTGGGCGACAATGTTTTTGGGTAAGTGACCTAAAATTCGAATTATTCATAGCTAATCAGAAGTTAAGATTATAATAGGAAAATCAATAAAAGATTAGATTATATTCTAGGTAAATTTTCCTATTAAAAATTAAATTATATATACTTGAAAAATGTATAAATAGTTAAATGTAACCATCATTGCAAAACAAACAGAATAATTAAAAGTGGGATTCCGTTATTAATTAGTTATAATTAAATTGAGGTTTAATCAGTGATATTATGAGCCAAATGCTGACCTGTTCTTTGTCAGCTTGTTTTGTGGCTTTCATTTTATATATAATAATAACATAACATGATGACACATCTATTTAACTAACTAATTAACAACAATAACTAATTTAGTCGACTTATACCATTAAAGTAATTAATTAATATTTTTTTCTTAGCTTGCACCCACTTAGGAAGCAGGAGGAATATTTTTGTGATCACACAATCGAATGATTGATCCTGATAAGTAAGAATGTGCTAAAAGCATAAGCAATTTCGTTTATGATTGAGATTTATGATATGCTATATATTGTATTGTTAAAGCAAGTGCCAATAATCTTAGTGATGACGTTCACATTAAACATATAGTCGAACATGCTTTGTCTTGTACTTTAGAGAGAGTCGATAAAGATGTGTCGAATATGGGTGGTTTAAAGTTTGGAACGGTTGATGAGAGTTGTTTGATCAAAGCAACAAGAAGAGAGGCTGACTGTGAGTGGCTCGAACAATCGCTCGGTCGAGCAAAGAGTGGCTCGACCGGTCGAGCGGGAGTGGCTCGGTCGAGCAACATGTCGAGCAATATGTGCAGAATAAGTCAGTAGCTTCTCTGGAAGCTCGCTCGACCGAGCGAGGTAGTGGCTCGGGTCGAGCGGAAGATCAGACTACTACATTGGATTCTGTTTTGGTCAGAATTCCTGTGTAGACATTGAATAAGAGCATTACTTCTTGGTTTAATGTAATGTTTATTGTGATGTTTATTACTATGGTTAATTGTCATAGTTAATTAGGATGTTAATTGTGAGTTTATGGTGATTTATGAGGGAATACTAAGAGTGATGAATACTTTGCCTATAAATAGGATTCATTACTCATAGTATCAAACCACCAAAAACACACATATTGTTGAGAGGACTATTGCATTGTTAGAAACTTGAGAGTGTTCTTACTTTGCTTTAGTATTTGTGATCTTGAGAGGTTGTTCTCAAGATAAGGGAGTTTATTATACTTGTAATTGTTGAATTCATTATAATAAACTACATTTGAGGGGGAGGTATTCAAGATACCTCATAAACACTTGTGTTCTCATTTTGCATTATATTTTTCGTTTGTTTTTCTTTGTTGAACCTCTTTGAGGCTTGCGCTTTCATGTATCATATTTTTCGATAAGAAAGTTATATAAATAATTAGAAGTGTGGATGTAACTTATATTTTTCTCATACATGACGTTAAATATTACACTTAATAAAAAGAGTGGCAATTTTTTAATATCATGTTAAACAACTAACTCAATAAAAAGTTTAAACTTATAATAGATACAGCAGAATATATTTCATACACTTTTATGAAAGTTATTTTAGAATTGTCAAAAAAGAAAGCTACCAATTGTTTGGTGTTCTTTCCCAATATTGTTTAGAATTTTACGGTTTTAGGATAACGGATGTGTGGGTGTAGGGTTCGAGGGTTTTAAACCAAGCTAATAAGAATATGAGCACATAAGTATGAGAATGGAGATGGGATGAGGAAGAAGAAACAAAGCACAAAATACACAATTCTAAACACAAGTGTTTTAATGGTACCTTATAAGAAACCTCCTTCCATATCGATGGATTTGTATTACTTAATGAGCTCAAAAATTGGTCGTCTTAATTACTCGTTTAACCGATTGTCTTGACAAGTCTACGCATTATTACATAACTATGTAATGCAAACGATTTAACAGGGTTGCAATCGAACTGAACTGTTTAATAAACCATCTCTAGATGTAGATGTCATCCTATCTATACTCTTTTTAGGATCAATTGTTTTTTAATTTCTTGCTTTTTAGGAAAGAAATGTCTTTTTCTAGTTTAGGAAAGAGGAGGATATATTACAACGAGGTGTTCATACGAGTCATTGAATGAATTTTGAGATAAGTATTTCAATTTGATTTAATATCGAGTTTTATTTTCATTTTGATTTTAACATTAATTATATTTCAATTTGATTTAATATCGAGTTTTATTTCATTTTGATTTTAACATAATTATATATCCATTTTTAAATTCGGATCAATAATTGAATTGAATTAATACATTTTGGTAAGTAGCGATATGGTATAAACAAATGTTTGATCCAGTAGTTATTGATCTAGTGGTACAATAACAAATAACATCACATAGCTAATGACACATTTTTATTCCATTATCACTTTAAAAAGCAAAAATAGAAAATAGAAAATAGAAAATATAAGGATTTTGGAAAATGCGTTTTGAAGCATGTAACACTTTTTAGGTAAGATTTAATGTTCGATTGCTATTGCTCTAACCATGCAGTACTCAAATAATATATAATAACAAAAGGGTTTACTTTAATAATAATGATAAAGGATTTTCTGCAATTATATATGTAAACAAAAATTTTCAATATAAGGTCTTAGGTGTCTTTAATATCTAATTTTCATGTGGATTATATTGCTAAGATAGTGCAATAAAATTGTTAAGATATAGAATAATTAAGGAAAATTTCACGTGGTAATTTTGAAGTTTTGAGTTTTTTTATGTGGTAACCAAAATTTTTAAAAAATTCATGCGGTAACCTTGAGGTTTACCAAATTGTACCATAGTGACCTTTTTGTACATAAAAAAGTTAGCAAACCTTAATTTCGAAGCTTTAAGGTTGCTGTAGGCCTATTTATGCGACTCACCATTTCAAATGTCATCAGTTTTAACCTTTTTTCCCCCAAACCATAAACCCTAACTCTACCATCTTTGGATTTGGGGGAAAAAATATGATTGGGATGAAAGATGGTAGAGTTGGGGTTTATTTTTTGCGAGAGAAGGTTAAAACTAATGGCATTTAAAATGGTGAGTTGCATAACTAGGCATACAACAACCTTAAAACTTCGAAATTAACGTTTGTATGTGCAAAAAGGTCACGGTGGAAGAATTTAATAAATATTAGGTTACTGTGTGGATTTTTTAAAAATTTTGGTTAACATGTGGAAAACCCAAAACCTCAGGGTTACTATGTGTAATTTCCAAATAATTAATTATAGTTTATGCTTATTAATGTGAACTTGGATGGTTGATTAATGCAAATATGATTGAATCAATTATTATAAAGAATCATTAATTACTTCTATCAAATTACAGGGTCAAATTGTAGGTATTGGGTTATCCTAAGATTAGGGTATATAAGATATGAAAAATTAATAATTACTTTTAATGCTTATTACATCAAAAAAAAAAAAGAAAAAAGAAAACAATATACATACTAAAAGAAATAAAAAAATAAAGCAAACCATTCTTATAAAAGTATTACTAAAATAAAGACAAATAAAAAAAAAGTAATTGAATACAAAGATATACTAGTAAGTGTTTATTTTTTTTGTAAAAAAAAAATTGATTTTTAATAAACACAACTATTTTCTATACACTATAAATACACCTAACTATCAACATAATTTAATATACAACCAATTATTGGGATCATTAAATTTAGGTAACCACATTTATCTTAAACGGTAATAATAATATATTTGGATTAAGTAGGAAATAGTCGGGTATATTTTTGAGGTAATTGATAGTTGAATGTATCTTGAGTGAATGAAAAATAATTCAATTTATTTCGTGAACTAGTAAATGCTATTAAAAGTCTCAAATTATTAAATATTTCGTGAATAGATAATGTTTCATTTATCTTATTTTTAGCTAATTACTTTAGTTTCATTTTATTTAGTATAATTTCAATTGAGAATTCATGCTAATAATTAGTAGTACTATTTATAGTTATTTAGTTAAAATGATTATTTTCAATGCTTAGCTTATATATATATATATATATATATATATATATATATATATATATATATATATATATATATATATATATTTTGAAATGAAAGCCTCAAAGAGGTTTAACAATGGAAAATATAATGCAAAGATGAACACAAGTGTATATGAGGTATCTTGGATACCTCCCCCCTCAAATGTAGTTTATTATATTGAATTCAACAATGACAAGTATAATAAACCTCTCCTTCTCTTGAGAACCATTTCTCAAGATCACAAATACTAAAGAAAAGTAAAAACATTCTCAAGTTTCTAACAATGCAATAGCCCTCTCAACAATATGTGTGTTTTTGTGGTGAATGTTACTATGAGTGATGAATCCTATTTATAGGCAAGGTATTCATCACTCTTAGTATTCCCTCATAAATCACCATAAACTCACATGTAACATCCCAATTAACATCCTAATTAACTATGACAATAAACATTACAATAAACAATAGAATAATGCACCACATTATTGCATAGTCACTACAAATTCTGACCAAAAACAAGATTCAATGTAGTCTGCTCGACTACCGCTCGACCGAGCCACTAACTCGCTCGGTCGAGCGAGCTTTCAGTGAAGCTACTGAATTGTTCTGAACATTATGCTCGAACGAGCCAACACCGCTCGACCGGTCGAGCTAGGCACTGCTCGATCGAGTGCCTGGTCAAGCCACTCACAGTCTGCTTCTTTCTTTGTTGCTTTGATTAAGCAACTTTTATCAACCGTTCCAAACCTTACACCACCTATATTCGATACATCTTTATCTACCCTCTCCAAAATACAAGATGTTGGAATATGAAGAGATGATCAAATGCAACAAGAGGGGGGGTGAATTGTTGTGTATTGAGTTGTACTACGTTTTTGCTCTAACTTGCGGAATTTTAACAAACAAAATAAAACTTAAGCTTAAGAAGCAAGAAATAAAAAGAGACAAAGATTTTACGTGGAAACCTTCTTGGCCTAATAAGAAGGAAAAACCACGACCCCCCGGGATTTCAAAATTCTCACTATGTTTAGGCAATTAATTACAATTACACAAAACAATGTTTGCTTCACTTGAAGCTTCTCTACTCTAGGCCTAATTCTCTTTCTCTACTTTCTCTTTCTCTTTCTCTTCTCACGTTTCTTTTCTCTAATTCCCTTAGACTTTCCACAAGTCTAATTACAACAAATCACTCATTAACCCTTACAAGGCCAATTTTCAAGAGGATTACAATTAAAATAATTACTTAAGAAAAATATAATAAGTTGATTGGCATGTAAAAACTGAAAATATTTTTCTTAATTTGATCTCCCTTTTATGGACACTCTTGAATGAATTTTGGTTCGAGCAAAGTTCCTTCTATTTATAGAGGGAACAGCCAGCAGTTACCATAGGCATAACGTCCACTATCTCACATATACCTCCACTACCCCACGTTCCCAAAACAAAAGGTGGTGGAATTAAGAAAGTGTCTGGCTGTTATTTGCTCAAAGAAAAACCAGTTTCCTTAATGCTAAAAATAGCATAGGAGTTTAAAACATGAGATCCTAAAAAATAGGAGATCTAAATCTAATTAAGAAAAAGTCTTGGGCTATTTTTAGAAAACCTAAAAATAGATTTGCCAACCAATTTATCAATAATTAAGCAATTAAATTAATTCTAAACCATTACATCAACTTAAAAACAAAAAATAATTAATTCGCAATTTTTCAGTCGATGCTATTCTTCAGACCTGCTACATAGGAACAACGTACTGTCTCTAGCTTCAACTTCAGTCAGAATGTTCATTTTAGGAACAGTAGACTGTACGTCTACTTTGAACATTATAACACTTATCTAACATCTTGGACATATTAAGACATGTACATCTTCCACGAACCAAGTCATAGGCTTCATCAACGATTCAAACTAAATCGGATATATACCTACAAAACAATCTCTAAAATATGTTTGTTTATTTAAAAGTGAAGTCATCATCAAAACCTTAAGAGGCCAACAAATTCCCCCTTTTTGATGAGGACAAACTTTATAAACAAACTTAAGTAAAAAAGAGTAAAACAAAATTCTTAAAGCATACTAGAGATTAAAGCAACTCTAAATAACTTAGCAAATAACAAAATTCTTAAGTAATATGTTTAAAAATTTTCAAAATTAATTAATCTAAAACTTAAATGAAATAAACTAAAATTAATTAAACTGACATAATTAAACTAACATAATAAAACTAACACAAATTATTAAGTATTTTCCATCAACTTGAAAACACAGATAATCATTAAGCTAGCATAAACTCAGCACATTATCATCAATAAGAAACAATATAAATCAACCAAGATATGTTACTGTGTATTCACTGCTCTTCTTAAGTTTGTGCATAATCTTCCCTCTTTTGTCATCAATCAAAAAGAATTGGGGTTATCAAACCTCAGCACAAACCATATAGATTTGTCAGTGATGAAAGCAAGAAACAATAATAAAAGGATGCACCATAAAAAGTAATCAAATCTGCATATTGTTAGTTGCCACAGACCATTAATAAAAGCAAAGAAAGAAAAGTACCAATTGTTCAACATTACAACAACAATGTACCCCAAATGGTACAAAGTAAAAGGTGAAATTGTTTGTGAAATGTAACAGCCAATCAAATCTTAAAAACATAGGGAGAGGGTTCAAGGGGCAGTCTCTTCTTCATTCACATATTCGGTCTGCACTTCTACTGTATCCAACTTTGCACCAAGACGATGCTCCATCATGGTCAGTTGATCAACAATTGAAGTGAGTGAGACACGAACTTCATCTTGAAAAGCACTGAATTGAGACTGTAGATCATTAAGCTTGGAGAGAACAGAATGTGAAGATACTGTAGGAATAGGATCAGCACAACCAATACCAGGAGATGATGGAAATGGTGGTGGTGTAAAGTGAATAGGTGATGGAGGTGGTGATGAAGTTTGATTTGGTGGTGGAGTGGTTGGCTTGGGTGAGAGAGGTTCGTTTGAAGTAGGCTCAGGAATGGTTTCAGAAGTGATATCATCAACCGTTACAGCCTTTTGTTTTGAGCAAGCCTCCTACTCTTCCTTTGAATAGCTTTACCCTTCCTCCTTAAGGCAATCACAACCTCTTCATCACTGGAATCATGACAGAGATCATGAGGCACTTCTTCTCCTAAAGCTTCTTCCTCTCCTTGTTCCCCCTCAGTTCTTGTCCCCTCCTCCTGTTCCCCTTCTTCATTGGGAACAGGCCCTTGTTCTTCCTCCTCTACTTCTTTTTCTTTTTATTTTTCTTCTTCTTCTTTTTCTTTCTTTTTTTTTATTTCCTTTTCAATTTCTTCTTCTTCTTCATCTATTTCCTCCTCATCAGAACCTATAACAACTACTTCTTCTGATTCATTTACTAACACCCCTTCATCATTTAATTTTAGATGCAAATTTTTCAGACACCTTGCACCAATTTTCATATTGGTTCCCATTGGGAACTCCAGCCCCATCCAATGGTACACCAAACTTACGAAAAATCCATGTCAACAGCCCACCATAGCCAACAACATTCTTTTTCTCAATACAGTCAGATAAATGCGATATCATCAAAGATGGAAAATTTATTTTTATTTGATTGTCCATGCAATAAATCAAAGTTGCATCACATAGACTCACCTTACTCCTCTTAGAGTTTCGGGGCAAGATGAATCTTCGTGCTATATTATAGAGTAATTTATGCAATGGAGACAAGACATTGTGACTGATTTTACCCCTTTTTTGTTTAACCCCTAAAAACTTAAAAATCGTTTTTTCATTTATTCCAGAAAAAACTATCTTAGTACCAACACAGTATGTATCAAAACCAACATTCGGAATATTGAACCATTCTGCCAACAAAGCGCTGTTAAACTCTAATTTCATGTACGAAACCATACTAGAACACATTCCACATTCATTGGAGAAGTTTGAAATAAACTCTCGCATAATGTTTGGGAAAATGCGATTACAACTATACTCAGTCATCAAAACCTCCCATTCTTGAAATTTTAAAATAGTGTGGAGTTGAGGAAAGTGTGTAGAGTCATACTAGTACTTATCTACCCCAAATCCGACAGACATTTCCTTTGCAATCTCTTCAGCACTGTTAGGATCAACTTGCTTCAAACGCTTGGCCGTTTTGGAGGATGATTCACTTTTTGGTGAGAATGTTTTGCGTTTTGTTCCAATATTTTCAGTAGTTTCTTGGGATGGTAATGGTACATCTTCCAGTAATGGGGATGGATGAACAATTTTTAAAGGTTTTGGCTGGGTGTTTTGGTGAGATGTAGAGGCTTTCTTTCCTGATTTTGAAGTTTTCTTGCTTGATTTTGGTGTTTTCATGTTTGAATTTTGAAAGGTTGAGGAAGAAGAAGGACGGTTTCTTGAGACGGTTTTTGAAGAAGGCGTGTGAAGTGTGAAGTACGGGAAAGGTTAATAAAGCGGTGAAGTGACGGTTACCTCAAGTCCAATCCCCTTTAATGTTCTAATCATTGCTTTTGATATGGAAGGATTTTGAAGTGATGGGATTGAAAACCGTTTCCTATTGTTTTTAATTTCAGTTGGCCGTACATTTTTAAGAAAAATTTGAAATATGAATAAATTATGAATATTAAAATAAAATATGAAAACAAGATAGAAAAAGGATGAATTATGGAAAAAAAATTATAAAGAAAATAACGAACATATTGTTGTGGTCTGATCAAACTGACAACATGCAAACGAGAAAATATTCATAGTACAAACTTCATTACGTGTTTACCTGATCCATGCAATAATTGATTTTCAATCAAAATTTTGAGGTTGATTCCTGACCCTCTTTTTTCATGATGCTTCATTGGAAATTTTATGCAACCAACTTTAGTGGAGCTTGATCATACCGAGTTCCAATCTCATCTTTTCATATTGTTCTCTTGGAAGTGGTTTGGTCAGAATGTCTGCAACTTGTTCATTAGTATTAACATGCTTTAATATAATATTTTTGTTTTCTACATTATCCTTAAGAAAATGATGTCTAATATGTATGTGTTTAGCTCGTGAGTGATGCACTGGATCTTTAGATATACATATGACACTGGTATTATCACAATAAATAGGAACACATTCAAATTTAATACCAAAATCTCTTAGTTGCTGTTTTATCCAAAGCATTTGGGAACAGCAAGCTGCTGCTGCCACGTATTCAGCTTCGGCTGTGGATAATGCAACCGTGTTTTGTTTCTTGGAACTCCATGAAACTAAACAAGAGCCAAGAAATTGTGCCATACCTGACGTGCTTTTTCTATTAACTAGATCACCTGCATAATCTGCATCACTAAAACCTTTTAAATCATAAACATCACTTTTAGGATAAAATAGGGACAAGTCGTCTGTTCCCTTCAAATATCTTAAAATTCGTTTGACTGCCGTGAGATGTGATTCTTTAGGATTTGATTGAAATCTAGCACATAAACCAACACTAAATGAAATATCGGGTCTACTTGCAGTTAGATATAATAAGGAACCTATCATGCCTCGATACATTGTTTGATCAATATTAGTTCCCTTTAAGTCTTCATCTAATCTAACATTTGTAGACATGGGTGTATGGTTGGTTTTAGCATTAGTTAGTCCATATTTCTTTAGAAGTTCTTTTATATATTTTTGTTGATGAATAAAAATACCATTTTCAGTTTGTTTAATTTGTAAACCAAGGAAGAAATTTAGTTCTCCCATCATGCTCATTTCAAATTCTGTGCGTTAGCAAATTCCTTACATAATAAGTCATTAGTAGCACCAAAAATAATATCATCAACATAAATTTGAACAACCAAAATATGAGAACCTTTATTCTTAAAGAACAAGGTTTTGTCGATTTTTCCTCTAACAAAGTTATTTTGTATCAAAAACTTTGACAGTCTTTCATACCATTGCCTAGGAGCTTGCTTTAAGCCATATAGAGCTTTATCAAGCTTATAGACATGATCAGGACAAGAGGTATTCTCAAAACCTGGAGGTTGTTCAACAAACACTTCTTCATCAAGAAATCCATTTAAGAAAGCACATTTCACATCCATTTGATATAGTTTAAAATTCATAAATGCAGCAAAAGAAATTAAAATTCTAATGGCCTCTAACCTTGCTACCGGAGCAAATGTCTCGGTATAATCAATACCTTCTTGTTGATTGTACCCTTTGACCACGAGTCTTGCTTTGTTTCTTACAATTATTCCATGCTCATCTAGCTTATTCCGAAATACCCATTTCAGACCAATTACCTTCTTGTGTTTTGGTTTGGGTTCCAAGTGCCATACCTTATTTCTTTCAAATTCATTTAATTCATCTTGCATGGCTATTATCTATTCGGAATCCTTTAGAGCTTCTTCGTGATTTTTGGGTTCAAGTGATGATAGGAACGCAAAATGAGCACAAAAGTTTCTCAGTTGGGATCTGGTTTGTGTTCCTTTATTCATATCACTTATAATCAGATCAAGAGGATGATAACTTTGTTATTTCCAAGGTTTAGGCACAAATTCTCTGGAGGGAACAGTAGCATGTTCTGATTCAGCATCTTGATTTGCATTTTGTTCAGCTACTGGATCATCTTGGTCATCTGTGGGAACAGCTGGATTGGGAACAGTCTGCTGGTCCTGTTGTGCTGGCAGTTCCTGGATTTGGTCAGTTTCCCCTGCCTCTTCTTATATTGACTGTTCACCTGCTGTTCCTGGATCTTGCATTTTAACTCCTTCATCATCTTCTTCTAAATTTGCAAGACCTATTTTAATATTATTTGTTTCCTGTTCACTTGTTGAAAAGTTAGTTTCATCAAAAATTATGTGAATAGATTCCTCTACGCACATTGTTCTCTTATTATAAACTCTGTAAGCTTTGCTATGTGATGAATAACCGAGGAATACTGCTTCATCACTTCTTTCATCAAACTTACCTATATTTCGTTTACCATTCACATGAACAAAACATTTGCATCCAAACACACGAAAATAGGAAATATTTGGTTTAACACCTTTGAGTAATTCATAGGGTGTCTTAGAGGTGATTGGTCTTATTAACACACGATTCAAAATATAGCATGCAGTATTGACGGCCTCGGCCCAAAAATTCCTAGGTAGACCACTAGCAATCAACATGGTTCTAGCCATTTCTTCTAAGGTTCTATTCTTCCTTTCCACCACTCCATTTTGTTGTGGTGTTCTAGGAGCGGAAAAATTATGATTTATAACATGTTCATTACAATAATTCATGAAGTTTGAGTTTTCAAATTCTTTGCCATGATCCAATCTAATGTGAACAATTAAATTATTGGTAGATTTTTGTATTTTATTAGCAAAAGATACAAACTCATCGAAAGCTTCATCTTTGCTTACTAAAAATAAGGTCCAAGTAAATCTACTAAAATCATCAACTATGACAAACACATATCTTTTGCCACTACAGCTTTGTGTTCTCATAGGTCCACATAGATCCATATGAATTAATTCTAATGGTCTAGAGGTAGTCACCAGAAACTTTGATTTAAAGGATGACCGCACTTGTTTTCCTTTAGCACAAGGATCACAAATTTCATTTTTGAGGAATTTTTTTGCTGGTAATCCTCTTACTAGGTCTTTTGATCTTAAGGTGTTAATCAATGAATAGCTAGCATGACCTAGACGCTTGTGCCAAAGAAGTGGGTCTTCTTCTATAACGCTTAAACACGTTAGACTGTTTCTGGGAACAGTGTCCAAGTCCACCACATAGGTGTTCCCTTTTCTGATTCCCTCTAGTACAGGGTCTCTTGTGTTGTTCCTAGAAATTATACATCGTTCAGAAGAAAACTTAACAGAGTTACCTTTGTCACAAAATTGAGAAATACTTAAAAAATTGTGTTTTAGATTCTCGACTAAAAATACATTATCAATGGCATGGGAGTTTGATCTTCCAACTTTTCCTTTGGCGATTATTTCACCCTTCATATTATCACCGAAGGTTACAGTTCCCCCATCATACGCTTCAAGTGAGAGAAATCTAGATTTATCACCCGTCATGTGCTTGGAACACCCACTGTCGAGATACCATGAGTTGTTCCCCCTCACTTGAACCTGCAAAGCAAACTAATGGTTAAGTTTAGGAACCCAGTCAGCCTTGGGTTCCCTGTCGATTGAATCATGTTTCTCAATCCATATGCATTCGACATAAGTTTTATTTGCTTTAGTGTGCTGTTCCCTTTTTACACATTGATAATTTAGGTGTCCAATTTTACCAAAAAAGGAACAGATTTTACTACTAGGGAGATCTACATATACCTTTTTCCTTTTTTCATTCTTAACATAACCTAGACCTTCTTTACTCTTGGTTTTAGCATTTAGAATTCATTTGAGAATTTCATTGATTTTCCCTTTTCCTCTTAAGTTCATTTGATCTTTTAGAAACTTATTTTCTTTTTCATATGATTCTAATTTTAATTTTATTTCTTGAAATTCCGTGCTAAACACATGAGTGGTTTTATCATTTTCAACCAATTTTAATCCTAGCAATTTGTTTTGATTTAATTCAATGTTAAGAATAATGAAATCCTGTTTTAATTTCTCCAATTGTTCTTTTAAAATGATATTCTTATCTAACAAATCAAAAAATCTACTTTGCACATCGATCCTAAATGAATTTAGGTATGAGATATGATCTTTACTTAAGTTAAGGTCTTTCTCAATTTGGAGACACTTAGCTGTTTTTTCATTCAACTTTTCTTGTGTCTCTAACAGCAATTTGATTAATTTATTCTTACTTAAATTAGACAGTTGTTTAGGAGATGGACTAGAAGACATTACCTCTTTTTCCTTAGACTCTTCATGAGATGCCATGAGACATAGGTTTGTTGTTTCTTCTTCCACTGGAGCTTCTGTCTCAGCCTCGCTCTCCGTATCACCCCAAGCTGCGATCATTGCCTTTCTAAAATCAGTTTTGAAGTTTCCCTTCTTATATTGTTTTCCAACTTCTCTTGTTTTTCCCTTGCCCTTCTCATTTTTCCATTGAGGGCAATCCTTGATGAAGTGATCAGTGCTCCCACACTTGTGGCATTCAAAATTTGTCTTCAAGTTAGCAGTTCCTTTTTCTTTGTTGTTTCTTTGATTTCTATATCTGCTGTTCCTGAAGAATTTTTTGAATTTACGTGCCAACATAGCAGCTTCCTCTTCACCAGCGTCTGACTCTTCACTATCATCTGCTGCCAGAGCCAGTCCTTTTATATGGGAACTATCAGCTGTTCCCAAATGCAATTCATGAGTCATGAGGGAACCAGCCAACTCTTCCAAATTAAACTTGGTGAAATCTTTGGACTCCTGGATGGCTGTGACCTTAGCTCTCCAGCGTTCGTCTTGAGGAAGACTCCTAAGTATTTTCCTAACTTGTTCATCAACGGGAATAATCTTACCGAGAGAGACCAATTCATTCGTGATATTTGTGAACCTGGTGAACATCTCTTGAATGTTCTCTCTAGGTTCCATAACAAACCTTTCATATTTGGACATTAGGAGGTCAATCTTGGAGCGCTTCACTTCGCTGGTACCTTCATGGATAACTTCCAGCAGGTCCCAAATCTGCTTGGTAGTTTTGCAACCCATAATACGATTGTGTTCATTGGGTCCAAGACCACAGTGAAGCAATTTGATAGCAAGAGCGTTCATCTCCATCTTTTGAAAATCTTCTTTTTCATATTCAGTGATTGGTTTTGGAACAGCTTCATTGTTGGAGTTGATGGTCGTCACCTCAAAGTCTCCAATTTCAATGACTCTCCAAACTGGATAGTTTTCGGCCTTTATGAAGATTTACATTCTATTTTTCCAGTAAGTATAGAATTTTCCATCAAACATGGGTGGCCTTTGTGTGGAGTACCCCTCTTCCATGCGCTCGTTCATCTTCAACATCTCTGTGGGAACAGGATACTGCTCTCAGGGTTTCCTGATTAAATGAGGAACATGGCTCTGATACCAATTGTTGGAATATGAAGAGATGATCAAATGCAACAAGAGGGGAGGTGAATTGTTGTGTATTGAGTTGTACTACGTTTTTGCTCTAACTTGCGGAATTTTAACAAACAAAATAAAACTTAAGCTTAAGAAGCAAGAAATAAAAAGAGACAAAGATTTTACGTGGAAACCTTCTTGGCCTAATAAGAAGGAAAAACCACGACCCCCGGGATTTCAAAATTCTCACTATGTTTAGGCAATTAATTACAATTACACAAAACAATGTATGCTTCACTTGAAGCTTCTCTACTCTAGGCCTAATTCTCTTTCTCTACTTTCTCTTTCTCTTTCTCTTCTCACGTTTCTTTTCTCTAATTCCCTTAGACTTCCCACAAGTCTAATTACAACAAATCACTCATTAACCCTTACAAGGCCAATTTTCAAGAGGATTACAATTAAAATAATTACTTAAGAAAAATATAATAAGTTGATTGACATGTAAAAACTGAAAATATTTTTCTTAATTTGATCTCCCTTTTATGGACACTCTTGAATGAATTTTGGTTCGAGCAAAGTTCCTTCTATTTATAGAGGGAACAGCCAGCAGTTACCATAGGCATAACGTCCACTATCTCACACATACCTCCACTACCCCACGTTCTCAAAACAAAAGGTGGTGGAATTAAGAAAGTGTCCGGCTGTTATTTGCTCAAAGAAAAACCAGTTTCCTTAATGCTAAAAATAGCATAGGAGTTTAAAACATAAGATCCTAAAAAATAGGAGATCTAAATCTAATTAAGAAAAAGTCTTGGGCTATTTTTAGAAAACCTAAAAATAGATTTGCCAACCAATTTATCAATAATTAAGCAATTAAATTAATTCTAAACCATTACATCAACTTAAAAACAGAAAATAATTAATTCGCAATTTTTCAATCGATGCTATTCTTCAGACCTGCTACATAGGAACAACGTACTGTCTCCAGTTTCAACTTCAGTCAGAATGTTCATTTTAGGAACAGTAGACTGTACGTCTACTTTGAACATTATAACACTTATCTAACATCTTGGACATATTAAGACATGTACATCTTCCACGAACCAAGTCATAGGCTTCATCAACGATTCAAACTAAATCGGATATATACCTACAAAACAATCTCTAAAAATATGTTTGTTTATTTAAAAGTGAAGTCATCATTAAAACCTTAAGAGGCCAACACAAGACAAAGCATGTTCGATTATATGTTTAAAGTTAACGTCATCATTAAGATTATTGGCACTTGCTTTAACGCACACACATACACACACGTGTTTAAGTTCACTTCAATTAACTTCAGTAGTCTTATCTAGTTAAAAAAAAAAGTAAATACTAACATATCTAAAAATAGTAAATTATTGATAAATATGACATAAAATTTAAAATAATTTTTACAAATAATTAAATAGAATAATCTATACGATATTGGTTTTTTGATGGAGAAAATATTAATATATATGTTCCACTTAACTCTACAATATACAAGGAACTGAAGGGCCAACCCTAATTATTTTAGCAAATTCTAATTGCTAACTTACAAATGTAATGAAAACTTGTTTCGGCTAATCATTGTATACGGAAAAAATTAAACTATCATTATTAGCCATTATTTATTTAAGTTTACAATACATTTAGTATTAAAATAGAACTACTCAAAAAAAAAAGATAATATTAAAACAGAAAAAAGAAAAAAAAAAATTTTACATGGTAGCATTGAATTTTCATTAAACGAAAATAGTAGTGTTTTTGTAAGATTTTTCCACATGATAGTATTCAGTTTATGCGCTATCTAACTAATGTAGCATTATCAGTTAAATTCTTGTCTGATTCCGTTTAATTCATCATTTTGACGTTGCTACCCTTACTAATTAAGTGTTGATTGTTGTCTTTATAATTTGCCTTTAATCATTTTTATTCAGCAACACAGTTAGCTTTCTTCCCTAAACGATTTTTCCACAATTTTCACCATATTCTTCCCTGACATTAGTAATAGTTTTATGGCAAATGATCCATGTTGTTGGTACAGCAAGAGATAACAATCTTACCTTGGTGGATTATCAAGCACATCGCGTTTGCGAACCCCTGAAGAAAAAATGTAGTCAAAAATACAAAACCATCATTTTCCTATCAATATTCTATACAATCCATCAAAATTAGAGACTTAGACTACAGAAATCCAGAAGCAAGTGTGGCTTGAAACATCTCAGAGAGCCCAAGTTTTCAAAAGCTGGGCGAATTCTCGAATCTGAAAATTCAGTTAATCACAACACCTTTTTAATAACCAATGTTCAAATCTATTAAACTATGAGACAAAAACTCAAAGGTAGAGCTAAATATGTTGCCCAATCTATTGGTTGAATTGAGGGTCTGAAATATTGGTTACATTACTTTTTATTTGAGTTACTTTTTTTTTTTTATGTCGAAAATAAATTAAGAGTCAAACAACAAAATATGGTGTATGTGTGTTCGGCCCCTAAAAACAAAGAAAGTTCAGGGAAGAATATGGTGCTTCAAAATGGTGTAAATGGTGGAAAAATCGTTTAGGGAAGAAAGCTAGCTGTATTGCTGCATATAAATAGTTTAGGGTAATAAATTATAAAGACAACAATTAACACTTTGTATTGGTAGAAATGTTAAAATGATAAATTAAACAGAATTAGGCAAGAATTTAACTGATAATTCTATATTAGTTAAACAGTGCATAAATTAGATGCTATCATGTGAAAAAATCTTACAAAGATGTTATCACTCGCGTTTCATAAAAGTTCTATACCACTATGTAGATTTTCCTCACAACAAACCCACTTTTATCGTTAGCTTTTTTAAAAAATATAAAACAATAAATAGTGTTTGCGGTTTATTTATATTTATATTTTATGATGAAACTCGTTTATCTAATTTAAGAACATCATTTATTATGAGAAAGATTATGTTGTATATTAATTAAATATTTTGGATTATACTCAATGATATGATTATCAAACAACGTATTATCCGAACTCAATTTGAGTCAATTTGTAAAGGCCAAAATGAACACAAAATTTGATTTTAAACTAATTCAAAACATTTAATCCGAATAAACACCCCTATTTTGGATTACGTTGGGCACGTTTTTTCTGAATTTCTTTTAGGTTATATTGTAAGTTGAGGAAATGAAAAAAATTAGATGAAAATCAAACTTTTAAATTTTCTAGAAAATAATTTTTGTAAATTTTAAACTGAGACAAGAGCCGATTTTCATCCACTAATATTCTATCCTCTTGGAATCATTCCTAAACTAGTCACTGTTGATCGGCGCCGACATGTATCATCATGTGTTCAATTATAAAATAAAATATTCACATAATTTTAATTTTAAAATTAGATTATTCTCGAATAACATAGGTTGCTTTTTTTTTACATATATATTAATTGTCACTCGTCTAGAATTGATACATATTCAATCTAATCTGATTTTATATATAACCAAGTCATTAGGTGGGTTCAAAGTAGGTGATTTTTTATGGGTTGGTTTTTCTAAATAAATTACAGAAATTATTGTAAAGAGAAAATGAGAAGAAAAATATATTTATTATTTTGACGATGTGTAAAAGATCGATAAAAGATTATATTGTTTGAAATGTAGTAGGTTGAATTTGGAAAAGATTTGAAAATCAAAAGATTTATGTTGAAGATAACGTGAATAATAGGAAATTGGCAAAAGAATATGAAAATTTAGAAATTAATGTGGACCATTATTAAAATTAACTTTTGTTTTTTAATAGATCGCTAATGTTTGTTGCACTTTATTTAAATTGTAAGAGTTTTTTTTATTAAAATGTACAAAGAATAAGCTGAAACATCAAGAATATTAATTTAATTAAACGACTAACAATTGCATAGGTATTATGTTTATTCAGAACCAGCTCTGAGATTTATAAGATTTAGGGCGAAACATTAATTATGAGATCTGAACTATTAAACATACTATTTGGGCCTCTAATTCTTAACTATTAAAAAATTATTTTACTAAATCTTTTAAATGGGCCCGAGGCACATACCCTTTTTCCTTTCTATAGAGCAAGTCTATGCGTTTATTATTCCTTCCGTTCTTTTTTGTTCTTTCTATTGCACAGTTTTCAAAATAACTTTTGTGCCTCAATATCTCTAGATACGCATTATAAAAGATTATAAAAAATATATGATAAAAAAGTATATATTAAGACGAATCTAACGAGATTCCACATGGATATATTTTATCATCTATATATGTCTTATAATCTTAATCAAATTTCTCTCTCCAAAATAGAATATTTTAAACGAGAAGAACATTAAAAAACGGAGAAAGTACGATCGATCTCATATTTTGATTTGTTTTGATTGTGTGGGCTAGTTATACCCTTTACAGTGGTGGAGCACCAAATTTGTAATTTCATACAATACTATAAAAGTTTTAGAAAATTTCAAGTGTCATTTTCTTAAGAGGTATGACAAATGAAAAATTATCATTAGATGTGAAATGATTACATGTCATATTGATTGATTTTTGTTTAGTAATAGTATGACTAAAAATGGTAAATGAATTGAAACATATAAAAACAATCATACGATATTATAAGTCTTGGAAAATTTCAAGTGTCATCTTTTAAAGAGGCATAACAAATAAAAAAATATCATTGAGTGTGAAATAATTACATGTTATATTGATTAAATTTTATTTAGTAATAATATGTCTAAAAATGGTAAATGAATTGAAACATATAAGAACAATTAAGAATATAAGTATAGTAAGATTTTTGACTTAATGCATGTCTTGGGACGGAAAATAAGATCAAAAGATCTTGTAAAGTAAATAATAGTTGATTATATAATAATATTTATCTAATTTAGAATATAATATTTTTTGTTTAAATTTGGAGCTAAATTAGGTAAAGTATTTGTATGATATACTATAGTAATTCTATTTAGTTAACTTAGAATTTAATATCTTCAATTGAATGACAATAAGTTATGTATCAGGTAAATAAAAAAAAACGTCAGTAATTATGTTTTGATTTAAATAGCATGTATTTGATAAATTTAATAACGATAGTATACAATACTTATATTATTATTTGAAACTTTTTTTTATATATATTTCGTACTGAAAAATTCATAGCACGAATTTCTATATTAGTATTGATTAATACACGAGGCTGACACGAGCTCACCACATGCAACCATAATATTATGAAAATAAAATGTCATATTCATCGCCATTAACCACTATTAAGTACAATTCATCAATCAATTTAATCCCTTAACACTAATTACAACTCAAGGGTAATGCTATCTAATTATAATGTTACACATATCTGCTTAAACACCAATTATATGTACTAATAAAAATATTGGAAAATGATAAATATTATTTTTAGGGGAGTCTTAAACAATAAAATTATTTTAGTGGATGATAGTTGATTATATAACAATATTTACCTAATTTAGAACACTAATTCTTCATTGAGACCATCTCACCATGAGACGGCCTCAATTGGATCAGCCCAAACTCTTAAAAAAAAATAATCCTACCTGTAAAGTTAAATGTCATTTTTTTTATGTTTTTTTATTAAAAAACTATTTTATGGGCTCGTAACGGTGACAGTCTCATACAAGACTTGATAAATTTAGAAATTGAAAATTTTTAAATTGGAGCTAATTAGTTAAAGCATTTATTAATTTATTTACAGCAATTCTATATGCCTAACCTAGAATTTGATATATTTAATTGAATGAAAAGTGATGTATTTAATAAATAATTTTAAAAAAACTCAGTATTTAATTTTTGTTTTAAAAAAGTCATGTCTTCGATAAATTTATTCACGATAATATATGCTTACACTAATTTTAGAGTTGTATTTTAATATATTTCATACTATTAAATTTGTACATTGCACAAATTTTTATTCTAGTAAATATAATTAATCAATCAATTTAACCACCAATAATGCTAATTAGCTCATTTTCATCACCAATATCTGTGGATGTTACAAATGAAAAAATAGAGTTTGTGATAGTCACTGATAAGACGTGTCTCAAATAGGCTGGCCTATTATTACTTAAAGAAACAATTACCAAAAAAAACGAGCGTTGTGTAACTCTATTTTGTTGGTGTTATAACCTAGTAAAGTTGGTATTATAACTTATTAAAATTGGTATTTGGAGTTGGTGCTATAACTCATTAAAGTTGGTATTTGGAGTTGGTATTACGACCTATTGAAATTGGTATTATAACCTATTAGAGTTGATATTATAACCTATTAAATTTGGTTATAATACCAACTCTAATAGGCTATAATAGGTTATAATAGATTAAAATACCAACTTTAATAGGTTATAATACCAACTCTAAGAGGTTATACTACCAACTTCAATAGGTTATAACACCGACTCCAAATAGGTATAATACCAACTACAAATACCAATTTTAATAGGTTATAACACCAACTTCAATACAAATTTTAATAGGTTATAATACCAACTTGGATAGGTTATAACACCAACTTAAATAGGTTATAACACCAACTCCAAATAGGGTCAAACGCGTGTGTTAGTTTTTAGGTTTTTCTCTTTTTTTTTTAATTTTTGGGCCTGAGCCTGGGCCTGGAGAGCCATCTTTTATAAAGACGATCTCTCAGGAGAGACATTGTTTGCGTAACACCCCGCTGTACCCAACTTATAATTGAAAATACAATTATGTGAAAACTAACGTGGATATAAGACTCGATTTTAAATCAACTCAAAATACTTAACTTTAAATTAACCTGATAACTTGAATGAATACGTTTGGATCACAAAAGCGTAAATCTAATAAATATCATCATGTAAGGAGAAAAATACCCACATAAGATCTAATATTAATGAAGAGGGAATATGATCAAATCCAATATATACATAGGTTGTTACTTAAGCTACTACAAATGATACTAGAATGGAATCTATTTGAGCCTACATGTGATCAATTCTCTTCCAAGGTGGACTTATGTGTATTTTAACTTTTAAGTAAAGTGCATCATCATCACCCTTATATAGACTATATATAGTTCCTCATGCTTTTGGATAAAATTAAATTGAAAATTTTTCAAGCTTAACTTTTCTAATAAATCGGATTTTTATTTAAATTACAGTAAAATGACTTATTAAATTATGTGTACTTTTTATTCATGTGAAGTTTTATACAATATTTGCTACTAACTATTAATTAGTGTTATCATTAGCAAAAGTAAAGTTATATACATCCAATTTCCACTCAAATTTCGTCCTATGTGAGAGTCATTATTTAATAACACGAGGTTATGAAATGTTGTATAAATTGTTAGAAAGTAGATATTAAAAGTTTTATTTGCTAAACAAAATAATTAAACATGATAGAAAATTAATATTCTTATGAAAGTTATGTATGGCTTTATTTAATTTACACTATTTTAGTATGTTTTTTCACTTAAAAAGTATTTGATATTTTTAAGTTGATGCACTCTAAAATAGTATGGACTAAGTTCATATGAGACTTTTACAAAGTTATCCCAAATCAAAATTAATCTTTTCCATTGGGGGTTTCATCACATTAATTAACCCATAAAAACCAGTGTACCATTAAGATTTAAGAACTTTCAATTTCATATATGTACAAACTAGATGTAATAGTTAATTAGGCCTTAAAGCCCTTTATAACTACACACTTAAACACAATTTGAGCTTTAGCCCAAACACCAAAAATTATCACATTAAATTACTTTAGTGACACTCTGGCGACGAGCTTCTTGGTCCTCGCAATAGGTAAAATGAAAAAACTCATCGAGTCATTGCACTTCTTTTATAGATATATATTTTTTTGTCTCTTTAAAATTGTTACTAATAGTGATATTTTCCTTCACATCATGTCATTATCAGTAGTAATCTCAAAGAGACTGATAGAATATGTAATACATTGTCCAGCCATGCTTATAAGGTATATGATAGCTGTAGTTTTCTGAATACATATGCAATGATGTTTTTAAAACACAGACATGTTATAAAATATAACATAACAATACTTTAACACATTATTACGACGAATCTCAGCTTAATATTGTAAACTAAACAAGGAACCCATATAATATATTTGAATTTTGAGGTCATAATCAAACTTGGTCAAGAAATTGAATAATAACATACTTCTTAATTAATTTAATTAAGGCTTCAAGATTTATATATAATATACAAAGTTTATTGTCAACCATAATATTACATTCTCCAAAGATCAATGATATAATATAAAGTATTTTGTCACGTAAAAACTGATAGTCCTAATCTCATAACATGTCATATACTTTTTACACATTGTCATAATCGACCTTCCTTATATATACCAATTGAAATAAGAGATGGATGAGATTCAACTCGAGCCGAGAGACTCTTTGGCCGCATCCTTCTTTGTAGGTATGTATTGCCGTTTTTCATTCTTTCCCATAGCCTAATCATAATTTCTATGAACGATATACACTAAGTACGATAATGATCATGATGCGATTCAAACCGAAAAAAGTTTAAGCTAATGGTTGTAATCATGTGATACATTACTTACTCTCAATTATTAAATTATAATTATTATTTTACAAATATAATGATTAAATTAGGTTGATTAAAGTGCATGGTGCAAGCGACCATACGTGAGTGTCGGAAAATGTTTCTTTGTTCACAAGGATATGTTGTTTTCATCGTGGTGAATGCTATTGCGTCATTGCTAGGTAAAAATAACTTAAACAACTAAAATTTATATTTTAAATAGAAATAACTTAATAAATTTAGACTTGATTAAGTTAGTGGACTTCCTCCATGATAATAATATATTTGTATCATGAAGTAATTTATTCCCTTTTTCACAACAAGGGGAATAATTTGATGTCATGGATTTCGTATGTGTGAAAAGGAATTCATTTTTTTTTATTTCAGGCTAAATTGAGGGACACTGGTTACAATTTGTTCGCTATTTTTTTTTTATCCTAATTTTATACAAAGTAGAAGTACTAGATTGATGGCCATGATCACGAGTTGACCATGACTTAAATTGAGGGAAGAGTGGACTACGTGAGAATTGAGACAAACACTTTTTCTGAAAATTAATACTTACACCGCAACTGATCCAAAACTCGATCGTCATATATTTAGATTGAAAATCTTAGTTTACAAATTATAATTTTCAAATTTTATTTATAGTACACATATTATACTTGATTATTCCTAACGTTAAATATATATATATATATATATATATATATATATATATATATATATATATATATATATATATATATATATATATATATATATATATATATATATATATAAAAGCATGCTTGGAACCTTTGCATTTTATATAGTGCTGCATAGAACATATATTTAATAGAGTTAATTTTAAATATTACGTGAAGTACAACATATCTATAAGTAGACCTGGGAAAACGGTCGGTTGGTCGGGTTTTGGGTCGGATCAATTTCGGTCGGGTCATTTTCGGGTCGGGTCAGTTTCGGATCAGGTCAATTTTAGGTCGGATCACTCTGGGTTTCGGGTAGGTTCGGATTGACCCAACGGGTTACCATAAAACATTAGAATATCCAATCGACTAATTCAACATAAAAAAAAATCATTAAAATGTCTAAAAAAAATCATTAGAGAAATTACATGTACGATTTTCAAAAAATAGTTGGTATGTCAGGTTCATTTAAGTGCAAGAAAAATAGGGGAATTAATACTTATTTTGAAAGACTTGTAAGATACGCGCTTTATAAAAGTTATTTTGTTTATTATAATTGTAACGTTAGATAAAAATGACGTTAAAATTATCTTCACAATTTTCATGTTGGAAAGATATACAACTAACTAAGTACTTATTTCGTCTTATAAGATACGCGTTTTATAATTTAGGGTAGCGACATTCGTTTTTTGAAAAGTTCATTCAAACGTGCGAAACGTTCGTATAAATTATATTGATTTGCTTACTGAAATGTAGAAGAATTAAAAACTCATTTGACTGATTTAACAAGCTACATGTATTCAATTAAGATGATTATAACGTCCTGTTTTTAAAGAAAAATAATTACGATGGCTAAAAAGACGTTAAATACGTGTTTTTTGAGATCTATTGATGAGTTTTAGGGTTCAAGTGATATACTCAATATGTTGAGATACTTTGAAAACTAAAATTTTATTTGAAATGAATTCTAACATTGAAATTACTCTAAAAATTGATATTAAATCTGTCAAAACGGGTCGGTTTCCGGTCGGGTCATTTTCGGTCGGGTAATTATCGGATCGGTCATGTTTCGGATTAAGTCGCTTTCGGGTCGGTCGGGTCCCGGGTTCATTTTCGGGTCGGATCAAATTTTCCCAGGTCTATCTATAAGTAATGTAAAAACTAAAAAAATAATAATATTTACACTATTCCTCTCATAAAATCTTAAATTCGCCACTTTCTGTAGATAAATCTCTATCAAAATGAATGAAAAAAATCTTCAATCATATAATAGGTTATAAATTTTTATTAATTTTACGAGCATTAATGGTGTTCCTATTGCTTGTAAGAAAAGAACTGCCTTGGTATTGAATAAATTTAACTATGCATGTACTGTTGAAACTTTTTATTAAAAAATTTGTAATCAACATTAAAGAGTGTGTTTTATTATAAGTAGAAAATCGTAGTTTTGTCTTGATTTTCCAACACAAGGAACAAACCATATGCTTGTTTTGTCATTTAGATCACAAGTTTACCTTATTTGTATGATATGACGGAATTTATTGTCCATGTTATTATATATTTAGGAAAAAATGAGATGCATATACTAGGAGATATTAAAGCAACACGATAATGAGAGGAAGAACTCCAATGACTTAATTATAAAGCGTGTATATCGTGTTTGATTCATTAATGTGGGGGATTAACCATTTTATAATGATTATGGTCCTTTTATGTTTATCACTTTTATAATTCTTATTATCCTCATATGTATATTATTGTTTTTTTTTTTTGAAAATTTCACATGATAACATCCAGTTTTCATGAAACGCCAGTGGTAGCACTTTTATAAGATTTTTCCACATGGTAGCATCCAGTTTATACACTATCTAACTACCGTAACATTTTCCATTAAATTTTTGTTAATTTCTGTTTAATTCATCATTTTGTAAGATTTTTCCTAATGGTAGCATCCAATTTTTGTTCTCAAATGTTTAATTCATCATTTTAACGTTTATTTGACCAATTAATTATCAACGCCCTTAAATGTTGTAACAATTAAGTAGATATTTATTAGTGCTTGGAATGCACCTTTTAAATGCACCTTTTGAGCTTATTAAATGCTTTTTTAAATTATTTATTAGTGTTTGTAATGCACCTTTTGAACTTTATAATGCCATTAATTTGAATGAAAATAAAATTTTTACAACATTTAAGGGCGTTGATAAATTAATCGGTGAATTAAATGTTAAAATGGTGAATTAAACATTTAAGAGAAAAAATTGGATGTTACTATGTGGAATAATCTTACAAAATGATGAATTAAATAGAAATTAACATGAATTTAACGAAAATTGCTACGACAATTAGATAATGTATAAACTGGATGCTACCATATGAAAAAATCTTACAAAAATGCTACCACTGGCGTTTTATGAAAACTAGATGCTACCATGTGAAATTTTCTTTTTTTTAATATTTTTTAATGCTTGTGATAGAATATCATAAAATATTAATGAAAAGTTAGTGTAATTTGGGTTGAAATTAATTTTTTACAAGTTTAATGTTTATATTTGCTATACTTCAATAATCATATTATTTAATACCAAAAAACTTAGTTTAATACATTGCCATTTAAAAATATGATTATTATTAATGATGGAAAAATGTGAAATTTTTTTTATAATTAAAGTTTTATCACTAGAAATGACATGGTACATTTTCTAAAAATTCTCCAATATAAAGAATTGCAAAAGGGAAAGAAGTTAATATTTAGCTAATAATTTTGTTCGAAAGGTTAATTAAAAGTCCAAAAAATGATAGAATATGAAAAAATAAAGAAAAATATAATGGTACCAAAAAATGGAAATGAGTGCACATGGAATTGTTCATATTTCTCTTTTTTTTCTCTCTTCACTATTCTCTTTGCTTTCCCCTTATTCTTAGCCATATACAATATCATTGGAATAATTTTTTGTAAATAAATTAATGTTATTAATGACATATGCGAATTTAAAAACATGAGCATAAGATGAATCGAATATTTTTTTATATATGTGTATGGAATCAACTTAAATATTATTTTTTTGCTATATACTACGTAATTTATAATTAATAGAATTTCTAATCAAATAAGGTGGTCCATAGTCTAGACAAGCACAAACCTAGACTTGTTATAGTTATTGGAAAAGCTTGACTTAAATTATTATATGTCTTATAAAAATGTCAAGAGGATTTTTACAACTTGAGATAGAAAGAACTACAAGAACAAATATTTATTACACAAGATCTGATCATAAATCATACTTGCTCTATTTCACTATACTTGTTATATTTGACTTTTACGCAATTTAATGTGTTATTTTGATAATTTATATATTGAATTATACTCATCTAAAAATTATAAAAACTTAATATTATGAAAGTATGCGATTAAACGATTAAACAAGATCTCACTTGACTATATTTTTTCTTACACATTAGCCGCAATATATAAAATAAGCTTGAACGATGAATAGTGTCAAAAATCCTTATATAGCGAGTATTTGAGGAAGTTAAACTTCTGGCATCGTAGTCAAGACCTAATTAATATACTTCATATGTCAATTGAAATCAAACAAAATTTATGCATATCATGTTCTAGGAAATGAGATCTATTTATACATGTCATACATCCATTAATGTGAACTATGATTGATGCTTTAGGAATAGAGGTGTGTTACACTTGCAGCTGGGAAAAATTGATTTGACCTGAAAATAAATTTGGGATCCAATCGAAAAAATTAGATTAAAATCTGAAAATTTTGACTCGAACTTGAAAAATGATCAAACCCGAGAAACCGTTAAAAATTGTTATTGTTATTATTATTTGATTATCTTTGTATTACTATATTTTATCGTGATTTGGCTAGAGGTATAGTAAATAATTTTTTCGAAAAGAAATTATTTATTTTTAAAGTTGATGATAAAATAAGAAATTCCACCATTTTTTTGTTAACCCAGGAAAAAATAAAATGACAACCTGTTGGGTCAGTTCAAACCCGCCAGAATCCGAGAGTCATTTGACGTGAAACTGATCCAATTCAAAACTAATACGATTCGAAAATGACCCATTTAAAACTAATTCGACTTGATACCCGCCCATTTGACCGTATTCCCAGATCTAGTTACACTCATACTAGGCGTTTACACTCATACTAGGCGTTTAGAAGTAAAATAGTGACATATTCCTTTGTTCTGTTGAAATTGCCACATAACGCAAATTTATGTCGGATATAATTTTAAGAAAAAATGTTGAAATCTAGATGGGACGGAGGGAGTACACAACTGTTATACACTAGTAGTCTCCCTTTTCATGATAATGATTCTACTTTTTTTTTTTGTTTATCCACTTTAAAATATTTTACTTTAAAAAAGGAAATTAAAGTAAGGTTTTTGTGGGATATATCAGACATATATACTACATGTGAGATATTTTTAGTATCATCTTAAATTCAAATTTTTTATTATGTATTTTTTGTCAAGGTACCAATTTAATTATTAGAAGCTTAAGTTGAAGGTTTAAACCACAAGATTATGTTTTAAACTTTAGAAGTGATTTTTATAATTTTTCTATGATGCATATCTATTTAGAGACGTTAAAGTTTAAAATTTACTTTTAAAAGCGTATAAAAAAATTAGTGTAATTATTGTTAGTTTGTCATAATGAATAGTTATAGCTATAGATCATTATTTAAGTTAGTATATTTGTCTCAATATGGGTGCATGGAAGTAGGAAATAGATCCATTTTGTATGCACAAGTCATAATAAATATTCTTTCACTCATACAATGGTCTTCTTCATTTTTGTTTTAAGTTTTAGAAAATATAAATTGGTGCCTAATGGTGAATAGAAATCAATTAAGTAAAAAAGTTTTGTGTGGCTCAAATAAACATAAAACTATAAATAACTTTTAAATAGAAAAATAAGATTAATAAACAGACCTAATTAATAAGAAAATTAGAAACATATGCTAGAACAAATAAATTATATAAATCACAGAATGAGGTAAGCTATGAGTTTTTTTTTTTTTTTTTTTTGTAATCGACTAATATTACTTATCCATCTTTCCTTTCAAAATATTATAACATAATGATAATTTTAGTCTCATAATATCTTATATACTCTATTATGAAATATTGGTGAATATTGATTGCTCTTTTGTATTTATATATTCTAATTAAAGGTGTTAATTATTCATTATTCTAATATTTGATATATTATTATTGTTTGTAATTTTTGGAATTAAAGCTCTTACATTCTTGTTTTCATATTATTTGTGATTTTTTTTTGGAGGTGGTTGACGTACTTTGATTTAGACAATTTTTATTGGAATTTTGAATGTGTTTTTGGTTAAGAGAACTTGGATCAAATTTTGAAAAATAATTTTCATTATATAACTATTAATTTATTTTTTAAAAATAAAGAACTATTAATTATTTATTTTTTAGGAAAGACTATTACATTATTATAAAAGACAATAGTTAGGTACATTGAATATAGATGAGAACATTTTATTTTGAGAAACTTCATAATACTCATATATATATATATATATATATATATATATATATATATATATATATATATATATATATATATATATATATATATATATATATATATATATATAAAGAGAGAGAGTATATAAAAAAGATCATATAATCAATTATATAGTTATATTGTACTATATATAGTACTGTACAGGTACCATTGATCCCATAACTTACAATAACAGATTGTTCTCATAGATCATAATAAGATAATACAATTATACAAATGACATTTAAAATAACATATTAATGATCTGTTTGGCATTTATATATAGCGTAAAAATAGTGGAAATAAACTAGTATTAAATGGAGTATTATGATAGGTCTTAGGGTATAGGGTAGGGTGCCAATAACTAAAGTACTTTTAAACTAACGTATCATTTTTAATGTCCTATTACTTTTTTACCATTATCTATTCAATATTTAATATCTTTAATTTAATATAATTAATTTTATGAAATATAGATACTAATTTATTTTAATTTAATATAACTAATTTATGAAATATAGATACTAATTTATTTTATGTTGAGATGAATTAAATAAAATTTTATTTGACTATATTTTAACTTATATATTAAATATAAATTAGAAATTAAGAATAATTGATGAATGATATTCAAATAGCAGATTAGACATTTGAAAAGAAATAGAGTAAATAGTAATATATTCTCTCTTATCCTTTTCAATTTGCATCACTTTTTAGTTTAGTTTATTTTACTGATTTGATCCTTTTGTGATAATAGTCTTATTTTCTTTCTTTTCATCGCTTTTTTTGTCTTATTCTCTAATATGATTCTCTTTCTACTAAATTCCACTGCAAATAGCAACCGTAGAAATTATTACTTTGATTAGTACATAACTCAATTATTTATTTAATTAGAACTCATTATATTATTATTTATCTTAGTACTATTATAAATTCAAAACTACTAAAATAAAATTATATATATTTTTTCTAAAGAAGAAAAAAAAAATAAAAGCAACATTAATTAATACTCCTAAGTAAAAGCAAAATATGGGAATATCCCATATTCCCATGGTCCTGGAAACTATTCCCTGCCCACTTTGTATGTCATTGATGGTGACATATTAGCGACATGCATCGTCTTCGTGGCTTATTTAAACCTTTATGATTATGTAATATAGCAATTATTTCATAATTCATACTTCTATATATGAAGTAGTAAAAGTATATAAATATATAATTTCAATGAATAGGCTAAAAAAATTTAAAAAAAAAAAAAAAAAAAAAAAAGAAAAAAACTAAGGTTGTTACTGGTTAAGTGTTGAATAAATTAAGAGATTAAATTTATTTTTCAAAATGTAGTATGTATAATCGATTCTTTAAATAGTGATGTACTTTTTATTTAATGTGTTACTTACATGATTATGTCAATGGAAAATTTATAAATAAATGTGTATACTAATTAAAAATAAGTTTTGTACATTAAATAAGGATGAAATTATATTAAATCTAAAAGACGTTATATTATTAGTATTTTGGCGGAGAACAATTCCTTACATGTAAGAAGAGAAAGGGAATTACTTTAGATCGGCGGTTATAATCAAACCATTATAAAAAAGTTATGTAAAAAAATAGAGCGGCTCTTGTTAGAAACTATTTTTCGGTAAGACGACTTCAAATAAAGAGTTCATATACTTATAATATATATAAATGGACTATTTAATTCATATATGAGACTCATTTCTTGACGAGCCGTAAAAAAACCTTCAACAGTTGTTTTTGCATTGGAATCCCTAATTTTTGTTATCAAAGTCTAAACATTAATTAATCAAGAGCAATTACTTACCATTGATCACCTTGTGTAGTTTAAGATTGTTTTTCACGACATTAAATCTTCACCACAAAACCTACACATAAGAACACTATTTACTAATATATTAAATGAGATATATAGGGCGTTTTTATTAGTTTGAAAACAGTATAAAGGTAAAATGGACAAATAAAAAGTAATAATGAGTATATTTTATACATGCATAATATCGTTAAGACATTATTCAATTATAATATTTTTTTTGGTTTTCTAATGTTCTTTCCGTTAAAAAAATATTCCACTTTAGAGAGTGAAAAATTTAATTAAGGTTTTTGAGAAAAATATATCCATGTGAGATTTCATTAAATTTATTATTTTTTATAATTTTTCAATATTCATATTTAGAAGTATTAAGGCTTAAAATTTACTTTGAAAACTGTGAAAAAATAAATGAGAAAAAAAAAATAACATAGGAGTATAAATATATGGTGTATTTGTTGACAAAAGTGGTTTACCAAAACAATAATCATGTAATATATATGGTGTATTTGTTGATAGAATTGGTTTGCTTGAAACAATAATAGCATAACCAAATTGAAAAATTTTTAAATATCCTGAATAATCGATGGGAGATCCTAATTTTTTTTTTCATCTTTCACTAATTTTGCACCTCTTTTAGTTTGAGAAAATTTCATTCTAGTGTATATCTTCTTATCATTGCCGCCCACCAACAACTGCCTCAAGTCGCCACACTCCATCGCGTTGAGTTTTATTTATTTATTTATTTATTTATTGAAATCATAAAGTTAAATAATCAATAAACCTTTTTTTTTTAAGTTCAAATTTTTAAATTTTTAAACTTTTATTATTAATTTATCAAGCTAGAGTTGACATGTAAATTCAATTAATTGATATAGTTTGAACAACAATATAATTTATTTTCAAAGTCATGACTATTTTAAGAGTTAGGGTTTGGAATTTTAGTGGATTCGATAAATAAAAATTTGTCGATTTTGAAGACTATATTTATTAATATGCATTTATTGAAATTATTGCATTTTTACCGTTTGAACATGTAATAATTCGAATACTTTTGTATTACTCGTTGTGTTCATTGTAATTCTTTTATAATTCCTCTGTTCCTTAATGAAATTCCTACAAGGAATGTTTATGAGAATTAAGAAAAATAAAAGCTTTTAGATAGTAGATAAAGTATTATTTTATTAAATAATAATTTTGATGGAGGAAAACGTGAGGGTGTTAGAATCCTCTCCATTACTATTCTCTATTACACATTCTAAGATTTTGACACATATTTTAGAATAAAAAATAATATCTCAAAATTCCTTATATTTTCCTTCATTAAGCAATTCTAACCATTAGATTAAGCAATGGACTCTCCATTATATTTAAGCAATGGAGATTGGAGAGGATCTTAACTCGTTTTTTTAAAGTTAGTAGGAAACATATGGGGGTTATAAAGAATATAAAAATGTTAAAATGAATTTAATAAAAGATATGTTGAGACCATAAGTATTATTAAAATATTAAAATGAGGCCGAACAAGTTTTTTTTTTCAAAATTTATAATATAAATAGAAATATTTTTTATGAGAATAACAAATAAAATATTCTAAAATGGCAAATTACAACTTTTTTAAGGAACCAATAGAGTATATTATAATTTCTCTTTAAAATATTATTGTACTACTATAAATTACTTGATATGATATATTATGGACCCGTAAAATAACCCACCCCATTTCACATTTTTGTACTCATCTCTATATAAGATTATAAGTCACATCCTTATATTGTTGGTATATGGAAGAAACACTTAATCCATCCGTGTACCCTATAATTCAAAGAAAACTTTATTGCTTTAATAAAACTTAATTATGTCGTTTATTCTAAAATTTAAAAGTTTACTTTTTTTTTTTCAAATGTGTATTTTTCTAATCCCAATATAATCATTGCTCGGACTGTGGTTGGTTCCAATTACGCTCGGACCATCTCAAATCCGGACTCATATTTTTAAGTTTTTGTCGATCTAGACCCTGAACCAAATCTTTGATGTCTTAAAATTTTAGACTCAGATTCGAACATATTAGGTTTCATGGCTCCAGGTTTCTAATTAGGTCTTGATTCAGAGTAGGCTAGAAAATCGCACAAATAAGAGGAATAAGGAGTTAATGCTTTCTTTAGGTGGTGACAATCAAACCCCTGTTTCAAGATGATATAGAAGTCCTAAATTACTATATTAACCCATAATTTTCTGAGTCTTAATCTAAATTTTCATGCATTACGTATTTTACAGTTTTAAAGTTTAATTAAGTCTATTGCATTACGTATTTTAAAGTTTTAAAGTTTAATTAAGTCTATAATGAATTTAAACCTCGCCCTAGGTGAATACCAATTATTGGCATTGGAGTAACTGAATGGACATGAGTTACCCACAATTTTTTTGACAATTATTTAATGTTTGTTTAATAATGTGAATAACATGTCTTTAGGTATCAACCATAAGTTGATGTTTCGGTAAAGTTGATTCCTTGATAAGAAAATAGAGTTACACAATTTTAAATCTGATTTATCTTTCATTTCAAGTGGAATATTTTAACTTTCATTTAATTTAGTGTTAGTCTGACATTTTTATTTATTAATTAATCACTATCATTTACGTGGATGTACATGCACGATACACCTATAAATAGGCATACTAAGAACAATAGAGTTAAACCAATCAATAACATTTTCTCAATTAGCATACGATTAGCTAAAAATTATATTCCACTCCTCTAATCAAGGAATTAAAAATCAAAAGGAACCTTGAAATATTCATAAAATATATCTCTAAGTGCTAAAAAATGTTCACATTGTCTTCTTTTTGCCCTACTTTAGGATGGGAATATCCCATAGATCAAATAGTAAAAGACCAAACTTTTCCTTATAATTTGAACTTAGATTCTACATTTCTTGTTGATTTTTCAACATCATCTCAAGCACAAAACTATGGAGATCATGATCATCATCATCAATTTGATCATGATCATCATATTAAAAGAGCACAAAGTGATGAATCACCAAATGGTACAAGTTCAAATGATCATTATCAAAGCTCTTTATTAGCAAAGAAACTTAGTCATAATGCAAGTGAAAGAGTTAGAAGAAAGAAGATTAGCAATTTATATTCTTCACTTAGAGCTTTGCTTCCTACTAATCATCTAAAGGTACTAATTCCATTTTTTTAAAATTTTTTTTATATTATTTAGTAAAATAATGGCTTTTTTTTAACCATATTCTTGATTGAGCAATAAGTTTAAATTTTTTTTTTTGTAGTTCTATAGTGGTTCTTATGATAAATATAATGATCCTATCAAAAAATTTAATAAAATAAAAATTTACTAAGTTTTTAAATTGATTTTTAGATTATTGGTAATTTGAAAATGTTTGATTTGGAAAAAATTACGACGAATAATTCATCTCATATTAGAATTACTTTTTGAGATAATTGGTAACTTTTAAATAAATCTATTAGTAACAAAATATTTTATAAAATTTTAAAGTATTTTTGATTTTATTGGTAATTTTATAATTTACAAAGTTGCTTTCTATTTTAAAATATTTAATTCTATTTTATTTATTTTTCATTAGTAAAAAACTAAATTGCTCCAATCTCACGCACACACATTCGAATAATTAATGATAATGATATAGTGGCTACCTTTTGATTTCAGATTAGGATGA
Source organism: Amaranthus tricolor (assembly GCF_026212465.1). Taxonomy (NCBI): domain Eukaryota; kingdom Viridiplantae; phylum Streptophyta; class Magnoliopsida; order Caryophyllales; family Amaranthaceae; genus Amaranthus; species Amaranthus tricolor. Next base: position 43,029,041 of record NC_080047.1, read on the forward strand.
TTTACATAGTAAATTGATTGATAAATCATTTGTATTTCTCATCTATATAATATTGTAAATAATAAATAAAATTAAAGATCAATTAAAAACTCCATCTTTATTATTACTACAATAAAGCTTGTATAATACATCTCTCCATAATGATGACATAGTGTTGTATACCTCTTTGTTTTAAAATTCATTACTAGCTAGTTACTAGATTAATAAGTACATGTGAATTTCTCCATTTTTTATTGATGAGGTATTTAAGTTTCCTAGACCATAAAGAGAATATACTCGTATATTCTCTACCATAACAAATAATCCAAAATTTCTTGTTAATTGTTACTAGGTGTTCAATGGGCGGATCCTCATTTTGAGCCCTTATCCAGCCTGTTTTTAGAAGGATTTTGTAAGGGTCAGGCTGAAAGCATGCTATACTATAATTAAAATAAAGCAGACTATAAAAGGGCTCAATAAGGGCTGAAAACGAGTATTTATAAATAGTATAATTAATGTATAATTTAAACATTATAAATGACAATGTCAATGAAATTATTAATATTTTTTCAATCTAACTATTATAAATGATAATTTAATTGTTATAAATTGATAAAGAGGGATTAAAATAAATTTAGTAGTAGAAATGGGTCGGGTTAGGCCGGCCCGGTCTTTATCCAGCCTATTGAACACTCCTACTAGTAACATTTAAAATCAAAAATGTAAAAAAAACAAAAGGAATGCAAATGTTTACGATTTATTATTATTATTATTATTATTATTATTGGATTTCACTCGTAATATAATCGAACGCCCTTAAATTTCGAGTCAAAGGTTTCACTATGTTGTAACCTTATCTTCTATGACAAGAGTACCCTCTTCTGACTTTTATCACAACTTCTTTAAATGTGATATGGTATTGAATATGTCGGTCATGATATGAATACCATGGATTTTAGATATTTATTTTTATGTTTTCTAATTAATCATCGTACCAATAATAATTATACTTAAAGCATAATTTAATTTTTTTTATTACAGAAAAAATTAAGCATTCCAGGGACAGTTGTAAAAGTGGTAGAATATATTCCTGAGCTCCAACAAGAAGTGGAGGATTTGATTCGTAAAAAGGAAGAGTTCTTATCAAAACTTTCCAAATTACAAGGAAATGCACGTGATTTTATTCTTGAAGAAAAACCTAAAAATTGCATTATCAATGAAACGACATCGTTTTCGATTAGTGCAAATAAATTGGGTGATAAAGATATAATGATTCAAATTTCATCATTTGAGACAATTAAATTATATGAAGCTCTTTTGCTCCTTGAACAAAATGGTTATTTTGTTGTTGATGTTTCTTCTTTTCAATCTTTTGGAGGAATTACATTTTACAATATACATTTATCGGTGAGTATCTTTGATATTAATTTAATTTTTTTTTATTTCGGCATAAATTAAAGTATTTTATAGGCAAAAACAGAGAAATTTAGTGGAAGATAAAACTTCAAATCAAAGAGCCATTAAAATAACCTATAATCTTCGATTTTTTCTATGCCCTTTTTAATTAAAGACTTATAGAATATAGATGTTGGATTATTAATGGGAGGGCCCTATTAGTAATTTGGTAATTTGTGAAAGGAAGAAGAACCTTGAGTCTTTCTAAGCAAATACCTCTTAGATTATACTAACTTAAAACTTAGATCTATTAGACTAGAAACAACAAAGTAAGTTGGAATAGAACTGTCTTTTAAGTATTTAAATATTAAAGTCAATACTTTTAAGTATTTAAGTAATAAACATGTATAGATGATTGACAGTTTGTTTTGAGAGTTGTGTTTAATTTTTGTTGGTTAGAAACAACCTAAAAATATAGATAACATAATCTCATTAGAACTCCAAAAAATAATTTTATATTAGTGAGGTGAAATTAAAAAGAAAAGGTTCCATAGTGACTCTAGAAAGGAATCATAATCAGTATATATTAATCAATAATAAAAAAGTAGGTAGTAATAAAACAATCTTTTATTCATTTAAATATTAAAGTCAATATTTTTATTGCAAGTCGCAATATATATATATATATAAACATCTATTTAAAGTTTTTTTTTTGTTCAAAGCAACCTAAAACCATAGTTGTTAGAGCTAGCAAAACCCAATTAGACACCATATGTGACACAACATTAACAACTTTAAAAACTTGATCCTTGATTAAGCATCAGGTAATGGAATATCTTATACTAATAATTTTAAGACTTTATATATAGGAGTATACTCTTTGTTGTTCATATAAACAATACCTCTACTTATAATTTTTTTAATTTTAAAAAGCGCTCACATAAAAAAAAAGACATATATGTTTATTTAATGCATAATTGCTAAGAAAATATTTTGGGTAAAATGTGACAGATGGAAGGAAGTTTCACCCAAAATGTCCAACAATTGAATGAAGCATTGCAATCCCTGATACAACAGCAGAAACAAAAGCAATTACAACAGCCTAAAATCCATTTTGATCTTTTGAACTTCTAAAGTTTTGTAATATTAAAACTTAAATGTAATCTTGAAATATAGGCAGAGTTATTAGTGAATGAAGATTAGCCATCCCTTATCTTCCAAATCAGTATGTGGCATTATATGTGTATACGTATAATCTATTTTTGTTCTATGCTTATGTCACAATGCAATATTCGATGATTTTGCTGTTAATATAATGTAGACTGAACATTTTATTACTAGATTTGTTATTTGTTCAAATTTTATAAAATTTGGCCCAACTCTCTAGACTCTAGAGAAGTTTACTTATCTAATTCTCCATTGTAACATTTTCTCGTATTTATCTTAAAATATCAATATGATACTTTTACTTATTTTTTATTATGTTCTGTAAATTTAAAATATAGATCAAAATATTCTATAGGCAATAAAAGATGGGAGATTCGATCATCTTATAAGTTGTGAGGAATGAACATCATCAAAAAAATTTTCTACCATTAGAAAAGCTTATAATTCTTTAAGTTAAGAAACAAAATAATGGAGTAGACTTTTTAAACCAAGAGGAATGTTCTAATTAATCTAGCTTTATCTCCATCTCAACAAAATGTCACCTACATTTAATCTCTCTCTCATATATATATATATATATATATATATATATATATATATATATATATATATATATATATATATATATATATATAATCACCTTTAATTTTATACTTTTCGCATTTTTTTTAGTATGTCTCGTTTATTTATCCATATTTCTTTTTACAAAAATATTCGCATTACTTTCTTAAATTTCATTTATACATTTCTACTCATAACCGCTTCTTTATCTTTGTGTTTTATAGCAACGCAAATTCTTGTGAGAGACGGTCTCTTTGAGAGACCTTCTCTAATTTCGCCAGTCCATTATATTTATTTTTAAAATATTGTAAATAAGCATTAAAAATAATATAAATAGACATTTGAGATATTGTAAGCAGACATTAAGAATATAATAAGTAAACATAAAGGATAATGTAAGTAGGCATTAAAAATACGGTAAATAAGCATTAAGTTTTAATGGGCCTGAAAGACGGTCTCTCAAGAGACTAGTTGTTATAGCAATTTCAAATGTATGGTCATCATTTTTTTAAGAGCTACTCTTGTAAGGGATTGTGTGTTAATGAGATCAAACAACTTCAAACAAGAAGTTGATATTTTCATAAAATGTATGAAATAAAATATTTAAACCATTTATAAAACACGTCTAAATAAGGTTTCTCATATAACAATTTGTGTTTTTTTTAATACACTTACTAGTGTAGCATATTGGCATAATTCTTCAAGTTTGGCCCATTTCGTTAAATTTTGGCCTGTTTCCTTACTCTACTTGCTGCCACAACCCGGGCCATTACGCTTGCAGCAACTACTTCCTAGTTTACATATTTTAAGCTTAAAGTAATCAAAAAAATTTCTTTAATCTAAATTTTTTACTTTAGTTAACACTAAGTGTCAATTCTATGAAATTTACTTTAGGATTTTTAATTTTTAGAGTTTTCTAATTTAAAATTCAAAAGTAAGAAATAAAATAAAAATCAAAAATCAAAAATATAAAAGCAGGTATCTAAAAGCAAACATTTTGTATAAATTTTAATTTAAGATGATTTGATCATGAGTCTGTTAAAAATGAGGCTGAATACTCACTTTTAATTTACATTGAAATAGCGTAGATTACGATAAGGAATTTATTAGAAACTATCCCTATCAAAAATGATTAATCATTAAATTAATTATGACACGAGCATTCGTAAGACAAGCACGAGCCATTCACACACATTATATATTACAATAATCAAAACTAAGTATTTATATATTAAATATTCATTTTATTAAATTAATAACACAAGATGACACGAGCTGTCTAATAGGAATTATATTTTCTATTCATTTTGACTTATACTTGTCACGCTTCAAATTAGTTATTTTTATATATGCTTATACATATTTAACATAAATTTATTACAACTTAATTATTATAACATAGATGTATAAATAGTAAACATAAACACCAAAATCCTATGTTTTTTCTATATCAAGAAACCAAATAATTAAGAAAAATGTTGGCAATGTCTAGTCTAATTTGCCCTAATTTTGGATGGGAGTATCCCTTAGAATTAGGGACATACCAAAACTTTGATACATTTGATTTAGATTATGTATTTCTTCCTAATAGTTGTGATTCAACTCAAGATTACCATGAAAATCAAAATGAATCGCCACAAAGTACAAATTCACACGGCAATACGAGTTCAATTAATCATTATGATAATGTAAATCGTAGTGAATCACTACAAGGTAATACGAGTTCAATTGATCGTTATGATAATGTAAATCATGGCGAATCGCTACAAGGTAATACGAGTTCAACGGATCAATTTGATGATCCAAAATTAGTGAAGAAGTTTAATCATAATGCAAGTGAAAGAGAAAGAAGAAAAAAGATTAATAGCATGTATGCGTCTCTACGTGCCTTGCTTCCTACAACCAATCAAAAGGTAATAATTTCTTAGTTTAATCTTTTCCTAGAAATAATATATTCTTTATGATATAAATAATTTAATTTTTTGTCAACCAAATAAATTCTTAATAATAAAAAGTTACTATAAAGATTTTCATTTTCCAAAACAAAATTCCTAAAATTAATTTTGAAAGGAAAATTTAGCCACAATAGCACTAATAACAAATTACCTTAAAGATTATTTTTGAATAAAATTACTTAGAATCAATTATAATTTTAAAATGTAAAATATAAAACCCATTTATTATTTTTAAATTAAATTTGCATTTACATTATTTGGAAAAAGTAACAACAGTAATTAATAAAATGACTTATATTTAATAATACGAAGAACAACACTTTAAATTAAATATTTGTATTAATTAGCGTTAAAAGTCAACTAGCGTCACAATAGAACTGCCCCTGACTATATTATAATGCTTCATTAAATATTTGTATTTTTATCTGATTGAAGTTATATTAAATTTGAAAATAACTTTTTTGTTATCACTAGCAAAAGTAAAGTTGTATATATTGGATTCGACAAATCCCGTCTAGACGAGTCATTTAATAAAATTGAATTAATCAAATAGTGTTGTATAATTTTAAATTTGTATTAATTTGCAAATAATTTTGATTATGATACAGAGAAAACCAAGCATTCCAACAACAGTTGCAAGGGTGCTAGAATATATACCTCAGCTACAAAATGAAGTGAAGAATTTAACTCAAAAAAAGGAACTTCTTTTATCAAAAATGGGAGCATTTCATGAAGAAAAATGTGAAATAAATCCTATTATTAATAATAAGGAAACATCATCTAATTGTTTAATATCTACAAATAAATTGGGAAATCAAGAAATGGTGATCCAAATATCAGCATTTGAGAGAACACCAATTTATGAAGCACTTCTTTTTCTTGAAAAGAATCATCATTTTGTCATTGATGTTAATTCTTTTCAATCCTTTGGAGGAAGGACATTCTACAATATACATTTATGGGTAAGTATATATATTTTTTGTCATTTTACATCGTCTCTAATTTAGCCGATCTCAATTGATAGGATTAAGACTCTTACATTATTATACGTGATGTCTAATATGGGTTTTGGCCTACTCTACTATAGAAGTTCATCCACCACTATGATGAATAAAATGAAAAAAAGTTCTATTAAAATTTTAATTTATTCTTTTTTTCGGTTATTTTGCCCTTTTTCTTTTGGTCCGAAAACTAAAAAGTTGAATATAAATAAATAATAGGTTAAAATAGTGTGGTATTTAGAAAAGAAAATGAAGATAAAGAGTTAAAGCACTAAGGTCATATTTAAGAATAAAAATAGGATAAATTCACTGAAACAGACAAAAATTAAAAATTGGACAAATTAAATGAGACCAAAAAGCATTAATTTTAGGTGTCAAAATATAAATTTTTTAGAAATGATTTATTCAAAATTGTGAATATTAGTCTACATGTTACTAAGTATAATTAGCAAAAATTAATGTGGTTACATTTTAATTTATTCAAGTATATACGTGTGTTCGACAAAAATATATAGTTTTAAATATGTGAGTCAATTTTAAAAAAATTTTAACAATATAGCATGTTAATATTTTTCATTTATTTAACTAAATTTAATTTCAACTAATTATATACGGGTTGTAATGCTCACATAACTAATTTTATTGTGTGTTGTGCGTTTGTATACTAGGTGGAAGGAAACTATACCGTGAACTTAGAAAAGTTGAAAGAGGTCCTCACATTCCATGGCGAATCTTGACCCAACTTTTTTTTTAATAGTTAATAGTATTGGTGGAGTAAAAATTAATAAACTTTTAAAAAGTTTTGTGTAATTATAAAAATTATGATATCTTTCTAATAATTTTGTACTTTAAACACTTAATATATATATATATATATATATATATATATATATATATATATATATATATATATATATATATATATATATATATATATATATATATATGTATAATATAATTTAATGTTGATGCCTCCAATTTTTCGAGATTCTGTATAGTCAAATATGTTGAATATACTTAAAATCTCCCCACTATAATTATATACTATTTTGCTTTTATACAACGAGATACAAGCACAAGCGCAAACAGAAACGCAGATGCATATAATCAAAACCAAAAAATGTTGAAAATTATGAGCTCTTTGTAATTGATGATTTAATAGTCATTTGGAGCTATATATTAGCTTGAACTACTTTATTGAGATGTCTAAACTTCATCACAATTTATGATAATAGTAAGCTACTATAAAAATATAAATTTCTTTTTTAGCCTCAATTCAATATAGATAATTGTGACAGCGTTTTCACTTAATTAGAAATTGTTAATACGATATATAAAACAAGAACCATCTACAAAACAACTAACAATCACCAGAATGTCATAAAGTGATTTTCATAGTAGGGTTTGCAAGGGTGGAGTTAGGCAATCTTTTATCCTTGTTAGTAATAATAAAAATATTATTTTTAATTGACTCTTAGTAGAAAACATTATCTGAACTTCACATAAATAAAACGTATATATTTGATGAATCATTTTGATATGGTTTACTATAATTTAATGAAAGCAAAGAACCATTTGCTTTGAATCAATTTAAATAATAAAGGATTGTAATTTGTAAAATAAAATAGTCATATTTAAGTCATAAATAAATAAATAAAACAATTAAAACCAAAGTGGGTAGTCACAAGTCACAACTCTCAACTCTCTTGTACCCTTCATTTGGACTACACTGCTTGCAATGTCTAATTTACGTTTGCCGTTGGTGGGCTTGTGATGATCTTGCTAATGAACGTCCATAATCCTGGGTGGTGTTCGTTAATATACAACGATATAAAACAATTTAAGTAGTAAATATCTTAAACTTTGAATTATATAAGTATATATTATTAATTATACTAGCATAAATTTTTAAATTGTCAAATCATACATTAAAATATATTATATTGTTATTTATGATTTTTTCTAATTTACTCTTTTAAATATATTATTTCCCTTGTTGACAAGCACTCTCAAGCATTCATTAGCTTTTACCTTCTGAAAAATGCCGGAGAAACTTAGGAGAATAGGGTGGGGTTACATCGATGTTAAATGTTATTAAGTAATAATTATACAAACTCTTTATTTTATCTCATATATCCGTGTTCAATCCTTAACATTCGGATATGAATATGTCATTTTGGGGCTTAACCATCAACTTAAGTTGATGGTTCAGGCCTAGGATATGTTCGCATGTTCTCCTCAGGGCCGGTTCTTAGCATATCTCGGGTAGTCGACCGCCTAGGGCACCTAAAAATAAGGGGCCTCAATATTAAATGGTGTTATTTAAGCTCTGTTTTGAGCAAAAAAATTTTAAGTGATTTGTTTGTAAACTTAATTATATTTGAAGTAGCTTAGAATATAATGTTATTATACATTTTGTCTTGATTTATTTTTCTTGAAGTGGAAAAATTTTAATTATCTTTTAATATAATGAAGGGCCCCATTTTGAAAGACATCATAAAAATAAATAGACCTTCCAAAATCTTTACTCCGCCCTTGGTTCTCCTTATACTTAACGCTAAATATTCAACTTTAAATAAGAAGGGGTTGAGATTAGATTTTGTGATATTTTGTCATGCTAGCTATTTTTCACATAACTTTATTTAAATATTTTTAATAATAATGATCTCCTTATTCTTTTCCCATTTTTTTAAAAAATATTTTCTAATGCTTAATAGTGTATGTTTTTCTCTATTAACGTAATTATTAAATCAAGTAATACATCTACTATTTAAAAGATCCAAATTTGCTTAATTACCGTGAACATTCTATATGGAAACATTAATGAGTAACAAAAGGAGTATAAAATAGAAGAGCAATAACCATAATGATACAAGTTGCATCATTGCCTATTCTATTTTATACTCCTTTTGTTACTTATTGATGTTTCCACATAAAATATTTACGCTAAATAAGAAAATTTGTATCTTCAACTCATCAGTTTCTTAATTTGCATCTAAATCTATCACATAATTAATTAATACCTAAACAAATAACTTACAACTAAACAATGGTTAATATTAAACAATAAAGTTTAGGGATTGGGAGGCACGAGTTCTACAATAAGCCAAGTAGGGTAAGTTGCTTATATTAGAGTCCATGCAACAGTATGGCACGAGCACTTTAATTGTTTAATTTAGTGGACTTAAATACTTAATTAGGATAATTAGTATTTAATAAATGAGCTACCTACAATGTATACTTCTACGTTGTTGAAATCATAGGTGTCCAAAAGAATCTTTTTCTTTTTAATTACTATATCATTATCTATAATATATCAAATTGTAATTTAGTTGATATATAATTATCATATTATATAGTTTGGATATTGATATATAAAATAATAAGTGATGAATGATTACATTTGTCCACAACTTTTGTGTTGGTAAGTACTAAAAAGTTATGATCAATATTTGTTTTTAAAAGTTGTGGTATAGGTTAGTGATCCTTTACAAGTAAAGGGAGCGGAAATTAATCATTTTTGTAGGTGGTGAGAAAAAAATAAATAAATTTTAACTACTAGACTAACTCATGATTTCATCTGAATGTTTACTCCTTTTAAAGCCATAGTTAATTTAATATAACTTGATCCTTGAGGCTAAAAGTGATATCTTATGAATTGACAAAGGCGAATTAAAGTCACAATTTTTCAAAAAAGAAGGGTCAAAAATTTTCATATAATTGGTATCACCGAAAAGAATTCAGGTGAATAAGAGAAAGTTTTTAATATCAAAGGATATTTGAACACTATATTAAGTTAACTTAAAGGTTGGCAGATATTGAAACTTAAATATAGAGTTAAATAACCTTTGTTGATTAAATTTTCATATCAGCATTACCAATTGTATTTCTCGTTAACCCTTCCTTTATATGTAGGAGATTTAAGGTACGGTGATGATCATGAGATTCTTCACTTGTATTTACCTCCATTTTAAATATGATTCATCATGTGATTATGAGCATCAAATATCCACCTACTTAATTATTGCTTAATTAGGATGTCTAAAAGATTATCATAGAATTAGAAAATCAACGAAAAAAACTTATTTTAAAATAATAGCTATTGTACGAACGAGCAAATTCATAACTTAAGTTTTTATCTCCTTCAGAACCTTCAGGACTTGTTTGCTCGAACAAGCTTAGTAAGGAGCACTTACTAATTAGCTCATTTGAGCAAACTTCACCTAATTCATTTTTTTATTTTAAATATTTTTTGTAAATTTTTAATTAAATTATAATTTATAATAAATTCAAAAATCAGTCAATTGGACATTATTCCAAGTTTAGGGAAAGACTAAAGACGTAAATTGTAGAAATATATTGACTCCTCTTATGGCTCTTTTCGTTATCTAAATTACTGTGGAGTGTTATTAATTATTTACTAATATATAATAAAAGAAAAATTTTTGATTAAGACTGATTCACTGTGAGTGGCTTAATATGGGCTGAACCTAAGGTTATTAGGATCGAGATTCTACCTAGGGTCGTTGCGGGGGTAGGATCGAAATCAGTAGAATCGGATTGTAGGATCGTGCGATCCTACGAATATGCATTAATGGGCTTTGGATTACTGATTAACAATCATAATTGTTATCTTTTTAAGTTATAACATGTAAGTAAAACCTTATCTCTTAAGTTTGTTTCAAAAAATACTTTTAATAATCATTTTTAAATAGCAAATTAAGAAAAACATGAATTTTATAAAAGTATTAATATAATTATTTTAAGTTTTTATTTACACGTAGTGAAATCTGTATTATATGAAAATATTTTACAATTCCAACTACCCATGTAGAATCGTATCGTTCGATCGTGGGATCGTAGAATCGTGTTATGATCTTACCACATAAACTCTTGAGCTAAGTAGGATCGCACGATTCTACCACATTAAGATCCTACCTACGATCCGGATCGGTCGCCTATTTGTAGATCGTAAGATCGTAGAATTGTAGATCAGAATCGGGATTCTGATAACTATGAATGACCCAAATTTTAATTTCTTAAAATAAAAAATGAAAAAAATTATTTTTATTTAGTTAACTGCTATAAAAATTTAATTTTATGTTGCTTGTATTCCATTTCACAGTGAAACGATCTCATACAAGACTTGATATAAAAAAATACTCTCTCCATATACATCAAAATCACCCAATAATTTTTGTTACGTATAGAAATTTTTAAACCGAATTTAAAGTCACCAATTTTTTCATTAGTAGTTCTTATTCTTACTTTTTTTCTTTTTAAAATTGTTCCTTGTGTTTCGACCTTTTCTACACCTCTTATCCCAATTAAATTATTATATTTTTCATATTAATATGAGAGTTTTAAAGATAAAATCAGTAACTATAATAATTTCAGTGACACAGAAAAAATATACTTCTAATATTTAATTATTTAAATGATTTTTTTGTTAAAATCTTTCTAGTTTGCTATCAAAAAAGTAATATATTTATTCATTAACTCATATGGTAATTGTAAAAGCTATCTATCTATTGCATTAATAATAAAACTCTAATCACAATTTTTTTAGTACAGGGTTAGTTGTTCGAGAAAAGGGGATATCTAAATGAAAATCAAACACGTCAACTTTTTTTGAGATAATAGTATTTACTTCAACCAAAACAAAGCTTAATTCTTCAAAACTCTTACATATTTCATCAAGACGTAGCAAATAAACTAAAAATACAAAGATAAATAAATACTATAATATTATTGTACATCTCATCATCATCATTATCATCATCATCAATCCAATATCCCGCTCAAAAATAGGGTCTGGGTGAGGGAAGGTGACAGACAATCCATACCCGTACTCCCTTGAGAGGGAATACTAGAGGAAAGCGGTCAAGTTTACCCGCAGAAGGTGAGAACCTTGCATAGAGAGGAATGTGACTAGCACTGTTGCTTGAAGATCAAAATTTACATGCACAAGAACCACAATAGTCAAAACAAAGGTTGGGATAAAATAATAGACCCGATGGGTAAAAAAGTATATAAAGGGGTAGGTTAGTAAACAGTTAGGCATCAAGGCAAGAAAAACAACTAAAGAAAATTTTACCTAGTCTAGAATGTGAATCTGGCGTCTCCAACTATTCCTAACCCTAGTCAGGTTCTCGGAGAGGTGCAGTTTACTCAAGTCGTCCTTAATTTGCTCAACCCACGTTTTCTTAGGTATTCCTCGACTCCTCTTACCCTCCACTATAATTGTTTCCATCCTTCTGACAGGAGCCTCTATTGGTTTTCTTTGTACATGCCCAACCCATCTTAGTCTATTTTCGCTCTGAACTCCTGATTTTTGATCTTATGCATCATCGTTTTACCGCACACCCATCTCAGCATTCGCATCTCTGCTACATCCATCTTTTATTTTGTTCGAGGATCTTCTTTACGGGCCCAACACTCTGACCCATACAATAATATAATGTTGGCCTAATGGCAACTTTGTAGAATTTACCTTTCAGTCTAGCAGGGAACTTCTTATCACATAACACTCCGGTGGCCGCTCGCCATTTAAGCCAACCCGCTCGTATACGGTGTGTTCCATCTCGATCAATCTCCCCATTACTCTGGATAACAGATCCTAAATACTTGAACTTGGTCGTCTTAGTAACTGCATCTCCTTCAATGGTCACCTCTTGGCTATCATCTTGCTATTTGCCACTGAAATTGCATCTCAAATATTCTGTTTTTGTACGACTAATACGGAACCCTTTACTTTCTAATACCGCCCTCCACATAATCACTGAATTAATAATGGTGGGCATGATCATTGAATTAATTAATTTCTTTCAACGTCTTGTATTTGACATCAATTTCATAATTAATATATATCCATAATTATAATTATATCAAATAATTAATCAAAAAGTCATAACATAAGATACCAAATTAAAATATACTAGAACTAGTAATTGTGTGAACAACCCTCGCCTCAAAGATGCGATAAGGACATTAGATGCTACGCCTTAAAAAATTAGGGGCACAAGCCTTCACAAGTTGGCACGATACCAAATTCATATAAATCAATTTATAACCATATCTATCCTTTAAATTGACAATATAATTGCTTCTTCAATGATGGTGCCACTTTTTAAAGACACAATTCTACACGAGCCAACCTTAAGTAATTTTTTATTTAATCTTTTTTTCTTTAAATCCTTATTATTATCCAAATTAATTAATTATTATATGTGAATATAAACCAACTGTTTAATCTCAACCGATTTTAAAAACAAAATCGTTGGTTAATTTCCTATCACTAAATTCGAAATTGTTGGCAATGTCTCCATTTTGCCCTACTTTAGGATGGGATTATCCTCTAGAATTGGAAACAAATCATGTATTTGATAATTTTGCATTATATTCGTCTTTTTTTCCTGATTTTTTATCATGTCAATTAGCTCAAGATTTTCAAGATAATAATCAAGAGTCTAATCATGATGCTAAACGAAGCGAATCGCCAAAAGGTACAAGTTCAATTGATCATTCGGATCATAGTCCAATATTAGCAAAGAAGCTTGATCATAATGCAAGTGAAAGAGATAGAAGAAAGAAGATTAATAGCATGTATGCTTCTTTGCGAAATTTGCTCCCTTCAATTGATCAAAGGGTATGTACTTAATGTAATCTCTCTATGTTCCTTAAACTTAAGACTATTAATTTAATAGATATTGATAGAGTATGCGATTATAACATCAGATTAAGCTACTAATTAATTTGGTCTCTTAATATGTTATTAGAGCCAACGTGATATAAAAATCACGGTTTTATATCTCATTCACCCCTCTTTGTAAACTGATATATTTAGTTAGCATCATGTTTGAATGGGGTATGCATTATGAGCCCTTATTCTAACCCAAAAGGCTTTTACATGAGTGACGTGCAGGGCTAGCCCTATAGGGCTATGAGGGGACTAGAAGAGCCGGTGTCCCGGGCTCATCCAAAAAATTAGAAAAAAGACATTTTAATATTTAATTGTTAAGGTTTATAATATTATATTTAGTAATTAGAGACACATAATTTCTGTTTCACCTCGGACTTTTCAAATCTCAGGGTCAGCCCTCGTATGTTATAGAATATGAAGTATAATTTATCTTAAGGACTACAATAAGTAGATTAAGTTTTTGGTTTTAAACTTTTGTTTTCTTGTAATTAAAAACCTTTAACTAATTATTTTTTATATTCTTAATAAAACTTTTATTACAGAAAAAATTAAGCATTCCAGCTACAGTTACACGTGTGCTCGAGTATATACCAGAGTTACAAAAGGAAGTAGAAAATCTAAATCATAAAAAGGAAGTAATGTTAAAAAAAATATCAGCACAAGGAAAATCTAGTGAATGCATGACAACGAAGGAAACGGCGTCGTATTCAGTTACTATAAATAAAGTTGATGAGAAAGAAATGGTGATCCAAATATCAGCATTAGAAAGAATATCAATATCTGAAGTTCTTCTATTGCTAGAAAAGAATGGTCATTTGATCTTTGACGTTTCTTGCTTTCTATCCTTTGGAGGAAGGACTTTCTACAATGTACATTTGTGGGCAAGTTTTTTCATTATTTTTTCCTTGTAATTTTTTTTATTTTTCTACTATATAATTCCTATGTCATCGTGAGACGTTCTCCATACACGGATAAAATAGTCTAATTAATACATTTTTTAAAATAAATATGGGCTATTTGTTTTGAATTCATCTCACTGAAAGATGGTCTCTACTCTAAAAGCGTAGCTTCACATTTTAAAAAATTTGATATGAATATTTTGACAATTTTATGAAATATTTTTAGATATTTTTAAAAATCATTTTATTAGACGTAAAAATTTGGAAATAAAAATTCCTCATTTGTCCATAGACTTACAAAAATATTAGACTTAGCTCGATCTAATACTTCTAAGTTCTAATAGATTACATAAAATATTAGGAGTATTTACACAACATATTTAGAGTCTATTTAATTTTTACTGATTCAATTGATTTTTATTGATTATAATTAATTTTTACTGATAAAAACTGATTTTTACTAATTAATTGACTTTTTCTGATTATTAAATTCTATTTTTACTGATTGGAACTAATTGTAAGTGATTTTTAGTTATAAACTATATAACTAAATTTTACTGATTAAACTGATTTTTATTGATTCTAAATTATTTTTATTTATTATAACTAATTTTTGTTGATTAAAATTATTTTTTACTGATGACTTTTTTTAAGGTGAACTAAACAAAACTTTAATCTATCAATTAATCTAGGGTTATGAATATCTAATATTGGAAAAAATTGAAAAACCTGTTTGACTGTTTGCTTTCTTTCACAACAAAATACTTGGTAAACAATAATATTAAAGTCTTAACGGTCAGTTTGGTAGATGATAATTAACGGTGGTAAGAAAAATGAAAATAAGTGTAATTTAGTTGAAAAATCTCTTGGCTAGCTTGATGGTGATGCTTGTCTAACTTCAATCATCTCGTTCTCTTCATAAAATTCATTTCAATGCATTATCATTAAGATTTGGTATTAGGTGGAAATGGAAATGGAAATTTGTAAACATAAAAATTCTTTTGTGATTAAAGTTTCATCACCATAGTAATGATATGGAACTTTTAATGAAATTTTACACTATAAATCATTCTCAGTACCACCATTTAATACCACTAACCAAACGAACCGTAATTTTAATAATATGGGATTGATTAATTAATTTTTTGCCCAACGATTAATTAACATTTGTGTAAACTCATTAAATTTATAAATAACAGTTATGGAGTATTTAATTTGATAACTTCATGCTGATCAAGTTTCATATGTGTATGTCATTGTAACAGATGAATGGGAGCCATAACGTAAATTGTGAAAAGCTGAATGAAGTGCTGCTGTCCATTCTCCAAAAACAGGATCAGATGCAAATTTATTCATAGTGTATAACAAAACACATATTAGAAAATCGGGTTTTATTTCGGATAAAGTATATATATTACCTTTCTCAAGCAAGATCTTGGGATAGATTTTTACTAATTCTCTTCTTTTTTTGGTCTATCCTATATTATTAACAAAAAAAATAACACACAAAATATATTGTACTTAGTTATTAATTAAATTTAACTGAAGTTTGATTATCTTCTTTTAAGACCTCAAAACTTCTTAAATTTTTTTATGCTGTATTTAGAAGCGATGATTTCATTTGAAAATCTACTATTGAAATATAAAATTTGAATTGAAAACTTGTTCTCAAATACAAAGGGTGTTTGGCTAATTAGTTTATTGAGCTATTTTAGCTTATTTGGATTTGAATAGAGGGTTAGGTGGTCAAACCAGCTAATGCTAGTGTTTGGTGAACTAGCTAGTTGAAACAACTTATTAATATGAATAAGCTGTTTTTGAACAAGCTGCTCATAGCAGCGGGTTCAAAATCAGCAAGTCAAACCAGTTAATAAAACCAGCTAGTCAAATCATCCATTATAATTAGCTATCAGCCAACAACTATCAACCGTTTGTCAAACACCCTTACAATCTTAGGAGAGTTCAAGACCCTGTCTCACTCTCTACGATTATTTTCAATTGAGTCTAACGATCGGTTTCGAGTGGGTTCAAAATCAAAACTTGTTTCTAATTATACATAATTGTACATCTATATTGATTTTATGGTTCGATTATAAAGTTGGAACATACATATGATATATCTACTATTAACTCTACTTTTAATGGTATTTTATACTTTTTAGTTTTTACAATCACTACAAACATTTCGTTCACCATAATGCCCCATTGCTACCTTACCAAACACTCATAATTTTTGTAAGTCATGTTAAGACCAATGGGATTCAACCTATACCACTTTTTCATTATTTATACATTACATAAGATTATTGTAAAGAAAAATAAATGGTTGTCATAAATCATAATGGAGAAAAGAATTAAAGCCTTAAGGAGTAAAACATTTTCCTCATTTTCTGAAGGATTTTACTTTATGAAATTAAGAGTGAAATATATTTCTCCCACAAAATAATAAAAATATCCCTCTTGTTTCTACATATATTTACATTTATTTTTCTCCTTTATAATACCTCAAATCCTTTTATTTTTGTACTTTATATTTCAATTTGAATTTATTTTAACTTATTAAGTTATTCTCATTCAATATTCCTTTAGCAAAACATAATTTTGACCTAGGAACTATTATGAATTTGTAAACACATTTAAAAGAAACATTATTGTAACTTGGGAATAATTTAACCCACAAAAATCTTTGAGGCTAATTAAATGACTATGCACTACTCCCCCACTCTTACAAAAAATAGCTAAATAAGACAAAGTCTAAGAAACATCGTAGTACTTGCTAGTAGGTATCTCAAATAGATCACTTCGATTCGAGTTCTTATTTGAGTCGTGTATAACAGCTTAGAAATTCCTTCGATCCAAATTTAACGTGTTTAGTTAATTGGCAAAAATAACAATCCTGATTTGATCAATTATAAATCGGGATGACCTGATTTTAACACATTTAACCCATTTACATTTTTTTTCATTTAATGGTTTTTTAATAATGATTATAATTTATATCTCATCTGTTAGACATTATTTTTAAACTTTTAGTTTTTGAGTTATTTGTTTTGCATTCACTACAAAAAAAAATAAAAATATTGATTGAATTAGTTCGGGTTATACTAATTGACATGTCTTGAAATTAAGTTGACTCATTTAATAAACAGATCAGGTTGAATCGACCTGTTTACTTAATGGGTCAAAACTCTCAATCCAAAATCGACTATTTAAATTAGGTTCAAATCAGATTAATAGGTTGGGTTAATTTGTGTTAGACCTACTTGTAGATGAATAAATCTCTACCTAATTGATGTTCAATACTGCAATCTATTTCAAGTGACATATTATTTCATGCTTTGATAATTAGTTAAAGTGACATCTTCGTCTAAGAGGCAAAGTCAAGAGACAAGCAACTACTATTATTTCATGCTTTGATAATTGAAATCATAATACCTTTCTTCCTTGGCTTTGTGGTTTGGACTAAATGCGAATCTTTCAAGTAATGAAAAATTTTGGAGTATGTAGACAAGGCCGACCCTATAAAGGATAATAGGAGCCAATACCTCAAACTCATTCAAAATTTTTTTAAAAAAATCGACCCTTTAAAAATGTTTATAAAACATTTTATTGGCATAACTTATTGATGTAAATAAATCTATTATATTTCTATTTTTTTTCTGCCCTATATATTCCTTTTAAATTTTATATTTCTCGTTACGAAATATAAAATACAAATTCCTTATGTAGTTATACAAAGTTATTTGATAAAAGAAAAAGTAACTGTAAGTCGTTTGCTTAACATCGTAACTAAAAATGAAAGGAAGAAAAAGCCAAAAAGAAAAGGAAAATGACAGGCACGGAAAAATGTTGATACCAAACAAAGGCTGTCATTCAAAATAGAAGAATGATGGGATGAGTCAAGAGTGATGAATGATATGAATTGTTAAAAGTGAGTGACCCAACAAAATCTCAGCCTCTCAGCTTTCATTATTAGTAAGACTTCATAATTATTTTTTCTTTGGTTAATTGAATGGAGTCTTTGTTCTACAAACACTCACTCATTAATAGTAAAAACATCATCATCACACCTTAAAGGCTTAAACTAATTACTAGGAGTATTAATATTTATTATTTTTAATTATTATAAAGCAAAAACTAACCAGCGCCTTCTTGTGCATTGATTAACAAGAATAATAATCTATTTGAATAAGTAAATTAGAAAACTAAATAAAAGATAATATAATATAATATATTTTAACGCGTGACTTAATGATAATGTTAAAATTTTATGCAATGTTACGTAATATAATTAACGGTTCATCAATAATTTTAAATACATTTTAATTTACTATATAAAATTAATTTTATTCCTACTTAAAAACACTCTGTCTAGAGGTGTCCGTTAACAAAATCCTTATTATGATTAATTATTGCTCCATCCTTTGAATAATTAATTGCCTTTAAAGTTGTGGCCACCTATTAAAGAGATGTCTCATCTTAAATAAAAAAATTAAAAAATTAAAAAATTAAAAAAACTAAAATAAATTCTAGAATTTCAGTTCATTAGTACAAAGGGAGTGATAGCTGTATTTATGTGATTATGATCAAGGAGTAAAAGAGTAGTTGTAAAATTATAAGTATACTTCCCTACTTTTTTTCTCGGTCCTTTGAAATAGCTATAGGCACAAAGATTAAGAATATTTGGAATTATTTAAATTTTTGTGAATGATATTTAAAAATAAAGAAAATGTGTGAATAATGAGAAGTTTCATAAATTATAAAAGAGATGAACTAAATTAAAAAATACGTGAATTTCAAAGAGACGAAGAGAAGAATACATTGTAGAGATTAGAAGTTAGACTTCGCATAAGGTATAGACCTCATTACTAGGCATCAATTTTAGTATGACATTTTCAATGAAAATGTCTATTATTGCCCATATGAATGTCTCACATTGCAACAAAAAAAAAAATAAAAAAATAAAATAAAAGCATATCACTTAGTAAGTTTGAGGAGTAATTTTTAATATGATGTAGTTTTAGCAGCGGACCTCCATTAAGTTTGTAAGTAAGTAAATTTTTCTTCTTTAGTTGAGTTGCTTATGCCCGATTTATAAATCTATGGTAATGGAGTTCAATTTGTTATTGCTGAGATATTCACATGTGAAAGAAAGTGTTGAAGTATTCATGATCGTTCACATGTAAGTGTTTTATATTAGAGAAAAATGATAGACTATACCACTTATAAACTTGAGGAGTGATTTCTAAATAAATTGATAAGCTATATTCCCTCTTCTCATCCTTATATGGATCACCCCCCGTGACCCGTCCATTTCATAAATCAATTACGCCTACTCTAAAATAAGTAGGCACTCATATTTTTTAAAACTTATATCTTTCTAAAAACACAAGTTAACTCCATCAAGCCATTTTTATATAGTTCGAACATAATTCTTGAATACAAGAATTAAATTATTATACAAATGATAATATTTGCAAGTTCATTCAATTAAAATTTTAGCTCTTCAAAACAAGCAACAATCAAATATTTTATCGGACTTTACGTAAAAAAATTGTTCATGCTTTTCTTTTCTAAATGAATTAGACTAATTCCTACCCAATTCATTTAATCTATCTACTAATTAAATTGATACCATAAACTTAGGTCTAAGAGTCAAATTCAAGTAGATTCATTTATTGATGAAGTTTCTCGAAATTCGAGGCAAAAAGCTAATAAGGCTCAGATTGTGTTTGACAAATAATTGTGAGTTGTTAGATGTTAATTGGTTCTTTTAATTTGTTTGACCCAGTTAATGCATTAATGTTTTTATTTGTTTTATCAAACAACAAATCAAAAATCAACCAAACAGCAGATAAAATTATTTGTGGTACGTATTTAATGTAGTGTGTTGTTTGCAAGTATAAAGTGAAACCAAATGAGGGAATGACTTGGTCGGTTGAACACTTGAACCATGAAATTGACAAATCGGGTTGAAAATTACTTGGGCTTACCGATTGACTGGTAGGGGGTTGTGGAAAGATTGAAAAAAATAAGATAAATAAACAATTTAATTCCGAATATAAGATTCGGGAAAACTTATGTCACAAAATAAGCTTCCGTACATCCAAGCCTAGCCTCGGGTAAGTCGCTGTTAGTAACAGCGAATGAGGAGAAAAAAAAAATTAAAAGCCCCTAAGTCGCTGTTAGTAACTTATGATTGTAGGAGTTGTGGGTGTAAATTTATGATTGTAGGAAGTAGTCGTAAACCAGGAGAAAGACCTTGGACGGTAAGGGTGTGTCCTGGTGTAAAGGGAAAACATAACCACCCGTTCTTGGTGTACAGAGATGGTCATGTAAGGGCGAGGATTAATGTAGATATTCGGGAGCACATACGACAGCTTAGTGCAACCGGAATGCAACCGGCCTTTATTATGAATTCTATTAGAGATAATTTTCCTAGTTTTTATGCTAGTATGAATCAGATATATAATATTAGGCAATCAATAAGGAGAGATGAAATGGAGGGCAGGACTCCCCTTCAACACTGTCTTCATATGGCCACAGAACATAATTATGTGGTCTGGACAGAGTTGGATAATGACGGGCACTTGAGCAGACTTTTAATTGCAAATCCTACTTCAATCCAAATGATACGTACGTGGCCGTATGTTGTGCTGATAGATACAACGTACAAAACGAACAAATCAAAGTGGCCACTATGTGAAGTCATCGGAATGACGCCAACAAATCACAACTTCTTGGTTGCGTTTTGTTTGATGCGAGATGAGGCGGCTGTGTCGTACTCGTGGGTGCTGCAGGGATTGAGAGATATTTTCGGCAGTGCTCAGACTCCTAGCGTCATTGTAACCGATCGTGACGAAGGTTTATCTGCAGCTATTCGTGACGTCTTCCCAGGTAAAAACGCTTTGTGAGTTCATTATTGTGGTTATATCTATTGATAATGTCTTAATTACGTTCACTGTTTTGTTTAATGTAGATGTACGTCATTTGTTATGCACCTGGCATATTGGCAACGATGTTGAGAACATGGTGGACAAGTTGTGCGGCGGCAAGAAAAATCAACAAGGGCAGTTATTTAGGAAAAGTAGATGGAACCCCTTGGTTAAAAGTGCTACAATCCGGGAATATGAAAAGAGATGGGAAGGGATCGTCAGTACGTGGTCGGTTAGGAACCGAAGGGTCGTTCGGTATTTGACTGGAACATGGATTCCACTTAGAGAGAAATTTGTGTGTGCGTGGACGAATGATTGTTTACACTTGGGTAACCATACTACCAGCAGAGTGGAAAGCCAACACTCGTCTTTTAAGTATTACCTTGGTAGCGGTAATAGCTCATTCGATACCCTTTTCAAAAGGGCGCACGCACAGATTACAAATCAACAAGCTAAAATCCGACAATCGCTACAGGAATCCATGACTTCTGTACCAAGAACGCTACGACAGTATTTCTTTAGACCTCTATATCGCCACGTGTCTCTCTATGCCTTGGAGCAGATCCAGAATGAGTTTAACCGCATGTTAGAACTGGGTGATTTTGCATTGAACAAATGCGGTTGTGTACTTCTAAAAACCCATGGATTGCCGTGTGCATGTTATTTACAAATAAAAATTGGATCACATGGTGCTTTGTACTTGGATGACATTCATGAATTCTGGAGTACTTTGAGGTACACAGAGGTAGGAGACGAACCCAATGAAGAAGTACGAAACGCGAACGCCAATGACAAAGAGTACTTTCAATCTCTGGTCGATGAAGTCCTTAAATCTGATCCCGCTTTTGTTCGCCGAATGGCTGAGGTACTTGAATATGAATTACACCCAGATGGTGCGGATATACCTGAGCCTTACGCTAGTCCACCGAGAAAGGGAAGACCAAGCACTAGTAAAACCATGAGAAGGAGAAAAAGTTCATTTGAATATAGCCGATCATCTTCTCGTGGTCGAGGGTCTAGATCTTCTTCCCGCGGGAGATCAAGTGGCAGATCTAGTGGCCGAGAGACGCAATCTTCAGTAGGAATTAAGTTCAGTTTCAACTTATCCGGTAATTGAATTAATTTTTAGTTTTTTTCATTAATTATTTGTTATTGTGGTTATATTAACTTAATTTACATTTATTGTAGATGATCCAGGAGGTCGTGATTTCTCACAGTTTCCATGGCTTGATTACATCCCATTCATGCTTCCTCCTTATTTGTTCGACTGGATTGATGTGTTAGGTGATGGTAACTGTGGATTTAGAGCAATTGCCGTCACAGAGCTGGGAGGCGAGGAAGCATGGCCTATTTTAAGACGTGCTATGAGTATGGAAATGCAAATGAACAGAGCGCAATACCTAACTTTGTATCTATCTCATGAGTCACTAGACGAGTCAATATTCAGAGTAGGTTCACACACCGATGGACCTGCTCCTTTCATGCACTGGTTCGATGCACCGATGGCTTTCTACTCTGCAGCAACGTTTCTTAACATTGCCATTGCTTTTTATGGTTCTGCTAACGGTGATTCATTAAACAACTGTTTGATTCTTCCTTTAAGAAAATCACAGGCCGCGAGAAGTGTAAATAAACTAATACATATACTTTGGGTTAATCGAAATCATTTTGTTCAACTTTTTATGAACGACGATTCATCCCCTCTGCCGCCGATCCACCCACGTTGGAAACAAGCAGCTGACAATTTCGCGAAAGATCTTGACACAAATTTCACTACGAGGATTATGCTGTGGAATAATCTACGCGGGGCACCCCCACCAACAAATAACACCGCTGACGATGCTGTAAATTTAGATACTCCATAGAATTTATACACGACATTCATTAAAAGTTGTATATAATCCATAATTATACTACAGTTTTTTTTTTTTAAAATTTTAATAGTACTAAACTTGAAATCGCTGTATTTTTTTATTTTTGAAGCAGCTTGTTTTTTAACATTCAAACAGTTATTTATTAGCAGATGAACTAACTATATAAACTTGTTAATATTTGATTATTCTTCCGATGTGGGACTGTTTTCTGGAACACATCAAAATAAATGAAACCAAAAATTAGCTCACGAATAGAGCACCGATGTAGGACTAAGTTATTGAAGAGGACAACTCGGTGAAGCATTTTTCAATAATCTGTCTGATTGTCCATTGTTGACACAGTTGGTGGTTTGTTATGCATTAACCATTGTTGACACAGCATCTTCACAACCTGGCATGAAAGTCTCATCTTTGTCGACTGCAACAAAGGCCCTGGTGCGCGTTTCATCCATGCTGCACTACCCATGACAGTATCCGACATACTTTCACCCCTCGATGTTCCTGTCGTAGTCCAATCATTGTTTGATCACGACAGAGCTGTGAACCATGACAGTCACACCAGCCCTTTGTTGACAGTTCAAGTAACAGAACTCCTAGATGGAGTTTTCATCGGATGCTCAATGAACCATTCCATAGGAGAAGGAACCTCGTACTGGGAGTTCTGGAACATGTGGTCCGAAATCCATAGAGCAAAACACGAGGAATTAGTCCCTTTGTCGCGTATGCCAAATCATAATCGATGATTCCCTAACGAACACCCACCACCAATTCTTCTCCCGTTCACTTCCCCAGATGAATTTGTTAGCCGGTTTGAAGCCCCAACACTCTGAGAAAGGTTATTTCATTTCACTTCCGAGTCTATAGCAAGACTTAAAGCACAAGCAAACGAAGAAAGCAGATTAGCACTCTGTTGGCGAGCCATAATTCGTGCACTCTGCAAACCACCGAATCAGGTCACAAAATGCAGATTAGCAGTCAATAATAGGAAGATTAATCGTGAGCTAACTTATGGATGAGATGCTAACTGCTTTCAAAGATGAGCCGACATCAGTCCCACATCGGTGCTCTATTCGTGAGCTAATTTTTGGTTTCATTTATTTTAATTTGTTCCAGAAAACAATCTCACATCGAAAGATTAATCAAACAATAACAAGTTTATATAGTTAGTTCATCTGCTATTAAACAATTGTTTGAAGGTTAAAAAACAAGCTATTCCAAAAACAAAATAATACAGCGACTTCAAGCAGTACTATTAAAATTTTTTTAAAAAAAAAAATTTTTTTTTTTTTTAAGTTGCTGTTAATAACAGCGACTTAGGGCCTTTTAATTTTTTTTTTTTCTCCTCATTCGCTGTTACTAACAGCGACTTACCCGAGGCTAGGCTTGGATGTACGGAAGCTTATTTTGGGACATAAGTTTTCCCGAATCTTATATTCGGAATTAAATTATTTATTTATCTTATTTTTTTCAATCTTTCCAAGATCTACGTACTAAGGTCAGAAGATAAACGTGCAAATAATACTTCATGTAAAAAATGGTACATGAATACATCTACCATTACATGTGTAATGGGCCCACAAGCTATACTCGTATACTTCTTATGTATGGGCCTGTGGGTTTCATACATATCAGGTCCTGTCACTACTTGGAATTAGTTGATATACATATATGGAAATAGACAAATTTTTATTAAGACCGTCTTATTGTAAGACGCCACAATATGAGCTGATTTAATTTTAATTTTTTTAAAAAAATAAAAAACAGTTTAAATGTAGTTTTAAATTTGTTTTTTAATATAAATGATTTAGACTGCTTGTCTGAGCCCGTCTCACGGTAAGATGGTTTTTATATAAGATTTGCTGGAAATAGTATGAATATATTTGCTCCATGAATTAATTTATATTTTTAATCTGAATAACTGCTTAATATTTTACAGTAAAAGTTTGAAAAACAAAATTGAGCCACGTTTATTAAAAAAATTTAATTTTCAAACTATAACAAAATTTATTTTGAACCTATTAAATCAAACCTAATTGTTTCAAAATTCAGTAAATAAATTAGATGTTGATCTAGTAGCTAAAACTTAAAAGTTTTTCTTTCTACTTTGTGATAGCAGAGATTAGATTCCAATAATAAAAGCTCGATTTTCATCACCTACAAAAAAATTAATTTTCCCCCTCGCTCCTCCGAAAATGTGAAACAAATAAGCAAATTTAACAAAAAAAAATTAAAAAAATGAGATTAGGGTAAACTTAATTCCAAAAATAAGCGTCTCTATGTCCGAGCTTGAGGCTAGGTTAGTTCGCAGTTGCTAACAGCGAACAAAAAAATTTGTCAAAAAAAAAGTCAAAATTATTTGTTTACAGTTAATAACTGCGAACAAAAGAGAGATAATGTTATAACATTAGAAGGGACAAAAAAATTAAAAACATGTTTGTTCGTAGTTACTAGCTGCGAACAAACATAATTTACATTTTTTTGTCTATTCTAACGGTATGACATTGTCTCCTTTTTGTTCGCAGTTAATAACTGCGAACAGACAATTTTGATTTTTTACCAAATTTTTGTTTCAATGTTAGTTACTGCAAACTAACCTTAGGCTATGACGTAAAAACGATTAGTTTTAGAATTAAATTTACCAGAAAATTTTTTTTTATTATTATTTTTTTTAAACTTCGCTTATTTGTTTCACATGTTCCGCCCTCCCCTCCATCCTCTTACCTTTGGAGAATTTTCCTTATCTGATATAAAAGAAAATCATCCTGATCGATTGTTTTTACACTCCCTTTGAACCAACGAACTTATTATAAGTACAAATTTAAATGGGTGTTTTTTAAGAGTTATGTGAAAATGTCCTTGACCGGAAGTTGAAAGAAATATATTAATAAGATAAAAAAATAAATTAAATATACGATAAAAACAAAAATTAACAGAGAAAATGAACCATAATAAAATAATTTTGTAGCAAATTATATGCAAGTGAAAAAGGATATAAGTATAGTGATCTGACACGTCTAAAATTAAATTTATTAAGCAAAATCAAATATGACTTAACCTGAACCTAAATAACTCGTATATGAAATTAAAAATCAATTAATCAAATATTTAAATATATACTCAACTGAATATCGGAATGTACACCTTTAATATAGTATTCCCTTCGTTCTCTAATGTTTTTTCCATTTGGAATATTCCACCTTGAGGAGAGAAATTTAATTAATGTTTTTGATAAATATTTAGAAGATAAAATATATCTATGTGAGATCTTGTTAGATTTGTTTTAATGTATTTTTTTTATTGTGTATTTTTTGTAAATTTTTTATTATGTATATTTAGAGATATTGAAATTTAAAATTTATATTGAAAACTGTGCAAAAAACAAATAAGAAGAACAAAAAGAAAGGGAGGGAGTTTAATATTTCTATATACAAAGTCTTGAAGTATGAGTCAACCAAAACCCACAACTTAAAACACATGCATTCGTCATAGGTTATTTGAATCAAGACATAATATAAATACTCCTAGCAGACAACAAACAATGAAAAGAAATCTTAGAAATAACAGATGACCAATAATCCTACATTAATACTACCTTCCTCGATACTACTTTTGCTCATATTTCTATTTAAATCGTCCATTTTACTTTACGATATTTCTATTTTAAATAATATTTTTATTATTTACTTTAATTTTTATTCGTACATTTTTTTAAAAATTTTTATCTATATTTATCATATCTATATAATTTAACATTTTTGCTACTTTTTTTATTTTTATGTCATCTTTTATTGTACATATTATTAATGTGATGGGACAGATAGAGTACCATACTAGATCTCCCACATTTCCACCAATAATTATTTATTCCAATTCCATCTAGACTTACAATAGATCTCCCATTTCCTTTCATATATATAAACCCGTCAAAAATATCTTCATAATTAAACACTGTGTTATTCTAATGATCATACATGATTATCATGCACAAAATCAAATCAAATTTCTGTGCAAGATCAAAATTATGTCAAAATTTTGTGTAGGAAATGGGTTTGGATTGTTCATGGGGATGCTAGTAATTTCATTGTTCTTGCTTATTTTGCCGCAGATTTTACCATCTAATCTGCCGCCGCCACCGTCGCTCCTACTCTTTGTTCCGGTGGTTATAATGGTGGTGTTGTTGCATTTGGCCTTTTGTTCATCTCCACAAGCTCCGGTTACTGTTGATGCTGCTTCACTTGAGTTTTAAGTCGGAAATTTAGGCTCAAGTCTGTCTAAATTATAGCAGAAGGATCTAGATTTTGGGACTGCACGCCTTCGTCGTGGGACTGATCATCTGATTAAAAATCCAATTAACAGTAAATTGTGTAACATATAACGATACAGAAAAATAATGGTACTCTATCAAATTCGTTCAGCATACCTGCAGAGATAAGTGTACCAATACTATACAATAATAGCTATTATCACTTTTTTGCACCTTTAAAATTGCTATTTTCTATTTATAGTGTCATTTGGTGAGAAAAAAATGTGAAAGTACCAATTTGAGAGAGTATACAATTTATTTTATACTTATTTTTTATTTTTATTTTGTTTTAGTTGGTTTTATTTTGTCTTAGAAAGTTTAAATTTTTAAAATATTGTAATTATACCCTTGTAGATTATGTAAATGTAGATCCGTCAAATAGCTAGTAGCTAATGAACTAATTGGTTGATAAGATGTTTTGCATCCTTTTTATTTCTTGAGTAATATACTTTAAATTGAAAATTGGATTTTGAATCAATTGAAATAAGTATTATTTTTTCATAAATAGATATAGAGTTCCATTATCACTTGATCTTTCTTTTCTTTGATCTCAACCCCTACCTAGTAATTTAAAATTTATAACTTATATTTAGATATTATAAATTAAATGTTCTACCTTTTTTTAGATTCTATGAAAATTACAGACAAAAAATAAATAAATAATATTTTTCAGTTTATTTAGCATATGAACCATATTCTCTTGGATAGATATTAAGTGTTTGATTGAGTTTTGAAATGTTTTAGGCCATTGTGCTGTCTTATTTTTTAATAATGAAATTATGATATTGTAAAATTAATATATTGATTTAATCCGACTATATAGTAAATGAACCATAAAGGATTAATATATATATTGGAAAAATATTTTTAATTTTTGTCAATGGAAACTTTGAGATTTTGTAAAGGAAAAAGGTTTGTATGCTTTTACGTTTGTGTTATTGTATTAGTGTGCCACAAACTAAGACCGATTTACGGAATATCAATGATACCATAAACCCAAAGAACTTTCCAAGCGTAACTAATACATTCACTCTTACATACCCATTATTAAGAGTGAATTATTTACCACTCTAGACTTGGATTGAAAAATAGTAAACAATAAATCAATAATATATGCTTAAGATTGTTAATTAGGAAGAAAATGATAACGAATGTTTGTAATTTTCTGAGCTAAAATGATCTTTTTATAAAAAAATTTCAATAGCTAAAAAATCATCAATACAATAACCTATAATCAACCCATTACAATATAAGATTAAACCACCATAAAAGAGAAATTATATATCCCTATGTAACTCCTAACTCAAAGGGGCACTAAACTATAAGAATCAAAGGGATTAAAGCAAAATTAAACACCCTAATTATAAAGTAATTAATTAAAATATTAGATAAATTAAAAGATCAAAACATCAACGGAGAAAGATCACATCTCACCACTTTGATCGCACTTTTCGATGTCAGCCCCGGCCAAAGCCTGAGCAAACAGCACAATGATCGCACCTCGCGACCCTTTCACTGTCCCTTCTTCCTACGTCTCACATATTATGGTTTAAATCCAAATCTCTTTATTTAATACTTTTTCTTATTCACTTTATATGTCTCATTTGGTTTTTCAACACTATTCATCAATCACTCTTTTTATGTGCTTTGTTTTTAATCTATGAGTTAAAACATAGTTATATGGGAAAGAAGACTTTATGCAGTTATTTAGTATATTAGACAGTTATTCATGTAAATATAACTGATACAATTAGTTTCCTAAATTAGAATAGTACACATGTATATAAAAGAAGAAGTTCTCCTTAATGAAAAATAAGAAACTGTAATCTTTCAAAAACATAATTCCAGTATTTTCAAATCTTCATGGTATCAAAGCCTTAGAGTTTAGATCCGGGAAGGTCTCATCATCTACTGTATCTTACCTGCAAATGACCGATTTTCCAGAAGAACAAACACAAAATACCCTAATATCCATGGAACAGTTGGAACAGATGTTTCAGATGTTTCAAAAACTCAACAAAACAAATAACCAAACAGAAAACCCAACCTCTGTCAAAATTTCAGAGAAACTCACATATCACAATTACACAAAATGGTGCAAACTAATGCACGTAGCCATTGGAGGTCGAGGGCGGCTCAGCCACATCACTGCCGCCCCTCCACCACCATCAGAACCCAATTACGCTCAATGGGAACAAAGAGATGCCATGGTCATATCATGGATAATTGAGAATATAGATGGAGAGATTGTCAATCAGTCCTGGACTATACGACAGCACAAAGTCTATGGCTAGGAATCGAAAGCCTTTTGGGATGTGGAAAGGATGAACTTCAGATCGTTGATCTTAGTTCCAAGGCAGCGACAATGAAACAAGATACTGACACTATAGAAGTTTATTATGGTAAACTTAACATGCTGTAGAAAGAGATTGACCGGTGAATGTCAAACCCAATGACATGCTCACAGGACATAACAGAGTTCAATAGATACATACAGAAACAGAGACTTTACCAATTCCTCACTGGGATTCATGATAGTCTTGACAAAGAAAGGAGAGAAATTCTCAACTGTGAACCCTTACCGACGGTGGAGACGGCCTATGCTACAATCAGACGGGAAATTGCACGCTGGAGGATTATGACCGGCGTCTCATCACTGGGAACAAATCCCTCAGAGATTGGATCAGGCTTGGCCACAAGAAACAAAACCTTCCAGAAAAGCCGAGAAGAAGATGACCGGAGAAAACTCCGATGTACCCACTGTGGTGGTTCAAGGTATACAAAGGAAGGATGCTTCAAGATTGTGGGATACCCTGAGTGGTGGGACGATCTACAGAAATGGAGGACTGCCACCGGCAAGCATTTTTCTATTCGAGTAAAAAAAGGACTAGATACGTAACATTAGAGTCAACTAAGTGTTTAGCTCGATGTTTAATAGGGTTAGGCAACAAGTCACAAGTCCTTGAGAGTAAAACAAGTCTTGAACTCAAACATTCTTGATCAATCAAACAAACAAAGTTTTTGACTTTGAAAATTTTGGCATAACACCCCATGATACACAATTAACTAGTTAGGTGATTAAATTTGTTGAGATATAATATACCCATTAACTTTTCAAACCTATGCACGCATGCCTTGATTTTTATAAATGCTCTAAAGAAACTAAGACCTTAGTTTCCCATAGAAGCCATTCTAAGACCCCCACATTCACATACGTGAATCAATAACCAAAAGGTATCCACAGGATTCATTAAGTGTTCCTTTTAATTATTTTTTTCGAATATAATTTATAAATAAAACTATAATGATGAATTAATTTAAGTTTCAAAATATTAACAATGTAGTTAATTATTATTTTTTTTACTCTATTTTCTCATAATTTCCATAGTACTCCTATAAAACAAACAAATATGACAAAGAGGGTACAAAGTAGAATTTATTAGGTACTAGTATAAGCTTTAATGGTAGCCACATAATGATAATGAAAGTAGTTGGGTTTGAAATGCATGCAAATGAGAAAAATGCAATGAATGTGGTACTAAAACACCTTATTCTTCACGCATAGGCTTTTATACGTTCCTTATTATAAGCAAATGCAACGACTCATTTGTATTGTGCTATGGAAATTGACCTATCTCATTTCGTCATCTTCTATTGATTATGACTATCCACGAGTGTTTTTCCCCATTTTATGTAGCATTTTATATCAATTAATCATTAACATTTTTGGTTTGATAGTTGAAGCTTAACTAATTAATTATTATTGAGGCTCCATCCACTCATTTGATTACGTATTTAATATATCATTTTATAATCGATTTTAAGAGTATGAATTCAAATCTTGTTAAGTTTGACTTTAACAAAATACTTTTGATTCATTTAGTAGTATTTAACTCTACTTTATAATTAGATTGTGGGTTCGAATTCTTTGCTTTACCAAAATCTGAGTTTGCCCTATTAAATCGGTGTAAGATGGTTCTTATCGATAAATGTGATACGTTAGAGGTTGACTTGTGACAATAGGAGTATAACTCATAGCAATGTATTTTGTGTCGGTGGTGGTTTTTGTCTTATTCTCCAAACTCATATTACTATTGTCTGAGTATATATTAGATGTGAGTTTTATTTATATATTGAGAGGTTTTACTCACATAAATGGATGGGTTATATTCTTCGTAAGTAAATGGAATATATCATCTCATCAATGTCACTGATTAAAACTTGACTAAGAAAGATTTAGGAATTCATTGATCTTATAAATCATAATTATAGTATTATTACAATCTATATATCTATCTATGTATATAAAAGCTAACAATATGTCATTGTATTAATTTTTAATGGCTCTCAACTAAATAAAGTTTAAGCAATTAAACAAAGAAAACTTATAGATAATTTTCTTAGTTATTGTTTATTGACTCAAAATATAATTAATTATTATTTTAACTCTATATATTCCAATAATTGGGTTAATTAACCTTAAACACTAGAGACGTTCTTTTCAACCAGTTGTTTTGTGGTATTTTTAAGTCAATGAGCAATAGTTAGAGGTATACAAGATTAACTATTCCAATGCTTAAAGATATACATAATCTAATAATAATTAGAAATATTTTAAATTAATAAGTAATAAATAATCAACAATATTATTTACAAATTTATTTTAATATAATTAACAAAAAGAGAAAGTATCTCTTAAAAGGAAAAACTTGATCCATAGAATAAGACAAAGATATCCTTCATATAAAAGATCAAAATTTGTATTTCTTTACCTTTAAAAACCCATTAATCATTGAAGTTGTAACCTTAACATTAACAACCCAATATAAATCCCATTTGCACACCTTAACCACATGCTACACATTACACACCCATTTCCTAATATATTTTCTTGGTGTAAAACCATTACCTAACACCAAACTTAATCCTATTGACAGATTGTTCGATTCTCCCCAGAAACCAGCAACGATGAAATGGAAATCAGTCACATTGCTGGTGGTTTTAACAGTAATATTGGCAGCAACACCAATCATTCTTCCGGAACTACCGCCGCCGCCACCATTTGTGCTTTTTCTTCCATTACTTGCTTTTTTGTTCTTCATGATCTATTTTTCACCCTCTAAACTCCCTCATATATCAACATAATGCTCTCTTATAAAGAATGTGATATTTGGGTTTTGCACCAAAATCAAGAAGGGGTGGAGAATCACTTAAAAATGGGTGGAAAAATCTCTTTTACAATAAAAGGCATTGATATTTAGTGTTATTGTGTTGTTGTAGTAAGGATAAAAGGGTAAAAAAGAATGACAAAAATAGAAATGAGACATTTTTAGTGAATTAGCCTAATAAGAAAATGTCTCATTCTCTATGAATAGGAGGGAATAGAAGGGAGTACTTTTTATTCTTTTTCCGTTTTATTTTTAGTTTAATTCAAATTTTCAACAACAACTTAATCATAATTCTAAAATATTGAAGTCGGCCATATAAATTAATATATATTTCAAATTTTTTCTTAATTAATTACTAGTCTTATTGCATGGATTAAATTGCAGATTACTGAAAGAGAAGAAATTCTTTGTGATTTTTTATATATATACATGTCTTTTTCTAATAATAATGTATTGATGCATGATGATTATGATTTAATTTGATATAATTAATTTTTGACTTTTTGTTTTTACTGATGGGGACTTATGAATGGAAGATACATTAACTGTATGGTTTTAATTATAGACTAAGACCTGGTACATGCATGCATCTTACTTATAATTAACTATATAACCTTTTTTATTATGATTTTATTTTAATTAATTAAGGAACGTCATTAGTCAAATCTTACTCACAGTCCATTGGTTGTGAAATACCAGTTATAAAGGAGTATATATAGTCCTTGTCAAGCTTGATATAAATATAAATGAAATAATGCTTTTAAGTGATCCTATATGGTTATAATTTACACAATTATATGGACTTAGATACAAAAATTAATATTTCATAATATGGTTATTATAGTGAGAGATTGTCTTTCAATAAGACACATTTATTACACTTTTAGCTATATATAGTTAAGTCGGTAATATACAAACATTTTGACTATATTAATTCTTGATAGCAATCGTCAAAAAAATTCGGGTAAACCCTTTAATAAAAAAAAATGTCAATTGTGTATAATTAACACTATTATGATGGTGATTTTTGGTCCTTGCATTAGGATAACGTACACTCCTCACTTTGAACAATGTTTACGTTATAAGTAAGAAAAATTCAAAACGCGGAGATACGAAGACATTAGAGTGAATCGGTAAAAACAAAAATGTAAATAATTTTAGCGAAATTCAGAATACTAGTATGTCAAGTGCGTTGGTCATTTATATTTGCATATATGTTGAATTAATTTGGTTGTTATTTTGTTGTGTTATTTTTTTTTCTGAAATAATTGCTACAATATGGTTATTGATGTTATTCATTGTTTAAATTTATTTTATATATTACGGCTAATATGTAAGAAATAATATAATCAAGTGGAATCTTATTTAAATCATATAATCAACTTTTTATAAGTTTTAGATTTGCATAGTTTAATATATAAATGATCAAAATAACACATTGAATTGGATTAAAAATATAATATAACTAGTATATTGGAACGGATCGAAGGAAGTATATTACACAATTTAGGGGGTAGTTGGCAAACGACTAATAGTTGGATGCAGTGGATGATTCAATTAGCTGATTTATTTACCAGCTGATTTTGAACATGCTACTATGAACAACTTGTTAAAAACCAGCTTATTCATAACAATAAGTCATTTCACCCAGGTAATTTCCCAAATACTAGCATTGTCTGGTTTGACCACCAAACTCTCTATTTATATCAAAATAAGTTAAAATTACCCGACAAATTACTTTCCTAAACACTTCCTTAATATTAATAAAATTTTAAATAAAAGGATCTAAACATGAAGTAATTTAGGTAATAATCATTTACCCAACAAGACATAGAGAGAAATACTTAGAAGTACTTCTTCCTTCCTCCGTTTCATATTAGTTGCAACATTAGAAAAAATAACCCTATTTATTTATCATTCTTAATTTGTGATTAGTTTTTAATCTATAAGTTAAAACATAATCATGTAAGATCTTGTTTGATTTGTCTCATTACAAATATTATTAATATTAAATTTTTATAATTTTTTATTATATATATAATTAAAAATATTAAAAATTAAATTGATATATTAAATTACGTAAAAAAATAAATATTACAAAAATAGTTGAACATAGGATATTGGCGGGCAATATTGGCGCAGAAAATGGCGTGATTTAGCAGATTTTGGGCTCTGGTCGAGATATTAAAGGCAGCATGTTTGACACTTGGTTTCTTCCTTTTTCACTTTGCACATTCCATATTAAAGGGGGTGTTTGGTTGTTAGGTTTTAACATTGATTTTTGGTTGGATTTTGTTGTGGGGGTCGGTTAAATAATTAAAAAGAAAATATTTGATTAAATGGATTTTAAGTCAAAATAAAAGACTATTTTAGTTAATTTTTTTTGGCTTTTAACTTGTTGACCCATTTTTCACTAATAAACACTCAATATTTGATATTTAAATTTATCAAATATCTTTATAAATAACTGACTTTTTCTACTAGCTTAAAAGCCTAAAAAATAGCCAATATATTTAGATGTTCAAATAAACCAACTATCAATAGCTAACAGCCAATTGTCAAACATCTTTAAGTCTAATATGACCAAATTCGAGTTTAGCTTTTCTCTTGTACTACAAGTTTACAACTTCCTTTTTCATTTTATGTTATCATTAAGTTTTTACCAAATTTTAAAGCCTGTATTTGCATTTAATAAAAAATTATATACGCATAATAATATCTAATTTCTGTAACAAAATATGTGATTTTGCAGTAAAGAGTATACTTTTTAAATACAGGTTGGGACTTTGAATCCTGACCTGTTGAATCTTGACCTGTTGTTTTTTTATTTGACCAAATTAAAAATGATACTTTTAAGTTTTTGCACTTTATAAATGCTATTTTTAAATTTCTTCGATTATTAATAATACCTTCGTGTTATTGAGTGTCTTACAACCGTAACCTTTTCTAATATTTTCTATCCAAAACTATTAATTTTTTCTTTTTCTTTTATTTTTTTTAATGTTTTAAATTGAAAAATAAAAGAAAAAGAAAAACAGTTAACGATTTTGGACGGAAAAATTTAGAAAATGTTACGGTTGTAAAACGCTCAATAACACAAGGATACCATAATATTAGAAAAAACTTAGAGGTACCATTAATAAAGTGCAAAAACTTATAAATACCATTGATAATTTCCCTAACTATAATCATTCTAACTTACTAAAATGGCTCAAGTAACAAAAAAATAAGTATTCATAGCTTAATTATTTAATATTCTATTGAGAAGTTTTATAATTATATAATTTGAATTTTTTTATATAATCAAAATCAATAAATAAAAAAAATCATTGAAATTGTTGGGGATCAGAAATTCGATATAGCCGATATATCCAAAATGCCCTTGGTTGATGGGTCAAAAGTACAAGTTAATATTGACCTTTAAAGTCAATGCAACAATGATCAAAGTCACATGCTCATCCTAATCATATATCACACGGCAGTTTTCCACTTTGATTTTAACTGAAGACACTTTCATGGGTAACCGCCTATTATTTCAGATAGCCGCTGCCACTATGTCACTTCGATGGTCACACTCTCCATAAGACAGCACTATAGAGATAACCAACCAGCAGTTACAATTCCAATACTGAAACTCCTATAAATAGATCATTCTTCTACAAAAATCAGGTTACGCAATTTTACTCTCATACTCATACTTACACTTACTACTTACCTTTTTCAGTTTGACTTAAGCATCAGAGGGCTTTCCGGGACATCAGCCCCCGGTTTAATCTTTCTTTGTGGTTGCAGGTACACCACTTGTGGCGGTCAAATCATTTTACTTTCTTTAATCTAAAGATATTTCTCTTTTAAAGTGCTTTTTACAAATTCAACGGTTTATTAGTAGAAACAGAAATGAAATCCAAAATAAGACTCCTAATAAAAATGCTATCAGAGCATAAAATTAGGAGAATACTTCTATAAGGGTGGAAATGACCGTAAAATGACTGAGATGGAGAAATGGAGGAGTTAGATTCTTCAGTCCACATATTGACTATTAGGGGTAAATATCAATAATTCCTAATCAATAATTAGACAAAAAAATAATAATAAAATAAATAAAATCATAAAAGGTAAATTAAAATCATAAAATTATCATTCTATCAAATCCTACCATATAAGGACTATTTATTAACTTTACAAATCACCGTTATTTACTACAACCTCTTCGGTAAATATTTATGTTTTTGGGATGGAGGATAAATAGTTTTTCCTTTTTTTCCTAAATAAGTGTAATAATCAACTTTTTAAAATGATTTCAAAAAAAAATCAACTTTTTAAAATTTACATTGACATCTTTAACTCTCAAATTATACTCCCTTCGTTCCTTAATAAAGTTAAAATATAATTAAAAACATAATTTTTTATATAATGGAGATATTATTTTATTGAATAATAAATTTGATGGAGGAAAAGTGAAGACCATAAACAATAAAAAATATTAAAAGAAAATTAGCAGAAAAAATATGAAGACCACAACTAATAAAAAATAAGTTTAAAGTTAGTGAGAAACATGTGGAGACCAAAAAGAAAAGAAAAATGTTAAAATGAAGTTAGTAGAAGATATCTGGGGATCATAAGCATTATTAAAATATTAAAATATCTAAAATTTATGATATAAATAGAAAGACTCCTTATAGAAACAACAAATAGAACACCTAAAATAACAAATAGAAACTTTTTTAAGAAACGGAGAGAGTAACAATTTTCTCTTATCGACATCTTTGCAACCTCCAAACTATTAACTCTTAAATTATAAAAAAAATCTCCATCAAATTAAAAGCAAAAACTTGGACTTATTAATTCCTTTATATATAATTATTTTGCTATTGTAACAATTATGTTGTTATAATGTTTTCCTAATGTATGTATTGATTGTTCAACTATATTTTTTTCTAGTTTATTGATCACTCAACTTTATTTTCTATGTTAGTATATCAATTATTTGACTAATTATCTTTTTAAAATTTATCAGCTATTTAACCCGTAAATTTAAATTCATGATTTCACCTCTATGTACATCTACGTCATCACCCATTGTTGCTCATATAGAAAATATAATTTGAACAACTCAAAAAAGCATATATAATTGTGAATCTATCAAAGATAGCGAAGTATATTCTTCCATACCACTAAGAACCCACCTGTTGAACTTAATCAACTACATTTTTGGCCGAAACAATTAATAATTAAAACAACACTTGAGCTAAATTTTTTGGTGGGTGATCATATTCAAGGCTAAGTTCTTTGCATCCATCCCAAATAGGAATTTATTTCTTAATTAATGCCAACTTGTCTCAATCAAATTGCTTGTAAAACAATAATCTATATTATTTAGGGAATCAAACAAATTTTAAGTGACCTTCACAATATAGGCAAAAAGAGAATGATCTTAATTCAAGGTGATAATAGTTGTAATTAAAAAATATGTTAGATTAGATTTGGATTATATCATTTAGCGAATTCAGAATACTAATATAGGATGAATAGAACATTCATTTTATATATGAGTACAAAATCAGTCTAGCTCTATTGCCATTAACCAAACAACCTAAGTCGTAGCTTGGGTAGACACAAACCCAAATTGCTTCTTGATTTATACTTCATTTGTCTTTTTTGATGTCGCAACAAGGCATTTGACACAAAGATTAAAGATAAGTGGCCAATGTGAATTATTTTAATTCTACTGATAAAATTTAAAGAGATGAAAATGTTTGGATGAGAATAAAGAAAGGTGAACGCATTCTCATTAATAAAAATTGTTACAAAATAATTTATTAGAGAAATAATTATTTATTAGATAAATTTTTCTTATAATAAGAGGATTTTATATAAGGGGAGTTAGTGGATGTTCGAAGCCTTAAATAGAGGGAATACATTACCTGAACTAGAAAAAAGCAAACAAGTTGGTTGGAAAAGGACTAGATATTTGTACGATCATTCATCATTCCCTTGGGAAAACGTTAAATTTACATGCAAGCAAAAGATACAATGAATGTTGAATAAAAAAAAGACCAAGCTAAGAGTCTAAATATTTAGCAGGTTGTTTCAGAATTTTCTGACTTGTGTGTTTGTTAAGTGGTAGCAGCTCCTAAAATCTAAGGGTGTGGAGTATTATTATTGTTGGTGTTCGTTTTTATTTTATCATTAACCCCTCTCCTAATAAAATTACGAATTTGCTTATAGACTTTAAAAAATTACGAATTTGCCATTAAACTTAATAACACTATTATCAACTAAATTAATAAAAAGATTATTAATAAAAAATTAAAAATTAATTAACAACTAAATTTTAATTAATATATTATTATTATATTAAAAAATAATTAAACATTCAAATAAATTATTTAAATTCAAAACTAATTATTATAATAACATTATCATAATATAATATTATATTAAAATAAAATAATTTATTACAACATTTATTTAAATAACAATAAATTAAAAAATAAATTAATTAAACAAAAAAATTTCATAATTCGAAATTAAAATTTTTTTTTATTAATTTTATTATATTATTATTGCTATTATTATTATTATTATTGTTGTTGTTGTTGTTATGTTGTTGTTGTTATTATTATTATTATTATTATTATTATTGTGATTGTTATTATTATTATTAAATTTTTATTTTTGTTTTAATTGTTATATTTAATTTTTTTTAAAATATTATTATTATTATTAGTATTATTAGTATAAATAATAAATTTTAAATCCAGTGGCAAATTTGTGATTTTTTAAAGTCTAGGGGCAAATTCGTATTTTTTTAAATTCTAAGGGCAAATTCGTAATTTCATTTAAGAGGGGGTGACGATAAAATGAAAAGGATGGCGAAGAATAAGAATTGGAAAATCTAATACTAGATCGTAATATCTGTGCAGATGATTTAAAATAGACTCGACGATTTATTTGATTTTATAATTGAATTAGATTTGAT
Organism: Amaranthus tricolor; assembly: GCF_026212465.1. NCBI lineage: Eukaryota > Viridiplantae > Streptophyta > Magnoliopsida > Caryophyllales > Amaranthaceae > Amaranthus > Amaranthus tricolor. The sequence goes on from NC_080047.1 coordinate 43,068,962, forward strand.
CTGATTTTAAAATAAATTTAAAATTAACCAAATTACCAAAATAAACACGTCTACTTTATCCTTTCATTCACCGTCATTTGTTTTTTTGGAGAAAATAAGTTAAAATAAAGATAGGAGTGAAGAATAAGAAAAAAAAATTAAAAAATGATAAAAATAATTAAGACAGAAAGAGAATTACTTTATAAATGAAATAAAAAAAAATAAAATTGAAATTTGAAAAAAGGACAAAAAAAATAGCAAAATTAGTGAGAGGATTAAAAGGGAAGATAGGGAAAATGCTGTAGAATGAAAGCCAAGACTAAATTTTGTCAGAAGTAATGACAGTATAATAATAAACCAGCATTATTTAGCTATGTTAGTCTGGACCCATCTGTAATACTAGTAATTAAGATTTCAGACCACAGATTCTAACCTGGTGGTCCAAATCTCTCTCGAGGACCCCCCCACCCTCCCTCCCCTCCCTTTAGTTTTAAAAGCATTTCTTTATTTACAGTAGGGCCTACCATATATAGTTACATTAACTAATTTTTTATTGAGAGTCAGTTCAAACTATTTTTTTTTATAAAAAGTTACTTTTAATATAAGTGTAAATTTAAATTTTATTTTATTTTTTTTATGTTTTTTAAATAGAGTGTTTGTATTGGTCCGTTTCACGGTGAAACGGTCTCATATAAGACTAAAATTATATTCAGTTGATAGGGTATTCTTCCTCGATTTTAAATTATGTGTAAGAGTAGGTTTTATACACTATTTATTCTTTCTATTAATTTTACTCCCTCCTATTCTCTTTACTTGTTTCATTTGGTTTTGACTTATTTGTCAATGTAATTTTTCAATCTTAAATTGAAGTATTTCTAATTGTGCTTGAGTAAAAATTCTAAAAAGTTTATTAATAAAGTTTACAGCAAGACGAATTAAATAAGATCCTATATGATTATGTTGTAACTTGTAGAATAAGAAAAAATCACATGATAAGAGTGATTGATGAACCTATCAATACATGGATTATTAATATACGCTTTTACTCAATGATTTTATTATTTTATCATATTGTTTCAATCATAATTTTGGCTAATGTTATTTTTCTGCAGATAGTTTAGATATTGAGGCTACGGTGTCAATGATAATCCTCTATATGCAAGGCTTTTACTTTTAGAGGGTAAAATTAACCGCAGTCTCTTGATACTCTATTTTAAAGTGGTATGAATATAGATTGTTCATCATCTTTTTTGATGGCTAAAGGAAAAAAAAAGTAAGATTATCTTTTGTTTATTTGTGAAGCACGTAAGAGAAATAAAAAAATGTCATTTTTGTTTAAAGATTAAGAATTATACCCCTTAAAATTTCTTCCTTCCAATTCTCTTCACATTAAAATTAATATCCAAACAAAGGACATAATTAATATCCATCTAAATTCCTTTTTTATTTCCCTTTATTTCTTATATCCAAACGAAGTGTTAACTATTGTGATTAATAAATTGCATGTTGTATCAACAAAATAGTAGCGTGGGTGTCAATTGTGGTATGCAACTACATAGTTTAAATGACTATGATCAAAGTTTTAGTTCGCTATATTTTAGTAAAATATATTATTTAAAAATTTATATTTTGATAAACTCTAAGGAAGGAATATCCGACTTTAATTCTATTCCTAGAATAAATTGCTCATTGATTTACCACATTTTAACACTCAAAAATAGATCGAGTTGGTTTTGTTTAGTGTGAGAGGGGACCAAAATTATTATTTAAAAAATACTATTGATTATATACCATATTTTGTTCTTTATAAGAACTTAAATTTTTTTGGGAGGCTGAGCCTCTTTGGGCCTCAATCAAAATTTGTCATTTTAATAAGTAAATAGATGTTTTACTATTGCAAATATGTGAATTTACATAGTTAATAAACAGTGATTGAAGTTGATAAACCTTTTTCAAATGACGATTTAGACTCTATTTTACACGAAAAACTTTTAAAAGGTAAAATATTATATTATTTTACGAGAATTGGAGTAATATTATATTTTTTCGTTCTTCTTCAATGAATAAAGATTCTCACATAAATGAATAAGTTTAGCTTTAAAAACGAAATGGATAATAGAATATTCTATTTTCTATAGGATAATATTTACAAATTACTCGATCAGTAATATTATATCTTATACCAAAAGCACTTGTGGGTCAATGAATAGAACATCTGCATGTTGAGTAGAAGATTTGGGGTTCGACCCTTACTAGGCGCAGGTATTAATTGGGGGGTTTTTTGATTGCGCGCATTCTCTTTATTCCCTCCTTGTGGGGAACATATATGGCTTGTCTGCATCTTTTAGGAAAAAAATACCCCCTACCCGGATCTTACTTTGTGCGAAATATTAAGAGTGTCTTTACCTTTACCTTTACTAATATTGTATCTTATAACAATAATAATTTATACTTCTTCCCTATTAGCGTTAGCGTCTCATTAATTTACTTATTGGATCGGTTTACCACTAATATTCCATGTTTTTCAATATAAAATACTATTTATAATTCATGCTTGTTTGAGTTCAACAAAATTTTCCAACTTTAAATTTAAGTTTAACAACTTTTTACATTATTTTCAAATTTTTGCAAATCAAAGGAACACTTGTACACACATGACATGGATAAGATCTAGACCTTATTTTCTATGGGACTTAAGCCAGACCTAAAGATAGAATGTAGTGGTATAAATATAATACTATAATATTATGTCAAAGTGACATGCACTCAAATTTTCTTTTTGTTGAAGTACATTGAATGGAAGGATGAAGCCATGGTTTTTGTTTTTATTTCTTAAATATTTATTATATTTTAATTGACACTATTTACAGTTTAAATTCATTTTATATATTACAATTAATATATAAAAAAGTATAACTAAATTAGCTCTTGTTAGAATCCTCTTATATCATACTCTTTATTTATTAACTTTTTAAAATTATTAAATTTATATAATCAATATTATAAATATTCAAAATAATACATTAAATACATTCAAAATTTAAATTATTATTTTATTGAAGAATTGCTTCATTTTTAAATTCATGACCTCCTCCAATTAGATGAGATGCATGCTCCTAATTGATTGTCTTCATCAACAATTTCAAAATCGAACTATCTTATGATTTTAATTTGAATTATACAAATATTAATGTAATTACTATTTTAATTTTCTCTAATTATTATGATTCGATACAAATTACACAAATGACAATGTAATAATACTTATTTTTCGTCAAATATTTATATTTTTAACTTATTAAATACAACCGTATTGATATATAATTTTGAAAGAAAACTCTTATAATTTTATAAATTCAAGTAGGATTAACACGTACATAATAGATCCGTTAGACCACTACTAATTATTCTTATACTGGTTACATGATAAACTTAGGAAAAGGGAAAGATTAATGAGAATTAAACTCATGATGCTGCTGAGGAAAATAATACATACTCAAACTTAGATAACACCTGATTCTCCAAAGTTTGATGGTACCAATACTTAATCCTTTAAGCTTATGATTAGAACATGGTTTGAACTCACAACCATCAATACACATGTAACTTATTCAGAGCATTGTTATGGCCATATATTAGTTATTGGTACTAAACGATGTATCATGAATAATTTGTAGTGTGAATTTACCATATTCTTCTCATGGTAATTAATGAAACTTTCTTCACTAAAAAGTTTTTTTCATAATTTTTCACCACCACATAATACCATTTTTTAAATGGATTGCATTGTAATGAATTTTATAAAGAAATTAAAATTGTTTAAAGAGAGCTAGTATGACTGACAAAACTATGAGAACCAAATTAGGGTTAGATTGATTAAATTTGTCAAAAAATATTTTTTCTATCAAAAGAACAATAACTTTTCATTAATATTTTCACTATTTAATACTGATTATGACAAGAAGTCGCTAATGGAAGAAATCACATCTTAATTTACTCATTGGTACGTCAAATTATATGATTTAATGACCTTGACCTTATGTATATATGTGAAGTATATATATAGCTTGCGCATAGTTCAATGCATTTTACATGCAAGTTAATTCTATTTGAAGACCACTTGTACATATAAAGGCAATAAAGTGAAAAATGTGAACAATAGAAAAATCCTCAAAGAAAAAAAATCTAATATGATTGGTTTCTACATCTAATTATCGTTATTATGCAATCCAAAGGAGAAGAACTAACACTATTTACAATCCCACATCAATCGAGTTATTTTTAATCTTTTGGGCATGTTCTTTAAGACTTCCATTTTTTTAGTTTTTGTTCAATTTATGTTTATTTAATTTATAAATTAGTTTAGCTCATTGTATCATTTTCTTTCATTAAATCACTCTATTTTGTTCGGTTATTTTTAAAAGTGTATTCGGCTGTGTATATATTAGTGATGTAAGCTAACACCATTTAAATAAAAAATGCAAAATTAATAGTAAAAGACTTAAGAAGAAAGCTAAATAATATAGTGTGAATTAGAGCATATACCACTTTTTCAGATATAACCCAAGTTCAATTAAAGATGTTTAAACCAAACATTTAAAACATTTAAGAGGGCCAAAACAAGCATTTGTGGCCCACAATAAGACAAAAATGTTAGTCCTATAAATACAATTTATAAAAGGAGAAATTTATATTTACATACACAAAGTTTGACCCTTTAGCTTCCCTTTGCCACATTCATTTCATTTTTCATAGTCATACAACCCCAATTCCCTCTTTCTATTCTCTTTGTCTCTCTAGAATTCTCTTCAATATCTTCAATTAAACTCACACAATTCCACAAGCTCATCAACAACCCAATATTCAATTCCACAAGGTGAAGTGAACCAAACTTGAAACAACCCATAAACATACCATTAAATAACCACATTTTTATTACAAAAACTCCGTAATTAAATAATTTCTCAATCTCTTCAAAAACCACCAAAAAAGCAAATTAATTTGCGAATTATATTACACTTATCAATACATTTCATTTTGAAATCACTATCACAACCGTGATTAAAACCGTATTTTATCACTTTATGAAGCAAGAAGTCAGGTTGCTCTCGGAAAAAGTGGTACATACTTCAATTGAATTGTAACCATAAATTACTCCTACAATCTTTTCCTTAATTAGGAAAAAGTCTTATATCTAATTATAGTAATAATCAAATGTGTAATTATTGTATAAGTAGAAGATCAGCGTTAATGGTGGGTGTTATGGTGGTTATAACGGCGTTGCTAGTAGTGCTTCCGCTAATTCTACCACCGCTTCCGCCACCGCCATTGATGATTCTGATAGTTCCAGTCTTACTATTGGCTCTTCTTTTCTCTTTACCTTTCTTTTCTTCTTACAAGCCATTTCCTCCTGACCCTTCCCTTGTTTTTTCCACTGTTTAGCAAATTTATTACTTATTTTATTTTTATTTTTATGAGTTTGATTTGTATAATCGTAAAATTTGTAAATTTTATTTTTAGGTAGATAGCTTCGTCTGCAGAATTTTGGGTACAACTAACAACTGTGATGATTTATTTTTATTTTTTTTGCTTTAAGAAAAAGGAAAAATGAGTTTGCATTATGTTGTACATCTTTCTTTATTTTGAGTAGATTTTTTAATAAAAAATATAAGCATACAATTAATTAACCTCTTCATTTTATGTCGTTGTAATATTCCACTTATAGGGACTATGAGCAAGGTATGGAGAAGGTATGAAGATGGCAATCTATACCAATAAAAGAGAATACGACGAAAGAGTCTCTCAGCTCACATTTGATCCTTAGAAAAAGCTCTTTTTGCAACTACTTGCAAGCTTGAATCTTACACTATAAATTTGACCTTTAATATTAGTTAATAATTAAATATAAATTAAAAAAATAATACATATATAAATAAAATAATAGTAAAAACTAGGTAAAAACGAGTCAAGGGTCGTTATATGAAAGGTAACAAGAACAGCAACAGGTGAGGAAAAATTAATATTAGTAATCTAAAATATAAATAAGACGCCTTTAAATATTCATATATCCATATTTGTTTGCATGCACATATGAGCCTTGAGCAAAGAGCAAGTCGTAGCACAATGAATAAAAAATGCATGCAAGTATACAAGTAATACAACTAGATACAACGGTGCAACACAGCTGCAAAGGTATAGACAGAAAAGCCAAGTTGATCATCATGATTTATCATTGAAAAGGTAGGTGTTTGGACCCTTAAATTAGCAAGACGAGGTGTAGAAGGTAATAGGAAAAATAGAATATTAAAGAAGCAATTAAAAGGTTGAAGTTTTGATGAACAAAATTTACACATAACAAATAAATGGTCTTTTGGACACCTTTCCTTAGGAATTATTATATTTCATTAACTAATCAATATTACATTGATGAAATACGACTTACAATGTTTAATCACACACTATCAAACTTAAATTTTGCACTTTTAATGGTGCACATTCATCTAATATAAGAAAACATTCTAGGACTCTAAAATCTTATTTTCCCTACATATTAGCCTTTTCTCTCATCATTCTAAATCTGATTTAGAGGCCATATATAGCCCCCCAAACGTTTAAAACAACCCTATAATCCAAAGGACAAACTTGCACACCAAACAAAACGCAAAATGCAAAACATAAAACTCGATTTAAGCCCTGCATTTGGGTGCTCAAACGAGCACCTATGGCCACATATTCATTGGATCCTGCTGCTACGTGCCTCGTTTAAGGCCCCTAACTCTTTATGCCTCATTTAAGGCATAGCTAATGTGACCTTTTTGCTTTGTCTAAGGCATTTTATATGTACCTCTGTCTTCTTGCTCTTTATTGCTCCATCACCATGACACATCAAAAATCCTCCCGCATTACTTTCTTAAAGCCGCAACATAAATGCAATTGATCCCTTGCACCCCATTAGGGTTGACTCTTTACATGAGCACCAAAAGCGACGACGCAAGGGCCGTTATTTTAAGGGACCTATCCTCCAATAATTGTGCAATATGAAGTATTTGTATGATATCAAGTATGTGTCATACAATAACAATTCCTCTTAATAACAAACTCGAAATAACTTAAAAGTCATTAGTTAATCAACAATGCTCAATGAAGCACACAACACAATGGCATTCCTCACAACCTTGTTGTAAGAGTCATGTCTTATATGTTCAAGCAGTGGACACTGCCCAAGAGTAGATTTATTTAAAATAGACTCGATAATTTAATATTTATTTGATTTTATAATCAAACTTAATTTTATCTGAGTTTACAAAAATATTTATATTTATATAAAAATAAAAATGAACACAAATTTAATTTCCAATTGACTCAATAATCCGAGCGAATAAGTCTTATCTAAGAAGTCAAGAGTATTACTCCTAACAAAGAGATTTTGAACCCTCAAACTAAGGAAACTATGCTCCCCACTCCTAATAAATATACGCAAATTTTTGCGAGAGACGGTCTCACTGAGAGACCATCTTCAAATAAGCCGATCCATTCTATATTTTTTAAAATATTATAAGTAGGCATTAAGAATGAAGTAAAGAGATATTTAAGATATCGAAAGTAGACATTAAAAATACGGTAAATAAGCATTAAGAATAACGTAAGTTGACATTACGAATATGATAAGTAAACATTAAAAATACGTTAAGTAAAAATTAAGACTTGAGATATGTCTCTTAATAGACTAGGTGATAAATATATACTCATAGTAAAGCTAATAATACTCCACATACCTAACCCACCTTTAAATGGACGAATACTTTGAAGAATGTAGTTCGATACATACAATATATACTTCCTCTCCTATCTTCATACAATTGATCCGATCCAAATTTTCAAACTGGCATAAAATATACACTAACTTTATTAATTCCTAAATAATACTCCCTCCTATTCAACTTAATTGTCCCATTTATTTTTAGCACTATTCACTTATCATTCTTAATTTGTATTTTACTCTTAATCTATAAGTTAAAACATAGTCATGTGGGATTTTGTTTGATTCGTCTCAATACAAGGATTATTAATATCAACTTTTTATAATTTTTAATTAAGAATAATTTGAGATATTAAGGATTAAAATGTTACCTCGACAAGTGTGAAAAACTAAATGGGACAATTCGGCTGAATAGGAGGGAATAATATAATACTTTAATAAAATTAAGTTACCAAATACTTTTTAAATATAAAATTAAAATCATATAAGAAGGGTACATACTTATAATAAGAAGGATCAGGAGAATTTTTTTAATCACTGTATACACAGAACATGATACTATGTTATAAATTAAGAATATTTTTCAAATTTATGATATAATATCTTTTCTGTGTAAGATAATAACTTGTACGATTAAAGGTTTTTCGCTCGATTGTGACCTTATATATATATATATATATATATATAGAGGGCCAAAGGGAAAGATAGACACATTACACATAGAGTGGGTGGCTCACATGACCAAATTTGTTTCCTTATGTGCAATAAAACAAGGTGTGGAGCGTGGCATTGTTATAATAAGTATTATAAGTATGATATCTGTGGGCTGAGCCTGATAAATAGGTATACTTTAGAAGTGTTAAAAACGCAATTTATAAATAAGTTGTAATCGAATTCAATTTAGTCTGACTTTAAAAATATATGTATAATTAAATAAAACCAATTAATTAGATATAAATTTCGATTATAAACTGACATAAAATTATATCGATGACTCGAACAAATTCCTCCGTAGGCTTAGCAAGTAAAATACTTCTAAGAAATATTGATATTGACTCGGAGTATAACAATAGAAAAGACAGAGCCGTAGAGGTTAGAGATACATACGTTTATAGTTATCCTACATTACATGTTCTCCTTTTTTAAGATTAAAACTCTGACATTATTATTATATAATTATCATGCACACTTGTGACAATATACTGAATATTGAATGTATAATTCATTGATGCATTGCATGTATCTCAATTTCTGGAAAAACCTTGCAAATTGCACGAATTTGGTAGCTGCCTAATAAATCAATAGGCCTTTTAAAAAGCCTGAAATGGAGTGCTAATCTTCACATTTTCAAAATTATTTGTATAGAGTATGGACCCTTTTTCTTCCTGGATATCGTCAAGTTGGTTCTTTAGTTATACCATTGTTGTGTATGTCCAAAAAGATCAATTTACTAATAAGGAACACTTAGAAGATTAGTAGGTACAAAATAACCAAGAGGTTAGAGGCTAGGACTACAAGACCTCATTGCCTTGGAAATTGAACTTTTTTATTGTATAGAGTAAAATCTTTATTCTTTAGTGATATTATTATACTTGCATGTTAATCTATTGAATTTTTATTTTTTTATAATATTATACTCATTTGTAATAGTATTTAATGTATAACTATTATTTATCCTTTTTATATGTTATTATCTTTTCATCATGTTTATTTTTTCCGTAAATAATTCAATTTTTCCTTCTCTCTAAAATTCTCTAATTTTTTCACTCAAACTTTCATTTCTTGCAATCGAATCTTTGGGATACAAAATTTAACTACGTAAACTATGTTTACATGTATTTTCTAATCAAATCTGTCACTTTTTCGTATTTAAAAAATTTGAAAGAAAACAAGTTACACAAAATGTGTAACTTAGCCTAAGACTTTTAATACATGATTAATAAATTTTCACTTTAATCTATTTTTTATCACAACATTATTAATAATTGTTCACAATTTCTTATTTTTTAATACTGCATCGATAATAATTATTCCACATTTTCTATCTATTTCCAACAATACACCAGTGACCACACACGTGAAATCAAAGCATGTATTGCTTAATTTTTGTTGCGCAAAAGTAATCTTGTTTTTACAAAACTTGACTTAAAAAATAAAATCCATCACAGTTTTCTCTTCAGAACATATTAAGCTTAGTTAGCAATATTCTAAACTTATATTACTTAAAAAAGTTCCCATCGAATATCATTTTGGGATGTTTTATTTGTTATTTTTATAGAAAATTTTTTCATTTATGTCACAAATTTTGGACAAAAATAACTTTATTCATACTCACTTTAATATTTTTATAATGCTTATGTACCTCATATATCCTTCACTGACTTCAATTTAACATTGAATATTCCTTATGATCCTCACATATTTCCCACTAACTTTCTTTTAATATTTTTTTAATGCTTGTGGTCCATACTTTTCTTCAATCAAATTTATTATTTAATTAAATAATATATTCACTATCTAAAATATTCTATTTTTCTTAATTTCTGTGAATATTCCTTTTAGTACCTTCATTAGGCAATGGAGGGAGTATAAGTGCTCTTATTAAAATACAAAATAGTTGGAAGAAATCACAAAAATAAATGAAAATAGGAGCAAAAGGGAATAAAAAAACAAAAACACCATATCACAAAGTGTTTTTCCATGTCCAATTATATTATTAAAAATGAAAAACACCAAAACTTTTGGTGATTTTTTTACAAAGGTCTTGAACAATACGCAATTTTCATGTACAACATTTATGCATATAAATACATACTCAGTGAAATCAACTTAAGTTCTCTTACAATATCTCTAAGTTCTTATTACAAGAAACTTTTATTTCAGGAGTTTCATGCACTAAAAAACAGAACTATATCCCATAAAATTATTCAGCATCTGGATAAGTTGACCCATAATTTACAGACAATGCTAGTCTGATCTGCACACCTACAAAATCAGAAACGACAATGCGAATACGATCATCTGAACCCGTAATCTCAATTAAAGGCCAAGAAAAAAGGGGATATTCAACTCAAGTATATCATAATTTAGGGTTGCATTATATACGGTTCTCACAGAAAACCATGAATGGATCAGGTCCCAAGTGGAGGAAACGAAGACCTTCATCTCGTGCCAGTCGAATTCGAATGAGGTGCAGTATTTGGCTTTAACAAGCAACAAAATCAATCCCTATATATTCAATAAAAGGGGAAGCTGAAGCTTTTCACCAACTTAAAAATTTTTCCGATTCCAAAAACTATTTGCAAAGTGTCATTCAACAGTTCTCTCTATGGCCTATGCAGACTGTAAAGTGACCTCCTCAGTCATCTGCTCGAAAATTGCGGAAGCCTCTGGGGTGTCTTCTTCACTAGGTGGAACCAACTGCCAAAAGAGTGGCAGAAACTTTTCCCATTCCTTCAAAATAGCTGCACCTTTGGAACTTCCCGTTTTTTCCTATACAATTAGAAGTTTATGATGGAGATCAGTTGTATGCTACTAAAAGTGGATGCTAGATTTGTTTTTTGTCTAATAACAATATTATTCATAATCCAAGCTCCTTATCATATTATCCATGTACAGCTACAGTAATATACTAACTACTTCAGATAATAAATGTCGATTGTTTTCTTTGGGAAGAAGAAAAGCCTGACATTTCAAGGCATATGCATTAGGCTTTAAGTAGTCTATAAGACTATAACTAGACATGTATTTTTAGGCTAACAATGTCCAATGCACGAACATGTCAGCTTGCATTCATTCAAAGAGAAGATGGATAAGCAATATTCAGATCTTAAACTCGGACAATTTTCTAACTTTTGCATGATTATGATAAAAAAAGAGGTTATGGGAAGATGACAATATTTTTTACGATGAAAAGAAGCAATTTTTATGAATGCATGATGATTCAGCAGTTGAAGTAAAATACTTACAACATGAGCTTCAATCAGGTTCTTCAGTTGCAACTGCCCAGCAGGAGCTGTCACTCTTTGTATTTTAACAATTTCCTTGTTTACCTATTTTTTTATATTCATGCAGCAATTAGAATATATTATTCACAAATAATTATTTAAAGAGAAAAAAAACAGAGTGCATCAAACGGTGTTAATCAAAGATGAAGAAAAGCAAGCATTAAGTTTCATTTCAGCTTAAACCTTGAATAACAGAGGGTTCAACATAAAGAATAGGCTAACATGCAAATATCTGTATTATCCTGTAATTAGCCTTCATTTGCTCTTATAAACACACAAGACAACAACAACAATGCCAAAGTTTTAATCCCAAAAGATTGGAATTGGCTACATGAACCAATATATCTGTTCCAATGGTTGTTTACATGAAATATAACACAAGTAGACAAATTTTCAAAAATGGAATTAAACCTTTGGAATGAGAGTATCGTCTTCATCAAGTATATATGCCAGACCTCCAGTCATACCTGCAGCAACATTTCTACCAACTCTGTTTAAGTAAAAGGAAAATAAGACAATATGAATAACCTCTTTATTATCTGTGTTAAGACATATAGTATTGGTCAAATAGATTATACTCACTGTCCAAGTATGACAACACAACCACCAGTCATATATTCACAGCAATGATCACCAGTACCCTCAACAACGGCCTCAGCAAGTGAATTTCTTACAGCAAAACGTTCCCCAGCTTTGCCTCTAACAAAAATTTGGCCTCCAGTTGCTCCATATAGACATGTATTCCCAACAATTGTGGCATCTTCAGGGCAAAATCCAGAATTTTCTGCAGGAGTAACTACCAACTCACCTCCAGCCATACCCTGCAAATACTCAATTATGAACATATTGATTTGAAATCCAAACAGCTGGAACAAAATTAGCATTAAAACCATGGACTGTTTTATTATAATCATTGTCCCATTAAACACAAGCAGGACGCTGGATAAATGGGCGATGGATTCAAAGATATGCTATTTACTCATGTTCACTGTTTACTCAATTGCAAATTTTGTTCATGATTGTCAAAACTATATTTAAAGCACATTCAAGGCAAAATAACCAATATAGTTTATTTTAGAAGCTATAACAATTTTCTGAACATTCCAATTTTCAGGCTTATACGAAGATGCTGCATGACCATGTGTAGCACCCCCTTCATCTTCTAAAATTGTTAATTGGTAATAGCATACTAGTCTTGGTAGATCTAACTTGAGTTGATTGCAAAACAACATTCCATTACCAGAATGCCACTAAGTGACTCTTGCCTAAGCAAGGTCAAGGGGATCGATTAGCAAAGAATGAGAAAGAATGTATCCAGTATCCTAATTAAAGTAGATGAGAATGTCAAAACTTTTTGCCGATTTTCCTCCTATAATGAAGCTAAATTCAAGAATGACAGATGAATTATAAATTCATACCTTTCCTACATAGTCATTAGCTTCTCCAACAAGGCGAATATTCATTCCAGGTGTCAAAAAGACGGCAAAAGATTGGCCTGCACTTCCTGTAAATCTGCAAGTGAAGAAGGTTTATTGCTCAATTCGCTGAAATTTTCTAGACAACTCTTCACACTAAAGATTTTTCATCACAAGGGGCATCTTACAATATATTCAGCTGCCCAGCAAAACCAGTGTCTCCATATTTCTTTGCGACAACACCAGCTATACGGCCACAAACAGCACGGTCCACATTGAATATCTGAACTGTTTTATTGACAGTCTTTTCATTCTCAATAGCATCAATAATCTGCACGAATGTCAAAGAAAAGAAAACATAAAAGTTTTCTCAAAAAACAAATTCAATAGAACTTTCAAAAAAACTAACTTTTTCAAAAGCCAACTTCTCTAACCAACTCGTACAACAGACAAATCAATAAGGAAATTGATATGTTAATCCAAAATCATTTAACATAACTGTAAAGTGAGCTATCCCCTCGGGCCTCATGAACGAAATTTAATAGTGTATTCCCCATTAAGGAGAAGTTGACCTCTCAATTAATATACGCTCAACATTTGAAAACCTTTGTTCTTCAAGATATTTTTTATTTTTTTCCATAGAAGACTGTTAAGCAGAACATTCCTTCTAACATTTACTTTAAGGCGACCTAAAGTATCCTCTATACTATGTCTAATCCCTTTGTTTCACTGATTGTGTCATTCTTCCTTTTTACAATCGTTTAAGTAATCACGTTACTTTTGTCTCTTCATCTTAATGCAGTTATAATACACTGCTCCGCCAAACTTACTGTCCCCAAACAAGTATCTTTATAGATAGATGAGTCTTAAACTAATAACATGTTAGTATAGTGAGAAAATAGAAAGTCATTAACAAACGAGGACAACAAATTAAATTAACCAATAATAAGGTGGTGAAATATCATGGAAGCATTTATTTTTCACTTTGTTAATAATCAACATACAAATCATAGTGAAATGGAGCAATATCAGCGTCAAGACTATCAACACAAAATTGAGCCTTGAAGAACTGTATATTGCAAACCCAAACATAAACAGGCATTCTGGTAAATTATCTACAGGACATTTTTTCACAAGTACAAACTTGTTCATAAAGAATGTCTAGAAAGCCTCCATCCTAGAGATGGATATGAATGATAAAGCAGCAATAGTAGCATCAATGTATAATTCAACAAAAAAGAAAAATACATGACAAAATAATCAAACCAAAAGCAGACTAGAAAAACCTCATCGACAAGTGCATTCTTTTTTCATTATTTTGATGTGTATTTCTTTGGTTAAAACTTACCTCAGGATCGGAAAGTATTCTATCATCCAGCACAGGCCCATTGGTATGAACTTCCTGGTTCCTGATGGCAGTGCTGCTCAAACTTGGTGAACCAACACTCTGAAAATAATGGGGAGAACTCCAATACAGTTAGAAGATAAGAACGACTTTCTATAACGGATGCAAAAGTTAATAACCAAATATACATAACAGATAAGAATAGAACATACAGAGAGTATATAGCTGAGATCAAGATGTTGAGTTTTCATCAAAGAGATGTCTCTTGGTTTCAAAATATCTGTTCTTCCAATTATATCATCCAACTTTTCGAAGCCCAACTGGGCCAAGATACCTCTCACCTGGAAAACATCAATAAAAAAGGTAATTGCAAAAGGACTATATTCAGGTAACTTTCAAAAGTTTGATCAAAATCCAGCTACTTCTAATTAAACTATAACAGTAAAACCACATGCCAGTCCCACCAAATTCAGAACATGCACAGAAGCCGCAAAAGCTTAATCACCTCTTCAGCAACATATAAAAAGTAATTCACAAGATCACCAGGCACGCCAGGAAACCGGGCACGTAGTTCTTCCCTCTGAATTATTTTATGCAAGAATAAAGGTGTAAGAAAAAAAAACAACAGACAAAAAGGAAAAGTGATATAAATGGTACATCAGAACTCTATATACCTGGCTAGCAACACCAACAGGGCAGTTGTTAGTGTGACATATGCGAGCCATAACACAACCAGTAGCTATCATTGCCAAAGAACCAAAACCATACTCATCAGCACCCATTGCTGTAGCCATCATAACATCAACCCCACTTTTTAATCCTCCATCAACTCTGAGAATGACCCTTTCTCTCAGTCCATTTGCAATAAGGGTCTGAAACATTATCAACAATATGTCAAATTGTCAATAACCAACAAGATACACTTTGAGACAATAAACAATTATGCCAAAGAAACCTGGTGGGTTTCCGTGAGTCCAAGTTCCCAAGGACCACCAGCATGCTTAATAGAGCTTATCGGGCTGGCTCCAGTTCCACCATCATGTCCTGATACCTGTCAATGAATCCACATTGAGCTGAGTCCATAGCTAAACCGGATCAAAGGTAAGGTCATTTTTAGCTCACAAGATTGTCGAGGCATCCAAATATTGTAGCTCACAAGATAACATGGAAAAAGGATCAATTGTTGTAAATCTACTAAGCAAAAAAACGTTTTAGTTGGATCTCTAATATCATATAATAGTCGTAAAAAGCTATGCTCGGATGTACATAGCAACATAACACCATAATTAACAAAGTAAAAAGTGTTCATTCGTGAGAACACTTTGCAAAGACCATTTCAAAGCTGACATGCAAGTAGACCTGTCAAAACAAAATTAGGAGGGTTTTGGGTAAGGTCATTTTTAGTTGGGTTAATTTGGGTTGGTTCATTTTTAGGCATAGTGTAATAACAAGGCCCCATCGCATAAAATCAACCGCGTTGTAAGGGTTTTTAAAACAAACGAACCCTGCATAGTGAAGGTGTAAAAAAACACGTTTTGGGCCGTATTACGGGATATCTTATGATACGACCGATATTTAAGCGTTCCAATAACCGCATTAATCCCTTTACTGCATCACCGTTAAGTTACCGCGATCGCGACAGTTACCGCATTTTTACACTGTTTTTAGGTCAGAGACAGTTCAAGGGTTGGATCGTGTCAAATTTAAGTCGGGTTCAATTCAAAGTAGTTCGAACATCTTTTTCTTATTTCCAAAAAATATATATAATACTTTATTAGTTCTTATACAAAAGATTTTATATAAAAAGATCAATATACCAATTTCAGGGCTACAATAAAGAGATGTTGTCCAAAATTAAAATAAAAAATTGACTAAAAATATAGGTAGTCCCGACTAAAAATGATGATGTGGTTCATAACGGTCGGGTATCGGTATCAGTCGAGTTTGACTGATTTTTTCCTATATTTTCAGGTTAGTTCATGGGTCGATCCACTGATTTCCGGCGGGGTTCCGGGTCAATTTGGTCCAATCAAAATTTGACATGTCCACATGCAAGCATGAAACAAACATCAATATATCTACAGCAAATTCTCACAATAAAAACTCATCACTCTTAGTTTACATGATATATGGAAACCGGAAGACGAAAGCTAGAAAATCAGTTGACACATTGCACATGATCTATACCCAATCAACCTTGGTCGTGCAAGCTACACAGATTAGTAAGTAGTGACTAGTGACCATACTAGTTCAACTAATATGGACTATAAAATTTGATACTTTACAGATAAACTCAAACTCTGCCTGCGAGTGCTTGCTTGTTGCTAATTACCGGTCCCAAGCCCGGATAAAGGAGGAGGGTAAGCAACACGTTAGTCACAACCAGCTCAGTAAAACTTAATCATGTCCCATTATAAGTAATCCTTACGTAGTTGGGCAAGGCTCTAATTCTGGTATGTGAAGACAAAGGATCAAATCTTGTAAAAAGCATTATATCTTTTTGGGTTAAGGTTCTGACATTGTTATTGTTGTTGGTGGTGTTGATTCATAAACTCTGCAGTCACCATAACTACATACCAAAGCCTTGATTCCATATAAGCATGACTAAATGAACTATTAAAAAACAAATCCATCTTTGATCTTCAATTTGGTTCAATCAGATGTTCTTAGATCAAGTAGAAGTCACAAAAACTATCTAACAGAAAAATAATTCTTAATATGCAGAACCTAAGTACAACAGGCAGCAGAAAAGAAATGGACTTGAAGAAGAAATTGGTTAATAATCACCATTGAGCAAGAGAAGCGCAATTATTTTACATAAAAGAACAGGAAAGGGCTGAAATACCTGGATAATGTCAGCATTACCCTTTGCAACACCTGAAGCTACTGTGCCAATACCAGCTTCTGCTACAAGTTTTACTGACACCTTGGCTTTCGGGTTTATCTGTTTAATTTCCACATTCAGCTAAAGTACATATAATTTGTTAAAGATTCTCTTCACCCATAGGCTTTTTACCTGATGAAGATCATAGATTAACTGTGCAAGATCTTCAATGGAATAAATGTCATGATGTGGTGGTGGAGATATTAGGGGAACACCAGGTTTGGAATTCCTCAGTAGAGCAATATACGCACTAACTTTCTTTCCGGGTAATTGCCCCCCTTCACCAGGCTTAGCACCCTGTGCAATTTTAATTTCCAATTGATCGGCATTAACCAAGAATGTAGGAGTGACACCAAAACGTCCAGAAGCAACCTGAAAAAATCAAAAAGTTCCCATTGCTCAAGAATTGAATTAACTAATATAATATTATGTTTAACAAATTGAGACACCACAGATGCTAATCTGAAGCCATTAGCAAGAACTATGACAACTTAAGGAACTAGATAAATAGCAGATAATATCAAGTTACCTGCTTGATGGCACTGGTTGCCGTATCCCCATTTTGAAGACCTTTCAGATGAGGAAGTGTAGGAGAATACCCATCAACCACATCTGAGAGTGGACGCCATCTGATTGGATCCTGAAAAACAGAAATCCTATCAATAACCAAGGCCCGCAAATTGTAGAAAATGGTATGTAAAAAAGGATAGCGATCACTAAAAGGAGAAAAATTTTAGAAGAGGATGAATACCTCACCACCTTCTCCTGAATTAGATTTCCCACCCAACCTATTCATTGCAATGGCAATTGCTTCATGAGTTTCCCTAGAGATAGCTCCAAGAGACATCCCGCCAGTACAAAAACGTTTGACAATACATGTAGCAGGTTCGACTTTACCAACCGGAATTGGAGCACGGTCACTTGTGAACTCCAGAAGATCGCGAAGCACCTAAACAAGGTCAATTAATATTATTTTAACAAAACTTCACCCAGCAATATTTGCCAAAAATTGTAACGAAATCATCACAAAACAAAACAGCCATAGAATATTCCTGGTGGTTGAATGGTGTTCATGGAATATGGTAGCAAGCAACAAAAGCAGGGATATAGCAAAAACTTCCTGGAAGCGAAAATCAGTTATGTTGCCTTGGAAACTTACCCAATAGGACTAAATTTAAAAGGCTAAGTCCAGAGATCTTGAGAAATGGGATATGGTTAGTCTAACACCAGGATATAACTCATTAGTCAAGTTAACTCCATTCTCACTTTACAAGATTTGCATAAAAGCTTTCAAATCACTCCAACTTGCATTCTAACAGCGATGCACCACACTAAGTGAAGCTCAAGCGAGTGAACAGAATGCAAAAGAACAACCTGGGCTCCACCAACAATAACCAAAAATTACAAGCAGGAACAACTGGAAAACCAAGAGCTTATTCATAGACTGAAAACCTAGCAAGCTAAGCTAAGACACCAGTAAGAAAAAGGAGAAATACTATAAGAAAAGCACTCCTGTACTGCGCTCTGGGAAGAATAGTAGTTACAAAAGTATTAGCAAAATTACTTCCATGGCAATACATGCTAAATAAAAAAGGATAGATAAAAACTCACGCTGACAGGCCTGTTAGCCAAGTGCTGCTGATAAACTGCATAAGCGCTTTCACTTTTGTTGCGGATAGCTTTGTGCATCAACTTTGACATCTCGGGGTTGTTTACATGATATTCCCCTTTTCACAAAAAAAAAAAAAAAAGATCAGAAATCACACAATGCTCCTCAGTTTCCAAGTTAATGAAATAATAACTTTAATAAAGTCACGGGTTTTCCAGAAAATTCATAATTAAGTCCTGCTTCACAGCATAATATTATAAAACAAGTAATATTGCAAAAGAATCAAACATGCATTTACATTAGCATGAGATGCTCATACTTGGAAGGGCTGGTAAAAAGTATATAAAAAAAATCTAGCAAAATAAAGATTATTATGATGTGATGTCTTTGTCCTCCATAATCTCTCACGTTAATTTGTGTTGGTTAATGTCTACAAATCACGCTAACACTTTTTCTCATGCAAATTACTCAAGAAAAATAAAGAATTGTTAAGAATATTAATACTCATTAAGAATATTAAGAATTATGAAGGCTTTGGAATTGTGGAAAGTTAAAACTTCAGGACACACAAGACCTCAACTGTATAATCATGCTTAGACCTTTTTCATGCAAATTATGCAAGCGTAAAGATCACATTGTAAATAGCAAGTAAACAACCAGATTTCATTTCAAAAGTCTTGACAAGGCAAAAAATGACAAGAAAACAACAGATATACGAGATAAATTCTCCAAAAACCGGTAATCTCTTTAAGCTGCTTAGAAACAAAGACATAAATCCCTGACCCCCACAGAACAGAACTGCAGGGTGCAGTCTGTTAGGCCTTCTGGTAGAACAAGTTTTCCAAAGCTATAATGTTACAAAGGTAACATGACATGGACCTTCCCGCTGCAACCCTATTCAGGAAAAAGAAGACCACAGGAAGGAGAGTTTTCTGAGCAAATTCAGAGGAATCAATATCAAAAATTGCAGAAGTTCATATATAATTAAAAATTTTTCCTTTTATGAAATAATCCATGTTATTGTTAAGTTCTTCAAGCTGCAAATACTTTCAAAATTTTGAATACACAAAAATTACCAAGTGCCAACTCAGAGTTTTCATTTTAGCTCATACTCCCACAATCACCCATACACTATGTAAAGACATGTATGAAAAAAATTGTATAGAAAGAAGAGAAACTAATGGAGCATAAGCATGTAAGTGTACATAAATTGAACTTTAATATGAATAACAAGTCAAAGTGGAATGTGTATATTTTAGTTAAACAGATCATGCAAAATTTTTCTAAACTTCGGAATATATTTCAACAAATTAGTTTCTGACACCCAAGTCCCACTATATGTCAATGTCCAAGCTCCCCTGGTTAAAAATTTTAAACCCTAAAATGTCTGGCCCAGGATATGCACTCAGGCCTACTACTGACACCCATCTGAGTAACACAATCCTAAGAAACTAAGTTAGACAAATGTTGGCAACGTACAGTAATACAAAAAAGGAGCTATTTGTTACTAAAGTGATCACACCACTACAAAAAATCAAAACTACAGTCAGTGCAATATTTTGTAGATGGAACATTGATAAGTGCTAAACAGATTGATTTCATTATTGTGTCAAGCTTTACGACAGGCACAACTAAACAACAGTGACCAAGCAATACCTCCAGGCCTGAATTGTATAAATCCGAAATTCTCCAGTCTTTTGGCTGTATCCTCTGAGAACGCCTTTACCCAAAAGGACAATGTCTCTCGTGCAAGCTACAGATAAAGAAACACCAGAAAATTCAAAATACACCAGGACTGTGATCACCATAACAATTTAATCATTATTCGTTAGCAATTATCACTTATACATATTATACAATCTAAGAAATGTATTCAAAATGAAGACACTTTTTTAGTACTATAAAACTCAGTTTCCAAAAGTAACCCCAGATCCAAAGTCCCCAACAAATCACAAATATACCTTCATCAGCAGTTATTTTTCAAATATGAAAAGGGAAAAAAAAAACTAAGACTGAACCTAACATTGGCATAAGAGCCATTAACTTCAAAGCTTGTCGATGATATTACTCTATAAGTGATTGATACAAAGATTAAATTTTTTTTGTATGCAAAATGTTTTCCAGTATACTTCCTCCCTTTTTATTTTTCTTTAGTCTCACCTTGTCTCCTTTATATGTGAGATCTTTTGGGAAGAAATTGCACGATTAAAAAAATAAAATGATTGATTGACGAACTGTGACCATTTATGTGAAAGCAGCTTCAGGTGCCCTGTTCGCAAAATAATTAAATAAAATCATATAGTTGGGTTAAAGTAAATCTAATCCTTCTCAATGGGCGTAGACTATATGCTGTGTAATCATTGGACGATATAAGTATACATGTTATAGAACATGCAGTCTACTGCCGACTCCAAATGATGCATTTACAGCTTTAACATTATTGTTTACGCACCAATCATGGGCATATATTGAAGAATAAATAATTATAAAGCAAATAAGCGACTATCAACACTTGGATACAATTTTCAAATGCACCTCCAAAATAAATTTTGAACGCTATCAATAAAAAAGATTCTCTGTAACCAAGTCAATGGCAAACTCAGAACTCTGGCAAATTTTCATCAGTAGAGCACATCTCCAAGGAAAAATAACCAGTCCAATGCAAATAAGTTGTCACAATAAAAGAAGTGAACATACTATACACTATAAATTATTATGTATATTACTGATCTGATATTTAGCTTACCTCATCAAGAGTCAATCCACCAATGTTAGAGACGCTCCCTCTGAAAGCTATATCAACAACATCTTTTCCCAATCCATATATCTCAAATATTTGAGCTCCACAGTAACTACAGTATGAAGTGAGAATAAGACTATCAATTTATTTCACATAGTAAAAAGTAAGTAAAAAATTAAAAGGAGCACCAAAAGGAAAAGGAAGGGGAACAGACCACAAGAAATCCACAAAACTGTAGAAATTTGCAGAAAACTCGATTGAAGTAAGGAAGCACATACCTAGAGAGCAGTGAGATACCCATTTTTGAAAGAATCTTCAGCAAACCAGATTTAACAGCCTACAGTCCACACAAAACCAAAAAAACACTTAGAAAAATAAACAATGACGAAGTCAATCCAGCAATTTTGTTTAGCTGGGGATTAGTCTGGTCAGCTTTAGCACACTAACAGTATTTGTACTCTGGCAGAATATATTCTTAACTCTTTCATTATCTGTATCCATATCTTGAAGAAACTATGAACTTAAGTATCGTCGTAACACTTATCTCCCTCTTTAATTGCTTTATCGATTAATGTAAACCCAGACACTTTCAAAGATAACAATTTCTCGTCAATCCAAAATTAGATAAGCATAGTCATAGTAGTAAGGGGAGTTAAATATCTCTCACATGATTCATATAATTCATTTTATAAATGCTAACATTTAAATTCTAGTAATTGAACGAAGAGATACATACAGGCGTATGATTACCTTATGACAACTATGCTACAAATGGACATGTAAAGTAACATTTTAGATGTCTTCACTATACAATGATATCATAATATTTAATTTGGACAAACAAATGACATCAAACATGAAGTTTATTGTTCCACATAATGCCTCAATTCTAGATACACACAGTATGACATTTCAAAGTCATAGCCTTATAATAGTTGCTTTTTCCTCTGAGTAAAGATATCAAGAAAACTCAATAGTACTTGAATGATCAGATTTAAGTTCACATTTAGGGCAGAGTCTAATCTCATAATACTAACAGGGGAACACAGAGCAAAGGGAGGCGAACACGGTGTTAAACCAAGATGGGAAGGGTGGAAGGAAAAACGCTTAGCCACATAAAGTTTAAAAACAATTAAAAAATAAGGATACGAAAAGATAAACAGCATGTATAGCTCAGGACTTAGGTATCTCATTCAGTGTTGAGTGCCGTGGAAATTCACAAACCTTGCAAAAATTCTTTTGTGCTTGCTCGATTGTAACTGTGGGCATTTTCCCTGATCGCATCAAATTTACGGTTTTGTTGCTTAACCGCCATTGCCTACATGTCTCCAATGCTAAGTACGGACAAATGGCACTGCAAAATAATTCATATATTAATATTTTAAAATTTTAAAATAATTCATATATTTAAATTTTAAAACAGTTAAGCTAAGGGGAAAATCCACAAGGTTGAGAGCTTAAAAAACTAAGCAGGTGATCAAGAAATGGATTAGCACTTTTCACATTAAAAATGCCGAAGCCAAGGAGATTCCCATTGAGTTATTGTAGTTTAAATAGGGTAACATAAGTCATTCCCTGTACTATCAAATACTCAAATGTACTTGGTTTCAATGAGTGTCTGTTGATACGCCAAAAATTTGAAACAGGGAAACAGCAATTATTATTATTTGGTATGACATCTATTTATATGATGCTCCGCAATGGTAGTTTTATGAAAAAGACAACTTTGTGAATGACTAAGCACTTAAAAACAGGCCATCCTCATCTTGTCATCAAGGCTTCTGTTGTCCTTTTAAGGATCCATTAGTTGATTATCCCACCAAAGTGAATTTAAGACTAAAGTTATTGATTCAAGTGTCACACAAATTCCTCAACAAGTAAGACATAACAACACCTCTCTTAAATTTTCAGAATACCTTCAATGCGTACAAACATGTTTTATTTACATCTGAAACTTCACTCCGACATCTCTAAGAAAAACACATCATGAAATTATTATCACCATATTTATTATTAACTAAGTTTAATAATTTAGTAAAAAGAAAAACATACTAATCTGAAGGAATTTAAGCTTTTCAATGATTCCTCAGATTCAGTCATCCCTTGCACAAACACCATAAGGAAACGCCACATTCACTATCCTTCTTACTTTCTACTTTTACTTGAAAGCTAAGGTTAGAATGTGGGTAGAAACACCATAAGGACACAATACTTGAGATGATCAGCCAGTGCAGAAACAGGCTTAACAGAATGGTAGTTCTGTAATGAAATTTAAAGTTTTCATTCCATGAAATTCAGGATACATTAATACAAACAATAAGACATGACATCAGTTATCTAATAATGTCGTACTGGCTTGGACCTTTTTCCCATTACATTCGTACTCGATTCAAAACTGGCTAAAAGAACTAGCCCACTTAATAATGCAGTTGATAGAAAAGGTTAGTTAAGCTCCTTTTCATCATTAAACAAGGACATAGCCCAATTATATAGTCATGTTATGAGAGATTAAGGAAATTTTGGAATTTGAAGAATGTAAATGAGCACAAAACACATTATTCGTGCTTTTATATGAAATTTCAGCCTCCATTGGCTACAATCTATGCCATAGTAATATTGCAGGTAGCTTACACAACAACATGATAGATACCTCTATTGCGCTTGTCACACCCCAATGTATCCATGAAATAGGTTAGTAGATGTAGTAAGCTGATATACCCCTTCAATGTTTCGGTTCATCTACGATACTATGTGAAGTTGTAAAGGCAAATGAAGCACAAGATTTTATTTGCAGGATGCTTTTTTCGCCTTAAAGTAGGTATAGTGGATTGGAACGAAAGGCTATGATTTTCGGTGGTTTAGTATTCCTTTACTACTTTATGGAAGTGAATGATAATCAGCTTCTCTTTAGGCCTATACTCAGTGACAAATTCTCTTAGGTTGTGTTTGTGAACAAGTTATTCATTTCAAATTGTAGATTTCAATCATGAAATCATAAATGAAAAATTTGAGGATGACAAGGGTTGGAAAGTCATTCTCAACTTTATCTACTTTTAAAACAATGGTGGAATCGACTCAAATCCAAATTTAAATTTTTTGATTAGTCAAACACTAAATATGAGTTAGTTCTAAATTTTCAAATGAAATCATCATTTCCAAACATAATTGGTTAAAATATGCTACATGTTAAATTCAGATGTGTGAAAGGTTCCAAAGCTTTAAAGTGACTAAAATATACTCCTGAGACTAGGAGCTCAAAAGTATATCTCTTGTGAGAGTTCAATCTATGTTGCCCCTTGTTTCTTAGTTGGGGCATTAGGATGGTTGTTACTTCTAGGCACAGTCTAATCAAAATGCCTGAAGGTTTCTTGTAGAGGGAAATCCTCTCAATTTCATGGATTGTGCCTTTGGGTCTCTATTTTCAAACGAAGGAAAAAAAACATATATAAAAATACGTACAGAATTCTTATTCAACAATTCAATTACGTCTATATACTTAATTTAATTGCAAACAGATCGCAAAAGTTGAACTAAAAACAATGATTTTAACAGGTGTTAAAAATGTAATATTGCAATTTAGTAACACCAAGTTCAAAAAGTATTAAAGAAAGTCTAAAACATAACAGAATATCCTAGATGTATGCTCAACTCCAGGGAAAAGAAAACCAAGTTTCAAAAACAAAAAGGAAAAAACAGACCTTGCACCATATCCAATCAAACAAGCAAACTGATGGGTACTAAAACACTGAGCGGTTTCAGCCACAATTGAAGTATACATCCTCAGACCATTTTGAATTAAATGTTGGTGAACAGCACCAACTGCAAGGAGTATTGGAATGGCAGGTCGAGTTGCTTCCTGGAGAACAGATTGGTAAAAAAATTTTTAAATATAAATAAAAAAAACATGAAGACAGTAATGTCTATTCTTATACCCATGCATACATGTACACATCTCAAAGCGGAAAATCGGCTCATGCTATATTTAATACAATTAGGTGCTGAAGCGGTGGCTACAGCATTGTCTCCCAGTGCTTTTCCTGGGTGCAATTCTCATGGGGGCATTTTAATTGGGGGGGGGGGGGGGGAGTGCAAATAAAAAGTAAATGCAACTTGACAGTTAGTTGGTTAAGAAGTGAAGGCCATAATTGAGCTCATACTCTGCATGTATTATCCCAACTTCTAAAATTTATCATAAAATAGCCTGAGAGCTGCCAGGCTGTCCGGCTATCTATTACTATCTTCATCTACATAAATTCTCTTTATTTTTTCATGTTAACCTTTGCCCCATAAAACATAGTTACATGAATTGATTGAGTTCACTTTCATCACTTCATGAGAAACAGAAAAGAATGGAACTGTCCATCAAATTATCAAGTCACTTTATGCACCGGTGCAGACAAATAAAGAGCTCACACTAAGGCCATTGACTATCATGACGCAAACCTCTAGCCTAGACCTGTCATCGAGTATTTGGCAGGAGAGGACTGGAGCCTCTAGGCTTCACAAGTATTGATAAAGTCTTATTGGGTTTGCAGAAGCCAAGCTGAAGGGGTCCCAATAATAATGACATGACACATTTGGCCATCAGAAATATCTTAACAAGGACAAGAGTTGTTCTTACATCAAAAGTATGCACAAAGGTGGTGTTCTCACTTTTAAGTACACCTCTTTCCTAAATATTTTTGATCAATGGAATGAAGTTAAAGAAATTACAAAAGGAGTTAAGAGCAAAGCAGCACACCAACTCATCAGAATGGTCAGACAGAATAAGTAGCTGGGAACCATTTCTAACAGCTTCATCAGCAGCCTCACATAATCGATCAAGTCTTTTCTCTAAAGAGCCTTCAACTCCTTTCCTTATGTCAAAAAAGGTTGGCAGTACTTGGGCCTTCAGCAAGGGATCGCTTTTCAAAGCTTCAAGCTCCCCTTCATTTAGTACAGGACTGGCCAAATTAACCTAAACCACAGTGAAATATATCAAATGTCAAACCTAGAAAACATAAAAGATATCATTGATCCAAACTCATGAACCTTAATGCACGGCAATAAACCAGAGCATTCACTTAAGCAGTGAGGGTAATGTCATTGACTAACCTGTGATGCATTTTCAGGTCCAACCTCCAATATATTCCCACGTTTACCAATATTAACCTCAAGAGACATTACTAATCCTTCCCTTAGTGGATCAATAGCTGGATTTGTAACCTATAGAAAAGATAAGTGAACTGCATAATGAGATTTACATTTTTAATAACCAAAAGAAAATTCCATTTATAGGACCTAATTATTTATAGTACAATTCCAGTCAGAGCACCAATTTCTCAAATCAACACGAAGTCACAAACAGTTGCAAGCTAAAAAGTTTTACAAAATAACAATTAAAACTTTCTGTCCCTTACTGGTTACAGCATTTTATATTTTTATTTTTGGGATTTCCCAAAAATGAATTACATAATTTGAGTTTAATCAAACTCTCACTTTCTTGTCCAACGCATTAACCCTTATTTTACTTGTCACCATCCAAACAATTACTTTAAGTGGAAAGTTTAGGGGTAGGCCAGCTTAATCCATGGCACATTAAATCATCTGTAAAAGTATGAGTTATAAACAACATAATTAATCCTATTAAAGTTTAAGAGCTCAATTGTATTTGTTTTGTCTTCATATGAATGATATATATTGGATTACATTTATTATTCTATCCTTTTCCTTGATATCAAATATCAAATAATTCATCCAGCTGTTTGGCCTTTTGGCACACTACACACCACAAAATAAAGGATATACCCTCCATCCACATTGTTTACTCTACCCTTTTTTTCTCTTTATCCACTAATTCGTCAATCATTTTTTTAATTACAACATTTTGTCTTTTATACTCTCCTTTGTCAAAATATAACCATTAATATACTAACTCTGGTTCAAAATAGTTGCTACACTTGTATTGTATAGTAAATAGATTCATCAATTGATATTGTCTTACATTTTATACTTTATGAATAAAAAAAAACGTAGTCAAGTGGAATCTTGTTTGATTCATGTCTGAAAAAACGACGATGTATTAGAGTTCGAACAATGTGTTTCAAACTCCAATATTGCCAAGATCGAGGATATGAAGTTTTAGTGACAAACAAATTACGCTATCAATAATATCGATGTTTGTATGAGAAAATAAAGCAATAAAACGACACAAAGATTTAACGAGGTTCATCCAACTAAGGCTACGTCTCCGGTGTGTAGTATCTCTTATATTATCAAAAGGAGTTCAAAGAGCTCTCAAATATGGAGAATTACAATAGAGAAGAGATATAGGCTAGTGTTTGGCTTGGGGTGTATTTTGTGGATGATTACAATGTGATTGAGAGCTCTCTATTTATAGGAGAGATCACACTAAGTTACATTAAGTACATTAAAGCTATGATTAAATGATAATGAAACATCTCTAAGTACATGAAGAGTCATAAAACAACATTCTAGAGTATCAGAGACTTCGCTCGACCAAAGCAGAGAGGCTCGCTCGGTCGAGCGGCCTGGTCGAGCGGACTTCAGGAAGTTTCTGGTTGCATTCTGTCTGCTCGCTCGACCCAACCTGAAGCTCGCTCGGTCGAGCGGCCCTTCAGAAGGCTTCTGACAGTATTGCTCGACTTGCATAGTAGAGCATCTTGATTCAACCTTTCCACTTCTTCATTAAATCCCATAACTCTCACACTTCATTACTTATTAATCCATACTTAATCACCATCATAAATTAATCATCAAAACTTAACTTAATACACCCACATTAACACATTCATGGGATTCCATCCCAAAGGTCACACATGAATGCACCTCATCAAATGTGCACTCAAGTCACACCAATCACAACAATGTCAATACATATTTTTAGGGTATCAACTTTGTAGAATTTTTAATTATATGCTACTAAATATATCAAGGATCAAATAATGCATTGGATAGCGTTAAAACAAGCGTAGCGACTAATTTGAACCAGATGAAGTATCTAATATCTCTTGTTTGAAGTTATAAAAAAAGTTGATAAGAAAAATATACGGAGAAAAAACCAAAATTATCCCATTTGATAGCATTGAATAAATTTATAAAAGAAATTACGACTAAACACTGTAAATTAGTGCAAAAGGGTAATATGTTGCATCTAAAAAGTGAAAGAGGAAATATTATTCACAATTTTATTATTTTGGATGCCTCAAACCAAATCCATCAATTTTAAGTAAAAATGTTCCCTTCTCTAAGTCAAACACGTTAAACCTTCTTTGTCTTCATGCAAAAACTTAAGATGAATCCATCGCAAGGTCATATTGATAATCTTGCAAGCATAACGGGCAATACAAGGTAATGTTTGCATTGAGGTAGAATAAATCCCAAGATGCCTAGGGTTGAGCTTTGTTTTGTAAAAGCTCATGTCAAGACTAGGTAGCATGCACTCACGTGTCTCACTCGACAAAGCTTTTAGTGGCTTTCCTTTTTTCTAGTGTCAAAAACATATTGGAGTTTTGACGTGGGTCTAAGGAATAAAATGTGAGCGTCTCAAGAATTCTTGTCAACAATATATAGATGAACATTGGTGGAAATATGATGTCTAGACCCTTTGTAAATTTTGAATGGGTCCAGGAATAAGCACACCCTTATCCTTAACTTTTTTGCTCTATTTCCATTATCCACTATAAAAAATAGCTACTCACACATAACAACTATCCTTGATATGTGCCATATTAAGAGATGAAAGGTATGATTAAATAAAATTTCAAAACTATTTTGATTCCTTCACAAAGCAAACCTGGGCAAATCGCTGCTTGAAGTAATCATAAAGCATGTGTGGCTTCTGAGACATGACAGCCAGAGGAATATCATCACCCATGCAAAATGTAGGTTCTTTTCCTTGGGAAGCCATACTTTCGATAACCATTTGGACATCCTCACTCGAATAACCAAATGCCCTGTCAAAAACATTAAAAATCAAGCTAAATAGTATAATTAAACAGATGAAGTCCAACAAAAAAACTACAATCATCCCAATTTCCCAGGTGTCAGACTTGATTATAGATTGTTATGTGAGCCAATGGACATGGACATAGGCTGAAAATCATGGGTTATATATCTTTTATCTCTTTCAAAATATTCTCATAAACTTTGTTCTCAAGACATGTTCATATAGATGCGATGATATGAAATATCTCAGGCCACTGACTTGCACAAAAATCGTATATGAATGTATCAAATGAAATGTAAAATGTAAATGTATAACGAAAGATTGAATGTAACCAAAAAACGATTACAATGGTTAGTACACAAGCTTTCGAGAGGCTTGTGCTCTCCTAATAAGTATTAAACTCCTCTTAAAACTATTTACCCTATGAATGACTAATCCCCTTCCCTTCCCTTCCCCTCTATTTATACTAATTATCTCTACATTTTGTTCCCCCAACTTAAAAATTACTAAGTATTGTTTATTACTTAATTCCTATAATACCCCTTTCCAGCCCTTCATGACACTAACCTTTGAACTACCAACAACAAACTTCAATAACGCAAAAGAAAATATAGAAGCAATGATATGAAATATCTCAGGCCACTGACTTGCACAACTAACCTTTGAACTATCAACAACAACAAACTTCAATTATGCAAAAGAAAGAGGTCATCGTAATCCCATTAGACAGCATACTATTAGGAAGCACTGAAATCTCAGTACAGGTAGGGCCAAATTTGAGCATGCGCAAGTATCGCTGGAACATTTAAATTTGTTCAGATGACAGATTCTGGCAGGATTTGACCACATAAGGGGGCCATAATGCCATGTCGACAAAGGTATTCTGGACCTTTCTTCCTAACAATAAAATGAACATACATAAAATGCTAGCAAACCTTACCAATTTGCTCTCATTAACCAACTATATTTCCAACATCAGAAATTTTTACTAGTTCTCAACAAATTCGCAGTTCAAGTTTAATCAAGAATCATTATTTTAAAACCTTCATTGTTCATATCCCTACCTGTTTCATAAAACCTTTTCAGCATTTCAGCACATTTCGATGAAGTTTTACCACTTTAAAATGCAACATAACAGGAATAGATGGTTTAAATCTCATAAACCGGTCAAGGTAGGGAAAATGGTAGTGGGACCCCAATTCGGAAATGGACATGGTTCGTGACTGTTGTGGCATAGTGTCACGCAGCAGTAAGCAGAAATACCTTAACACCACCAAGATTCAATGTCATGCTACATAAGCCCATAATTAACTCTAATGATCTTCTACTTTGGCATGAATTGCAACCATTATCTGGTTACTGATAGTGCAAGCTTCTCCTACCACACATATAACCAACTAGACAAGTTCAAATAAAAAAAAATCTTGATGATTAGGATAAGCATGAAACAGAAAAGAAATGGGATCAATAAGCGAAATGCTACAGATTCTGGTTTTTCTGACACCAGCCACTGCCATCAGGAGCATTAATCTTAGTGTTCAAGTCTAAAACCATATTAATTGACAATAGACAGTAAGGACAGTTACCAAAGTATGAATGCATCAGATAATCTACCGATCAATAATTAATCATCAGATATAAGTGCTTGTACACTAACAAGTAAGCACTTTACATAAAAATAAAAGAAGCTAGTCCTTACTCTAAAAGGAGCATAAACACCCAAGGGCAAAAGATTGAGTTACCATCTAGGACACATCTACGGTCAACCACTCATGTATTATGCTTAGCCTTAGTGCAAAAAATCGGCCACATAATTGCATCACAACCGCATGGTGCATTGTATAAGTTTTGAGGGAACCGTGACCGCAATATGTCACATGACAACCACAACCATCCACCACATCAAACTGCAACCACAATCCCAGCCGATATTTCACACTATATGCCTAGCCCACAAAGGCAATTTTAACAGCAAATGGAAATCTTACTGTTGGTATCTTAGGATCGCATCGTTTTCCAAATCTGCTCCTGAACGGAATTTTGCAGCCTGCAATGAACGCATATGTTCCTTTATCCACTTTCCATAAGGATTTGATGATGCTACCCGTTTCTTGACCTCAGTATTCTCGTAAACCTGCAGTTTCAATCCACAATCATGATAGGCTCAACTGCTGAAGCAACTTTCGAACTCTTAACAATCAGCTAGTGAAGTATCACTACATTTCAATTGAGTACTATTCTTAGTAAGAGATAAGAATGGCAGAATACTACTCTACAGGACGTATGTAGTAACAAAATGATTGAGAACTCAACAATGGATGCATTATTTTCTTTCACAAAATTGCCACTCCTCGAATAGTATAAGAAATCCACTAAGACAACCCAAATTGGTAGTTTGGTACATTAATACAGTCATGCTGCACAGTAAAGATTGTAGATTATTTTCTAGGGTAATGTATCCCACCTAGAAAAAATAGGGTTCCTCAAAATAAGCAAAGAACATAAAGTTGATACAAAAAAAGCCCAAAATGGAACAAAATTTAGAGGAACGCAATGAAAGGTTGTAAAATACAGCCACAAAAGAAATTTCATTAAAGGTAGTTAGCTATTCTAAAAAAAATCAAAAAGTATATTTGGCAAAGTCTAGTCTAGTAATAAAAAGAAAGTAACAATAAACTCCACTTAAGAAGACGGAATCTCTAGCTTCAAACCATAATATGAAGCACGTCATGGAAATGTTATTTTTCAAGAATAAACGAATTGCAACAATACCGAAATCTTCACCATACAGGAAACATGTGAATATCATTATCAAACAAATCCAAACAGTAAAATGTACAAACCTGACTACTAAGCAGATCAACTGATATCATCATCCCTGGACCCAAACGGCCTTTCATTGTAACTTTTGATTCATCCATTGGTAGAACTCCCACCTATATGAGGATAAGACCTGGAAGAATTAATTTCTCTATTGGATATACTCAAGAAAAATATCTCTAAGAACCCCATGACATATAACTTAAAAATGCATTGAGAATTCCAACAAGGCTCCAATAAGTTTAGGAATGTTACTTTTGAGTATTATAACTGGCTAGGAAAGAAACGTAGATAATCAGTAGCCCATGTGTATTAATGCAATTTGTTCTAAAACGACATAATTTACGTCAAGGATTGGCTATTTCATTATAAACTTGACAACAGGAAGTTCCTCTATGCAGCACAGGAAAAATTCAATATACTCGCGAACTGTATGATAGCCACACTAGCAATATTGTGAATTAGAGAAGCACCAAAACCACCACACCGCATGAATCTGCTCACAAGATAGCCCACTTGCTTATTGCTCTCCAAAATGACACATTAATAACTAGACGATATTTTCCCCATTTCCAAAGCACTCCACCTTCAGCCATCCCATACCTCACATCTAAAAGAATGGCATATCTATGTAAGGGAAATTTGGTTGTTAAATTGAAAGAAATTTAGATGAAGAATAATGTAGGTTGTAGAAAAATGTGCGTGAGCTTCTCATTAGTATCCTTCCCAAGCATACACCTAGACCTTTGGTTCCACAAAGTGCACATGCAAAAGCTTGGATGATAAATCACAAAATGGATTGTCACCAAAAGCTTTTCTCTTGGAATAATCTAGAAACAACCAACAATCCAATCATCACAAAAAGAGGGCCTTTCTTCCGGGTCATGGGTCCATTTTCTAAAAAGGGAACTTGGAGATATTATTTTAAAAGCAAAATAGGATACCGAAAGAAAATCAACATAACTAAAGAAGAAATTAATAAACTGAAGAACATAAGGGATACATTTTGAGGGTCAGCATCAAGGATGCAAAAGCCAACTATTTATGGCTAACCTCAGGAAATCCTACAATGATTCAATGCAAAAGGAGACGGAAAAACACTGCCTACGATTACAACTTAGTGAATGTTTCAAATATTTAAATACAACATTTATAAGGAACACATTTTGAGCAAGGGGTAAATTATAGGATTCAATATGGTTGATTCAAGAAGAGAATTGAAAATTTATGTGAATGGGAAGTTCCTCTAAGGCTAAAGGGATTGTTTAATCTCAGATCAGATCAAATACACATGGCATTGTAATACAGGTCGAAATGTTAGGCCTTTATAAAGGAACAACCCGAAGGTATGGTCATAGGGGTAGCTAAGAAGTGTATGGTAGGATGGATGAGCGCACATACATAGGAATTTGGAAGATACAAAAAGAAAATGAGGACATAGAGAAGGGATTAAAAGTTGCAAACATTAATAATAAGGGAAATCTTCTTCATTGGTTATGACATGTTCCATAAAGGCCAAAACGACCTAGTAAAAATGGTGGAAGGTTGGAGCAAGGGAGTTTTCAAAGGATGTAGAAGGTAGCCAAAAATGACTTGGATTGCAAAAAAGAGAAGTATGTCAGAAATGTAGACCTAGATTTCCATATTGCAAGAGGCAGAAATGCATGGAGGATGAGAATTTATGTGGGAGCACCGGGACTAGATTATTGATTTGTGTAACCAATCCCATTTTATAGGATTATTGTTATGGTTGCTAAAGATTGAGTATTGTATTACTAATAAATTTCGATAAGTGAAATGTTCAACAGCCTTGAAGGATTGTAATATATGTGGGGATCATTAGACTAGATTATTGGTTTGTGTAACCCAGCTCATTTTATAGGATTAAGGCTTTGACATAGTTATTGTTGCTAAAGATTGAGTATTGTATTGCCAAAAATTTCAGTATGTGAAATGTGCTTGAGCCTTATAGGCTTGTAATATTGGGATCCAATCTCACCTTTTTATACTTGGTTGAGAACCCCATCCCAGCCACCCACCCACCCACCTAGCCCCATTTTATAGAATTGAGGCTTTGGCATACTTCTTGTCGCTAAAGATTGAGCATTGTATCGCTAGTACATTTCGGTATGTGAAATGCATAAGAGCCTTGAATACTTGTAATTTTAGGCTCAAATCTCATCTTTTATAACCCCATCCCACTCGCCCACCCACCAAAGTTCCTTTTCATATGATTATTTATTACTGATCAAAAAATACAAAAAAAAAAAAAAAAAACAAATCATGAATAGTACGATCTACAACTAACAAGTCCAACCTTTTAATAGCAGACATATGCATATGCAGACAACTCCAATTTATTGTTTCTTCATACATAACTATGAAACAAACGACTACTAGTTCTCTCAACTACCAATGTCTATGGCTCTTGGACGCCAAAAAAAAAAGTAGCATAGAGAATTGACAAGCACACCTCAGATGCGACATAAACGACATTGTCCACTGTGCGCCAGTATCTAGCTGGACGAAGGCCATTTCGATCGAGACAAGCACCAACAGTTTTTCCATCACTGTAAGAAGTTGACAAAAGAATAAAAAGAAAACAAAGTTTAAAAGAAAAAGCCTCTCACGTGCCACGTGGTCAGACGAGTCAAATCTTAGTTTCAATCGTCAATACGTTAGTGTTCTCAATAGGGAACAAGCGTACCTCCCCCCCCAACAAAAAAAATGGCAAGCCAGAATCATTGAATTTCAACACTACAGATGCAAGTACGCACTAGTTTCTTTTGCCATCTTTACATGCATGAAGACCACAAAATATACGTGTTAACATAGGTATACGACTCATGTACTTGAGTCAGACACAGGTATGTGTCAAAAATAACTATTCTATATAACTCTTTACAAAACAATCAAGAATGAATCAAAATTTACCTCCAATTACCTGAATAACAGCAAGGCAGGCCCATCCCAAGCTTCCATCTGCCCCTTGTAATAATCATAGAAGTCCGCAACCTAAAAACACAAAAGAAATACAATAAGCTAATATACACACAGTACGTACCATTTTGAAGTTGGGTAATACACATTCAAGACTTATGATTAATTGTATATCCAAATCGATCAAAGTTCATAAGTTGAGATAAACTCCATATGCCCAAGAGTTCTTGTTTCTAGAACCACTTCACATGCATTCATGAAAATGAAATCTATAACGAAATTTAAAAGAATCACCATGGGGTATTTTATCGACAAGGTTGGATGATTCTTATATGCCTCTGGGACAAGAATCATTAATGCTTCCTCTGGAGCACGGCCACTTCTTATCAGCAACTGCAGAGGAAAAGGAGACCATAGATAACAAAGAGGAAATCATAGCAGAGTTAGAGTATGACCTAGCAAGCTGAAATCAATGTAATGGGCAGAGCACCAATAAAGAGGGTAGCGTTTTTCTCAACTACAACATTTTTTTCAATTTTTCTAAAATTATAAAAAAATATTTTCATGACAAAATTTACTTTCCCCAAAACAGAAACTTTGGGGGGGGGGGGGAGGGGGAAGATCGATAATGTGTCCAAAAAGTGCTACTTTTTACACAAAAAGTGTTACTTTTTGGCAAAAAAATAAAAATTTGGGGGGGGAAACCAACAAATGTGTCAATAAATTGTTACTTTTTACACAAAAAGTGTTACTTTTTGGCAAAAAAATATTATTTTCCAGACAAAATAACTTTTTCCCAAAAAATCCAGGAAAATTTATATATATAGAGATATCATTTGATTCGTGAAAGCCAAAAATATTTTTAATAAATAGGTTTTTAACTCCATGCATACTACTTTTATCAAAAGAAAAAAATGCAAATTTGCAAACTTGCCTCTGCTGCACTATCAAGATTAGCAGAATCAGATGCCATGGGATTTCCATAAGGACGAATTTCATTTTCACGGCCACGCCAAACAGGTGACTGTAATGATGTCTCTCGAGATCGCATCCAGTTCAAGTTGCCCTGTAAACGAATCTCACACTTCATTATTGATGACAAAGAAATGAGATCAGAACACAACTAGACTCAAATGAACCCTCAAAAATCAACCTGTATGGTATTGATCTCCCCATTATGACCAAGAAACCTCATTGGTTGGGCAAGTGGCCACCTAGGACTAGTGTTTGTGCTGTACCTCCGATGGTAAATGGCAAATGGTGAAGAGTAACGTTCATTCTGAAGATCATAGTAAAACATTCCAAGAACCTCTGAGCGCAGCATTCCCTTGTAAATAATAGTCTGATTAGATAAGGAGCAAAAGTAAAGGTCGGTTGCCCAGGGTTCAGAACTTGCAGCTCTTTCTATCAATTTTCGGCAAATGTAGAACTCTCTTTCGATATCATCAACACTTTCTTCTTTTATAACTCTAACAAAGACTTGTTGTATCTTAGGCATGGTTTCTTTAGCATTCCGACCAACAACAAGAACATTTATGGGGACAGACCTCCAACCAATCACCTCAAGACCTTCTTGAGCAAAAGTATCTAGAACAACTGCAAAAAATATTGGGATCTTAGAAACGCTTTAGTCTTCCTATGTTCAAGCAAGAAAAGAGATATAATGTTACTAATTATATAGGAAAAAATGTTGAACAGTGCAATATATTAACCACATGACAAGATCCCAACTGCATTCTAAAGTGTTTTAAGATTACGACTTATCGTTACTGCAGAATAGGCCATGATACACGCAGAATCATCCTCAATGATCGGAAAAAGTGATTTCACGACCATTACCGCAACTGTATCCAAGATTTTTCACTATGGCATGCACTTAGTTTTCTTATGATGCAAGAACCAGCGAAAAGCTCCATACATAACTTTTATATTCAATGTACAATTTCCTCTATTGATCATTAAATGATCCATGTCCAACCTAGTTTCTCTCACGAGGTGCTCTATATAGATAAATAAAAGTAAAGAGCTTTTATGAAACTCAAATTTTTCCTCCATCGACTTAGGGAAGACAAGCTTACCATTATGATCACCTAAACAAGTGATACGCACTTATCCTGATTCAGAGTGCACTTTGGTATGCTGAGTGTGAGGCTGTGAGCAGCCATTCTGCAACTCACTACTTAATTTTTATCAATGAGTTTGAATGTATTCCATTGTACCTATTCACAACCACTTAAATTTTTGGATCTTGGGGAATTGGCGTACAACAGTACAAGGTTAATACAAGTCACAACCACAAAGGCACCAACACACAAAAGTTGTTTTGCAAAAAAATTGAGCAATTATTTGGAACTAGCTTTAGATTTTCCTTAGCTTACTAATTACTATAGTGCAGGTAGGTAAGTAAAATCAGTGGCATCTCCGGTCTCTAACAATACAAAACTAAATTAATTAATAAAATAGAAAGAAAGAGCACACTACTAGGAACAGCTTGTTCAAAAATAGTTGATTCATAACATCAAGTTGTTTCAACCAATTAATTTACCAAACACTAGCATATCATCCAATCATATATTTGCACTAAAATAAGCTAAAATTCCAAATGAGGTATTTTGCCAAACACCGCCATTGATTTAAAACAACTTCACTCTTTCATAGTGTTATTTATTTGCTTATCTCAACTATTTGTGAAAGTTATTGTATTTTGGTGTATGCAATTCACGGAAGATATAGTATAAGTTCGACAAACAAGATCCATGACTCATGCTAAGTTAAATTTATGGACAAAATTTAAGCGAGCTGTGCAGAGAAGATTAAAAATACTAATGTAGTCAGATAGCTAAACTTTCTAGGGATGTCTCATCCATGTACCACTGAGGTTTCTTCATTAATTAAAAAAAATTCTTAATCAAAAAAATATATATATGGAACAAAATTTATATTCCACAGGTTTAAGATGAAGTGAGGACTTCTAAAACTAAGGACATGGAATGGCAATTCAGTTTTAAGAGAAGGAACTAATCAAGGTTGTATTGACACTAAAAGGACAAAGAGCTACCCATAAGTGTGTGTTAAGTATTTTGAGAAATTCTAAAGAAAAATAGAACATTGACCAAGATTTAGCTGAGCAGATCAAGACTGAGAAGCAGCCCAGGATCTCGTGGACTCTAGCATACTCCATTCCTCTAAGGTAAAAAGAATAATTATATCACACAATGTTAAACCTTTAAGAAGGATCATGTTAAAGAAAAGATCGTATGTGGAAAAGATAGATATGTTGAAATGAAAGAGTGGGAACACTCTTTTCAATTCAGCAGCTTTTAGAATATAAAGTCCATCACACTCCTTTTCATTTTGGATAACATCAACCTCTTAATCTAAGGAAAAAGAATATGATGATTCAAACTGTTTTCATGCTATTTTGTATCAATTATGCTATTTTGTACACCCAAAACAAGTAACAAGTGTATTTCAAGAAAAATAAAATTACATCTATTGTTAGGCTTTTACCTCTTTTGGCTTCTTCTGCAAGGAGATCATCTTTAGGAAGAAAAACCATTCCAACACCGGTGTGCGACCGATCAAAGGGTTCAAAACCTTGGTCTTTGGCCCAATCATCAAAGAGATCCCAGGGAATCGCAGTCATTACTCCTGAACCATCACCTGAATCATTATCTGACCCACATCCCCCTCGGTGCTCCATGCAGCCAAGCGCAGTAAGAGCATCACTAACTATCTGGTGTGAGCCCTTATTATCTAGATTGGCAATAAATCCAACACCACAAGCTCCTTTCTCAGCGAGTATATCCTCCAAATTTACAACCTGCAAAATAGGAAAGTCAAATGTTGAGAAGCAGAATCACAAAATAATCCTTACCCCCACACCCCATATAAAGCTGTCAAGAATTATAATAAAAATGCTACTTCAGTCTCGGCATTATACCTCCACAATCTTATGACACAAAAGTGTAAAGCTAAATGTAGCCCTAAAGGCCACTCCTCTGTCTACATGAGTTAAAGTCACCCCATAATGCTCACAAGAGAAGAGACAGATTGACGAGAAAACTCACATGGATAAAGGAGTAAGTCTCATAGCTAAAATGTAAGATTATCAGTAATCAAATGGACATAATAACACTAATCAAGGCATGCTTTTATCATAAACTCCAAATTTATTACTATTTGGAAATTACATTTAATGCTGATACATATTAGCACAAAACAAATACCAAAAGCTTCATACCAGTATTGTTAAGAATTTAAGATATCTATTGCAAAAGACTCTAGTAAACGACACACTCTGTTGTGCATTAGTGCATTACTAATATGGTGATGTCATTATCGCTAATTCACTTTGCACCACTGATTAAGTGAATGTCATCTATAGCTATGTGCCACTAATTTGATATCTAAAAGCATAGATATACAATGTACAACCATATGCAAAAAAAAATGTTCAACCATAACCATATGTTTAGTTGAATTTTACATTAATTATTTTTCAGAAGATTTTTAAATACATTTTGGAATTCTGTGAATTGATTGAACTTACTTTTAAGTGACCTCCCCTCACCCTTCATCTCTC
This sequence comes from Amaranthus tricolor, assembly GCF_026212465.1. NCBI lineage: Eukaryota > Viridiplantae > Streptophyta > Magnoliopsida > Caryophyllales > Amaranthaceae > Amaranthus > Amaranthus tricolor. The sequence goes on from NC_080047.1 coordinate 43,108,993, forward strand.
TCATCCCAAAGAGTATTTTGCAATTTCAATTTTCATCTATGTGGATGATGGGGAAATTGAGAAAAGAGACAATCAGCTTCATCATCAAAACTACAACACATTCATATATAAAACCCATCGAAGAATATTAGTTCCAATTGTTGATAATATCTCCATGTAAATGATAGGTAGAACACCCTCCTATCAAGGAGAGTTCCATTCTGCTCTCCAAGACCTTTTCCTCACATCATCATCCACCGTTTATATGTATGTCCATCACGGTGCAGCTAGGGATTCTTACTATTTACTACTCCTGGACCTCTCAATGATATTATATTTCTAATTCAACTCTTCAAGTATCAAACTATTTGTAATCCTTTTCCAGATTATTTTTTAAAAATATAGTTATTTTTGGATTATTAAGTTTCAACTCTGAATCTTCTATCCTCACATGCATGTAAAGCATAACAAGCAATTTGGATTAAAAACTAAATAAAAATACAAAGGCTTGAAGATGGAAGGCAAAGGTGGTCAATCAATTTAAAAATCATAATCTACAACTACAATCAGCGTAAGTGGTTTACAGTGATGAGTGTCATTTACTGTAGACTCGTCTACCTTTTGGATATATTTAAAGCTAAAAAGAATTCAATTGACAATCTCTAACAAATAGATGCAAATTACCAGCAACTTTTCAATAATCAGCAACAGTTCCACTTAAAGTTCTTTTTTTCAAAGAATATGTTATTCTATAAGAGGAAATTAATCCAAAAAAAGTCAGGTAAATTACAGCTAGCCTGATGCCGATAACCAAACAAAGAGCAAACAAATTGCAAACACGAAAACAAAGAAAGCATAATGACATAATGATATCCAACAAAAAACAACCAACCAGAATTAGTTTTTTAAAAAATAGTGACCTCATCAGCTCCAAGTCAAAGAATTCCAAATTCATTACTTCACCAAAAAAAAAATCAAAACTGAAACAACTAGAATTGAAAATCAAATTTTTGATTCGAATCATTAAACCACGCAACTACAGAAAAAAAAATAATAAAATAAAATAAAATCGCTAAAGGACTGGCAATTTTCGCAAAAAAGTTGATCAAACTTTATAATACTGTAATATTCACTTAAAAATTTCAGCTCAAAAGAAACTAGTAAACAAACCTTTATCTCACTCACGAAGTGTAATCCAACGAAAGATTAAAGACAACAAAAAAAGCAGAAATTCCGATTAAAAAAGGAAGTAGAATTTTAACTGATACTATCAAAAACCAAAAAAAACGATCGAACTTCATGATACTGTGATAGTCATTTACGAAAATCAACTCAAAGGACCTCAACTATTTAATAAGTAAACAAAACTTCATCCGATTAACATTTCTCAATATCACAAAGCGTAATCCAGCGAAAGAATAAAAACTTATGTTTTAAATAGCAAATTCCGAGAGAATAGGTAGTAGAATTACAACTCATCAATACTGAGAACAAAAAATGATCAAATTTCACAATATTTTAATCGCTTAAGAATTTCAACTCAAAGCAACTTAACTAACACTTCAGCCGATTATAATATCAAGAATTCCAAAAAAAACATAAGATATGAAACCATAAACCTGCTGGTCAAAGTTCCGAGAAGAAGTGGATTCTCTAGGAATAGCAGAATCATTACAACTAACACGATCAAAATCAATCACAGCTTTAACACTCGAAGAAATGGCAGAAAAAGCCGAAAAGTTTCTGGAACCACCAGAGATTCTTCGACGACGAGAACGCTTTTTAGAAATCCGGACGAAATCAGCAAAAACAAGGCGTTCATTAGCAGAGAAAGCCGAAGGCGAATAGTAGAGAAGTTTGGGCGCCGATTGTAGCGCCATTAATGAATAATGATCAATGAATGAAACCTCAAAACAAGAGAGAAAAGGTTTGTGGAAGAGAGAGAAAGTAAAGAAGAGGATGATGAAAAAAGAAGAGAAAATTTAAAGAACCACTCGAAGAGAAGAATGTTAAAGTGGTAGAAGTGAGATTTTCTCTCTCCTTTGGGAGTTTGAGAGTGATGAATGATGAGCAGTTTTCAGCTGAATTTGGCCTAAATTCTTGGGTTTTATATGAGGGAAAGGAAAAAACCAAAAAGTGAGTCAAAGGAAGAAATCATGGAGATAGAGAACTAAGTTTGTACTTCAGTGAAGTAGTTCCTTCATTCAACTATCCTTTTTACATTTAATTTTTTACACAATTTAATAAATTTAATATACTATTTTAATTATTTATATATTAAATTATATAAATTTAAAAATTATAAAAAATATTATGAAAATACCACTTGATTATATTTTTCCTTACACATTGACATTAGCTCTAATATATTAAATAAGCTTGAACGATAAATAGTATCAATAATTGTTACTACCTCCATTCCAATTTAGTTGCAACATTGGAAGTATATGCACTATTCACTTAGCTCTCTTAATTTATGATTAATTTTTAATCTATAAGTTAAAACATAGTCAAGTGGGATCCTATTTGATTCATCTCGGTGTAAAGATTAGTAATATCAAGTTTTTATAATTTTTTATTATACATAATTAGAGATATTAAGGATGGAATTAGTGCATTGGACCGCTTGAAAAATCCTTATGTTGCAACTAAAACAGAACGGAGGAAGTATGTAGCAAGTATTTCAGAACAGATGAAGTGTATAAGTTTTCTTCCGACTTGTATTTTGATTTGAATTAGAGATGTTTCAAGTTGATTTAAATTGGGTTTGTATTTTGATTTGAATTAGAGATGTTTCAAGTCGATTTAAATTGGATTTGTATTTATATTGATTTTTATAGAATTGTAAACTCAATTTTGAAATTGGGTTAAATTGAATTTGATTATATTAAATCATCGTGTCTTTTTTTGAAAACCTCCGTAGTTACTCATTCTGAAATATTCTAAAGTATTAATATCAATTGCAAGTATAATAAAATCGAAAAAGTATAATTAATTGTTATTTATATATCGAGCTTGTTTGATTATTGATACTAATTAGCTAAGTTGACCTAACTATTTGGGATTAAGATTCAGACGACATAAATTATTATTTGTTATTCAATAAATATTACTATTTTTAAGTAATGTTTAGTGGCGCTTAAGTTATTATCAAAATATTATAATTTGGTTTAAAATTTTTTCTATTCCTATAATTTTCTCTACGCCATGTTACCAATGGTAATAAAAATAATATAATGGACACAAAAGTCATAGAGCCAAAATATAAAAGTCGTTATTAATTAATAAAAACAATTTTTTTAACACACTAACACTAAAAAAATTATTAAAAAAAATTCTATATAATCGACCAATATGAACATCAACCAACTTGTACCATGGATGGATTCTCGTGCCATGGCCATATTCGTTGACTGTCCACACAAAGCCGCACGAAGCTGAAAGTTCTCCCTCTTAGATACATCGTATATCTGGATCCATCTTCTCACAACAACTTCAACTCGTGTATCAACGGCTGTAGGTACAAGTCAATTTTGTGTTTTGGATTGTTAGGACCGGGGACGATCACCGTTAAGAACATATACTATTTCTTCATGCACATTAAAGGAGGAAGATTATATGGAGCTAATATTACGGGCCAACATGAATATTGCTGTCCCGAGCTGCCAAATGGGTTGAAACCATCTGTACACAACCCCAGTCTCACATTTCTTGTCTCTAGCAAAATTCGGATGGGTCGCATTGAATGTCAACCAGGCTTCACTATCCGAGGGGTAACACATCTCTCCATCTTCTAAACGGTGCTCCGCATGCCACTTCATGTGACTGGCAGTAGTCATAGAAGCATACAACCGTTGTAGCCTAGAACCGAGGGGAAAGTAATGGAACTGCTTTCTAGAGGTCTTATCTGTTATCCATCTAGAAATCCCACGGTCATCACATTGTGTCATACTCGTTGTGGGGCTCCAATAAATCATACACCCATTAATACAACAGTTAATCTTCTCTACCGGCAATCCAAGAGCCGAAATTTGTTTCTTCGTATCATAAAAACTGGATGTCATCCGATTATCTTTTGGCTTCACTTCAATAATCAATTGACAGGTTTCATCGTAAAGTCTCTGGGGAATACGAAAGTCCGTCTTCAGACTCGCCATCCTTCCTATTATCAACATCTGAGTATGACTTTCGCAACTAGGGTACAGGGGTAAGTTGGCGGCTTTTAACATTTCAAAGAACTGTCTTGATTGAGGGTCTGGATCTTTGTCAATATGTAAGGGCGAGTGTGGTACATTAGCGACGACATCATAACAATGAGGTAGAAAATGATGATGTGTATCAGGATAATTACTCGTTGTTGCATCGTACACTATTTGTGCATACGAATTTGAATTGTGTTCTGCTGTTGCTCTACCGGAGCCAACACATTAATTGGTGCACCTTCAAAACATTTATGCAGGTACCAATCGTAGTAATTTTCAACAAAGCTCTTGTTTAACAAATGATCTCTAACGACTTCTGGAGCAAACAATCTACGGTTTTCACACGTTTTACACATACATCTAACCTCATTTTCTTTGCAAATTGTATAAATTCTTCGACCCCTTTAAATATCTAATATTATAAACTCCTTTACAACTTCGCTTATACATTGAATTCTTTCACTATGTAAGTCCATTACTCTGCAAAATAAGTAGCACGTATAATATTAAAACAAAAAATAACTGACAGGCACACAGCTTTTCAGAATGCCGACTATTCAGCGACTAATTATCGGTCGGAAGGTAGTCTGTACCTTAAAAGTTGTCCCCAATAAAGAATCCTGTCAGAGCATCTTTGATTGAATTTTAAATTTTGAATTTCAAAATACCGACTTATCTCCGACTACTAATAAGTCGGAAGATGGTTGGTAACTGAAAGTTGTTCCCAACAAGGAATCTAGTCAGAGCATCTTTAACTGAATTTCAACTTTTGAAATTCAAAACACCGACTGATCTGCGACTAGCTTTTAGTCGGAAACTGGTCGGTAATTATCTTAAAAAAAATTAATGAGCTTTATTAGGACAACCATTATTTCGTAAAAATTAAAAGTACCAAATAGAAATAGTACTTTTTCTTAAATATATCCTCGCATGTAAAGTGGAAATGTTAAATATATATTTCTCAAATTTAACGAAATTCAGCATTGTAAATTTTACTTATTAGTTTTGTTGTAAGATCAAATTTTACTAAGAATAATTTGCAAATCAGAATTTTCAAAAATGCGCTCTTGTACAAATTACAGCCTTAAAAAATAAACATACAGGTCGTAATTAGCACAAGAGCGCAATTTGAAGCTCCGACTCGCAAATAATTCTTACTAATTTTAGTAAGATTTAATTGTTGCAACTTAACGTAAGTAAATAATATGATGCTGAATTTCATTATATTTGAGGAACATATTTTACTCATTTCTAACACATTTTATAGTACATACAAGAATATAATTAAGAAAAACTACTATTTCGAGTAAGTACTTATAATTATTACAAAAAAATGGCCGCACCTAAAAGCTCATTAAAAAAAAAATTCAAAATAAATACAACATATATCATAACATAATAAATAATGCATATAACTAAAATTAAATTAATGAAAATATAACTAAAATTCATGAAAAGATAAAAAATGTAATTAGTGAAAAAAAAAAAACATACCTTGATAGTGTTAAGAATTCTTGTTAATTTTGAGAGATAATGTAAATATGATAATGTTGTATGAAAGAAATTAAAGTATATAGGAAAAAGAAAGTTTTATAGAGAGTGAAAAAAATTGTGTCGTTGGTAAGGTATTTATAGAAGGAATTCGAGCTTTTCTGACTAATCACCGACAACGCTCCGACAAATTCTTCCTCTCCAAATATACCGACCAATTTCCGACTATAATGTTTTTCGGAGTAATTTCAACTGAAAATTTAGTCGGTAATCCGTCGGAAATGCCTACCAATTTCCTGTTAGTAGGAATTTAGTTGGAAATTCCGACTATATTGTTAGTGGACAGTCGGAATTTTGGTCGGAAAATACCAACTATTGTTGGGTAGTTGGAAAATTGCTTTTTTTTTAGTGTAATCAAATTAATTGAAAAAAAATAATTATCATAGTGACATTTTAGGGGGAGAATTATAAGAAAAAGCATGGCTGATGACGAAATCTTGATGCAATCAGAGAGGAGTGATAATTATGGGTGAACAATTCAATAAAATGCATGAAAACGTAGATATAAGAATAGGTTTAGTGGTCTTAAATATTAAGTAAGAGATTGAAACATGGAGTATTACATAATTATGATTTGGGCATGTCGTTCATGTAAAGATTAGATATTAGTAAACGGTAAAGGGACAGTAAGAAAAATTGAAGATAAATTGAATTACAAGAGGGGAAAAAATTATGAAGGATTTACACTTATATGGTCAAAAAAAATATTAAAAAAAAAAAAAAATTATAGACGAACATTGAAAGCGATAAAACGGGTGACATTAACTTTTGGAGGGCTTTTCCAAGTATTTAAAGGTCAAGGCAATGACTAATGACATGGTGGGACCTCTTTTCATCTACTATTTCCTTTTCCTATCAAATAGGAGTAAAAGTTCGTGGGCAATGGGCATGTCTTCATTGCTCTCCTTTAATAGCAAAAGATGTAGAGGCATGGCCATGGGGCGGGTTACCTGGAACCGAACCGGTCCCGAACCGCTTGGAACCGGATCCGGAACCGGAACCGTTTGCGACAGGTTCCGAACCGCCCCGAACCGCGAAACCGTGAAACCGCCGGAAAAAAGTTGCCGGAACCGTGAAACCGCCGGAAAAAACCATCGTGAACCAGGTAAAAAACCCGCAGTTTGGAACCGGAACCGGAACCGGTCCGGTTGAACCGGCTCAACGGTTCCGTGGAACCGGAACCGGGACCGGTCCGGTTGAACCGGCCCACCGGTTCCATGGAACCGGTTCGCCAAAATATGATCGTTTGTTACCGTTAACTAGCCGTTGCATTCTCCTCTATATATACTCATCACTTTCAATCATTTTCATTCACAACTCATCTCTTCTCCTACTCTCTCTACTTAATTCTTTAATTACGCAATTATTCTCTTAATTACATAATTAGTCTTTTAATTATTTCTTAATTTAGTTAGTTACATAATTAGTTATTTATTTATTTCTTAATTCTATATTTCTATTATTACTTCAATATTATCAATCATGTTTTCATCTTTGAAAAAAGCCACAAAAAAAGTTACTAAAGTGGCAAAATCATTGGGAGGTTCCAGTTCGTCCAAAAGAAAGGTCAATTCTACTCCGTCGGTATCAACAACACCTTCCATTAGTAATTATAATTATGAACATAATTATCCGGAAGGGTACGACCCGGAGTTACATAATTATGCAGAAGAAATGGAAAGAGAAATACAAATTGATGAAGAAGAAGAACAAGAAGAGGAACCAACGACCCCAATTGGGATAAATATATCTCGACAGTCATCAACAAGATCACATGAAGAACAAGGAGAACAACAACAACAAAGACAAGCTCGTGGTAAACGAGTCAATTTCCAAACTATCGGTTAGTTTTATAATTTTATTCTTCAAATTAATTAAATTTTAAATTATTTATTTATTTAATTATAGTTTTATAATTTTAAATTATTTATTTAGATGAAGATGAACCAGTAAGACAACCTTTTTCGGCAATGCCACCTCCTAGTGGTAGAGCTGTTTCACATGTGTGGTCGTATTTCACAAAAGAACCAACCGAGAATCCAGATATTTTCTTATGCACTTGTCAAATTTGTGAAAGTCAAGGAGTAAAGCCCTTAGTTTCATACAGTTTCGCCAGAGGTAAATACTTTTTAAGTTTTTTATACATACTGACATACATAATACATTGATACATTATATATTCATATTTTATAAACATTTATTTATTGTGTTTTGTGAATACGTGTTAGGTGGTGGTACGGGATCTTTTAACAAACATTTGGCAAAGAAGCATGGAATCACAAAAGCAACTCATGCAGCAAGCGGGAGCGGGACCACAAGTGGAAGCCGACAGACACAATGGGACATTCCCATCACAGGTATGCCTTTTAGATACAATCGTAATGACATGATTGATGAATTTTCTAGGTATGTAACTTGTGATGAATTGCCTTTTAACCACGGTGAAAGTAGGGCATACGAGCGTCTCAATAGAAAAACTTTGCAACCACAATATAGAGCAATCCCTAGGAGCACTCTTAAAAGACGCACAATTAAATTATACGAATCAATGCGCTATGAATTAGTTGAAATATTTAAATCGTTTAATGGTAGGGTTAGCATAACAACTGACATTTGGTCTGCTCCCCCACATTTAGAACCTTATATGTGTGTAACAGCACACTGGATAGATCGAAATTGGATTATGCAAAAAAGAATAATTGCTTTTGAGACAATGCCAGAAAGACATACCGGTGAAAACATAAAATATAGATTAGTAGAGATATGTAGAGAATGGAACTTATTAGATAAAATATTTTGTTGTTCAACTGATAATGCAACCGCGAACATTAAATGTATAGAACTTTTGTTTAACGAACCTGCTTTTAGTTTAATCCTTGGGGGTAGCTTATTACACATACGTTGTTGTGCGCATATAATTAACTTATCTTGCCAAGCAGGCATAAAACAATTAAGTGATTTATTAGAACCAATTAGGGATATAGTGAAATGGCTTAGGATCGGAAAAATAAAAAGACGATATAAACAATTATGTGACCAATACCAACTTAAAAAAGTGTATTGGTCATTAGATACTCCTACACGTTGGGGCTCAACCAACGATTTATTAAGAAAGGCGATTGCTTATCGCCCAGTAATAACACAACTATATAGTGAGTGTACAGATAGTTTCATAGCTGATGACACTTGGGAATTAGCTATAGGTGTACATAACATATTAGAAGCGTATGACCACGCGACTAAGATTTTTTCTTATGTTTATGAACCGAACGTTCACTTAGTAATAAGTGAATGTATTACTATTTTTTATCATCTCCTTAAATATACACATGAAGATACTAACCCAAAATTGAGGCCGATTCTTGCAGATATGATGGAAAAATGGCAAGCATATTTTACCGATTTTCCTTATATTTATGGAATCGCAACCATTTTGGACCCACGTTTTAAAACTGAGGTCCTTACTAAAGTAATAGGATTTTATTATCAATCGTTAGATCGCCCGTCTACTGATGTACATAATTATGTAGGAACATATAAAAAATATTTAGCAGAACTCTATGATTTTTACGCTAGTGTATATAACCCGAAACGCGATATGTCTAGGCGTGCTAGCGTTTCGGCACGTCCCTCTTACTATAATTCGGTAATAGCTAACATAATGACTCAAGATGATAGTTTTCTAGGATCATCTTCTTCTTCCTCGACCTCATATTTAGAACTAGATAGTTATCTTAAACACCACTTTGAAATAGACCAAAGTATCTATGATATTTTGGAGTGGTGGAAAGAAAAATCTGTTAAATTTCCCATTTTATCGAGAATTGCAAAGGATATCCTTGCAATTCCCGCGTCAACAATTGCGTCGGAGTCTGCTTTTAGTGCAGGTAGAAGAGTTTTGGACGAAAAACAATCTCGTCTTGCTCCACATAGTATTCAAATATGTGTTTGCAAGAAAGATTGGGATCAAGCGGAGATTCGAACACAAGGACTAAGGAATGATGATGATCAAGACGACGATGATGATCCATGGATGATGATGGATACATCTGCATCATCGTCAGGAAGAGAGTCAGCGGAAGGATCTACTCAACCACATGATGATGACGAAGACGAATAGGATCAATCCGACAAACGACAACGATAAATCAACATTCAACAACTATAAATAAAAGGTATGACAAAGAACTACGTGGGCTTTGATTCCTTCGGGATACGTAGGCAGCTTAGTATTCATTTGGGTACTAGGTTCAAGTCCATTTTCTCCCTCTTTTTTTATTAATCATCTTTATCGACATTATCATTGATTCGTTTCTTATTAATTTATTTTTTTCATTCTTTTTAGTAAATATTTCAATAACGATGACAACTTGACATGCAATGAATTTCGCTAATAATCAAGTAATCATCAAAGGTACGTCCACGATATTATAGTATTTTTTTATTATATAAATATTTAAAGAAAAAATAAAAATGGAACCGATGGTCCGACCCGCCCGTCCCGTGAGTTGGAACCGCCGGAACCGCCTCATGAACCGCCAAGGAACCGTTTGGAACCGCCCGGAACCGGAACCGGAACCGGGTGGAACCGGAACCGGAACGGAACCGGACCAACCCGGACCGTGGCCATGCTGATGTAGTGATCACTGATCACAACCACATGAAGTTGATCCTATAGATTATAGAATCCCATCAAATTGACTCAAAAATAAATTACAGATCATTTTTGATCAAGTGAAAGTATTGGTTAATAAGTCAACTGTTTAACTAATTTATTTCGGTCAACTGTTAAATATTAATTGATTTTGGCCTAAAAGTTAGCTTTTCAACTAGCTTAAAAGTTATTTACCAAAATTTTTTGGTTGTTTGACAATAAATAAAACCTATAGTCAAAAACAGCAAAAAGACCAATAAAAAACTAATAGTTAAACACCACATCATTATCCATTTAAACGTTTTACATTTGCTCAATTTGACTTTTATATTTTAACTATTATATAAATATTCATGAAAAACTATGTTTAGATTTTCCTCTCCTTTTGTAGAATCTCCAAAATGAAATAAAAAGAAATATAGTAATGTATCGTCAAATTATTTAACCTCATAATAATAATGTTAAAATTATTTAACCTCATAAAATCTTGCAAAAAACACTTACAACTAGAAAATATAATGTTATTGTCATCTTTATATCTTGAATTCTCTTTCTACTTTATATAAATAAATATTTTAACTTAATGCAATCCAAACATATGACATTTTGCACTGTATATATGCTTATCCTTTTATTTCACAATGCAAGACATGCCACAATCATAATATTCTTTTAGAATCAATCAAGATATGCTTATGCTGATCAAAAAATAAAATAAAGAGTATAAATGAGGCAAAAGAACATACTTCCTTTGTTCTGTTTTACCCGCTTTAGGGAAGATTTGCACAAGAATTAACAAATTGATATTTTTGCGTTAAAAAAATCATTATTATCTTTAAGAAAATAAGTGTGAAAGATAATAAGATATGAAAAGGTAGAGGCAAAATAGACATTTACATAATTATGTTCGCCAAAAATAGTAATGTATCAAATAATTTAAAATGATTAAATAAAGAAAGTGTAGCAAGTATAATAGAACTGAATAAGTAAATATTTTACAAAAAATAAGTTGTATGCACCCGACCGGCCGACCCCTTTAACCTCGCTTTAAAGGGAGTCATTAGGCACATCCCATAGGAGTAACGTCGTGTACTACTTGCGCAACCGTGGTGAAAACAATTTGCAAAACTAGGTTTCCCACCATCTTATATTCAAAACACACCACCCCGGTAAAAAAAAAAGAATCAAGCCCGCTTCGTGGTCCCCACACTCCTCGCGGTGTATGCTTTCTAAGCATGCTGTACAATATCAAACACGGCAGCACAATCCAAACATGGAAATCATCCGGTGATGTTCCGAGTGCTGCGCTTGCAGGAAATACCTCCAGGCAAACTCGCACACAAAATGGCCCTAAGTATCACATGTTTCTGAAAGGCATGACTCAACGTAGTAGCAATCTCAACAAAAATGGGGACATCAGCCTGAATCCTGCCGAAGGTTCTCTAGAACCATAGGTCAATTTAAGAGAAGAAATAGACGGCCTCTTACTTCGCAGCATACCAGTTTCGAGCACATTTAGCGTCAACAGCAAGCTCGACGGAAAGAATGTTTTTCCCGTTGAAGGGTTTGGACATGCACTCAACTACTTTAGCTTTTGCTGCTTCAGCCGATTCTGAAGGTCCCTCTAATATCACTTCATCGTGAACCTGCTTTCACAAAATATAATTATCCTCAGCAAACATTAAACCCGTTACCAGTAGCCAATAGAAACCGGAAATCACGGTAACCTAATGGGACAAGCAATTTGCTGTTTTCAACAATCCTAGGGAGATGGCAATAGTAAGGCAAATCTTAGCACAAAAATGCGGTAACAGAATCAATCTCGGTAACAAATACGGTGATGTGGTTATCGTAACACCAAATATCAGCCGAAAGTACTGTCTCATGATTCACTAATCTTCTTGCGAATTGCGAATCAAAAAAAGCGAATCATGGTCGGTTTTGGGCTGTTTTAGGGTACTTTAAAGCGAATCGCGAATTCAAAAGGCGATATAACTGGCGAATCATGTTACACTGGCCGAAAGCATGAGATATCCCTCGAAACGGCATCACACCTTTACGATGCAGCCGATACGATACATAGCCTTGCTTTTGCACTATCAGGCAAATGCAGTCCAATAGGAAAAAGTCGAGGAGGGGACAGAAACAAGTAAAGAAATCAACAAAACCTGCAATAGCAACTTCCAACCAAGCTCTTTCAACCGATTGTTTCTGTCTATTTCCAGCATAGCACACATGGCAACATCAGCAGCACTTCCCTACATGAATAGATCGAGAAGTCTCCCAACATAAGGTCAAAGAATAAAAATACAAGAGAAATCAAAGTCCCGCGGAGAGACTGGGATCTCAGCATAAAATAAAATTTAAAAAAAAAAGAGCAGGGAGAAGTACAAACTTGTACTGGTGTATTGATAGCAGCACGCTCAATGTGACTCTTTTGTGGCTTAGAAGCTCGGGCCATTGAAGGGAAGCGACGAGCTCTCCCCAACAAGGTGTGAACACAACCAAATGATGCAGCTTCTTTTTTCCGTGCTTCTTGCCATCTGAGAACCTCCTGGCGTTCTTTATACCATAAATCAACAGTTTCCTTTGCTTCGTTAACAGAAACCTAGAGCATACAAGCACAAATTACTTAACAGAAACACAGCAATTTAAATATCAGTACATACTACAAACCAATTTAGTTAGGTGTTACGGGAAAAAATACACAGATTTACTAAATTGCTACAGACAATTTAACATCTCATTTTCAAGGATTTTCCGACAAACTAAAGTAGAATGCAAGTGCAAGAAGAGAAGCTATTACCTTCCAGTCTTTAGCAAGTCCCATTGGAGTTTTCCCATATGCAATGGAAAAATTAAGCATTTTTGCTTTCCTTCTTTCTGAACCAAAAGCGTCCTGCAAAAGCATTTGTATTATAACAGATAGAAGGAATAAATATGGACTAAAATTAGAAGGAAATTCAATTTCACTCAGATCATAAATGTAGCTTGACCTAAAAAGATTACTTATATGGTTAAAATTTTTCCTTATATTGGATTGCTAAAACTTTCGTTTTTATCATGTATCTTGTGGTGTTAGTCCGAGTTTTTAGTTGGACCTTGGTTTACTTAAGTAACCCCTATAATTGTGTTGGGAGAATTGAGCTTCCGTTTGATTATTACTAAATTCAAACTAGTCTTTGCCTTCATAATTTAGAGCTGTTACTAAAAAATGTGATGATTTACAAAAGAGAACACAAAAAAGTTTCCTAAAAGCAAATCAACATGAAAGTAACTTTTTAAAAAAAAGAACTTCCGACTTAATCCACGTGTCTCATAGCTGAGTACATGGTTCATTGATAGTTTGTCCACGGCATAAATTTGACCTTCTATTGCATTATAAAATAAGAGTCAACATTCCATGTACCTTGAGAAGAGGAACAGGAGGCTTTTCTTGACCAGGTTGAGGATGCCATTCAAGAAGTACTTCTTTTTGTTCAACTGCTTCCCGAATATAGTCATACATATTCATTGCTGTTCTCGAATGGAAATCTCCACCAGCTTCAAATGCTTCTTTCATACTCTTACAGTCCGCAAGGTGTGCAAGAATCCTGAGTTCAAGCTATGATAAGGGCAGAAGAATTAAGCCTATAGCACGACTTAGAAATTTCAATAGTATAAAACTCAGTGAAGAATTAGAGGACAATAGACCAACCTGTCCATAATCAGCAACTATAAGTGAGTTTCCTGGGGCAGCAACAAAAGCTTGCCGAATCTTGTACCGATCTTTCTCTAAGGCAGGTTGATTCTGATGGAAGGCAAAGAAACTCATCAGTATGACGTAAAACATAAAACACAGCACTTTCCTTCACTTTGCTTTGGTTCATGTAGTGGTCCCCACTTTGTGGGGATTAAGGCTTTGGCAGTGTTATTTTGTGCTGTATGATTTTGTAATTTGAACGGTATTAAAACTTTAAAAATGAGCCCATGTATTTGTGAAAGAATTAAAGATAAAACTCGAAGCAGTTATCATCAGAAGAATAGCAGGTACCTGTAAATTTGGTCTCCTAGCAGACAAGCGACCAGTTTCTGTATTTATATTTAACGAGCAATGGATGCGCCCATTCTTGCCAGACACATGATTTCCCTGAGATGCAGAGCACAAAGAATCAAACTTAACTCCAGATCTTGATTTAGAAGTTGATACGAATTTGTCAAGGGAAATAACTCAAACTCAGATGCTGAAAGCATTTGATTTACACAACTTTGCCTAGATAAACTAGTAAAACTCACAAGTCCGCTCAATAATGTTGAGAATAACTTTATGTTATTGAGCCTCCTTGAAGACATATTATCCACTAATCATTACAGCTCTAATCATCGAAGGAAAACAATAAGTACACGAATTAATCTAATTTGGAGAAATACTCCAACTAAATAGGACTTCTAACAATTGACAAACTCTAGTTAGAATAAGATAATGCGCCAAGTTAAAGTTAGAGTTAGACTCCCTTTATCTAATGGATCCAATTCTAGAAAGAGTAGCTCCAGTTTAGGAGAGCATCCATCTACAATTCCTTTTGTTAAAGACTTACAGCCTCATCTTAGTTTGTTCCTTGCGGCTCAAGTAGAACTTGTTCCTCCCAACCCTCTACACGAATACCATATATATATGAGCGTCAAGCCTGTGTGTATGCATCAGCTTGTAGTTATTCAACAAACACAAACAAATACTAATGAATAGTGCAAAATACGGCTTCTGTCACGACCATGGTGATGGTCGTGAAACGGATTTCATGTTTAATGTGAATAAATTTGTGGTCTTTCGATCGCGGTATACTCATAAACCTTTATGACACGATCACGATGCGGTGATGCGGTCTTGTTTTTGCACTATATTATTATCATATACTCTCTCAATCTCTAAGAAATTGTCACAAATGTATACTGCACAAAATTTAAAAATGGTGGGAACATTTAAATTGTGTGGATGATATTAAAGGAGAGTTAAATTGTGTCGATGAGAATAAAAGAAAATAGTGGGGGCATTTTCATAAAAGGAAATTGTCACAAAGTATAAGGGACAAACTAAAAAGAACAGTTTGACAATCTCTTAAAGACAGAGGAGTAAGTAAGCACTTACGCCAAGTAAAAAGAGAAGAAAATAGTACAAATTGGGCAACAAACAAGCAGGACAAATCCATAAATCTAAAGGTAGAACACTAAGTCTTGTAAGCTCCCTATGATCTACTAAGCTTCATGCACAGCAATGGAATTTCCAGTTATATCCAGCCTTATAAACAAGCAAAGATGTAATATCTAATACTGTACTTTGTTTCCTAGACTTGGCATCCTATCTCAGTGGAAGGTTTCTCGAATCAGGCAAAATATTACAGCTTTCCTTAATTTCACTTAAACATGTTAGCGCTCATACATACACAACCCCATCTCCTCATGCATCCATTCAAATATACACATGCATGAAAAGTTTGAAAGGGGAAGTGTCTACCTGCAAAGGAAGAATGAAGTTGGAAATTAATGAATCAATAGAACAAACTTCACACAAAGCAGCAATAGCATGACAGGCCTCCATTCCTTCCTGTCCTCCATTAAAAGCAGAATAAGCTGTTCCGTAAGCAGAAATGTCGATGTATTTTTTCCCGGGGTTTTGTGGATCATCAACCCATCGACTTTCAAAGGCATCACTTGAAAAATCATATTCTGCAGATACCTTCCCAGCAATAGCTTTTAAGGCATCTCCACTGACAGACGGCCACCCACTTGGAGTATAAATGTCAGTTTGTAGGTTATAGCCAATTTTATGTAATGTAATATCACGAAGCTTTTTTGCAGTCTTCTTTCCTTCTTCTATAACATTTTCAGTGTTTGGGATTTTAAACTTTCTTTTAGTAGGGAGAAACTCGTTATGGTCCTTCCTGTAACAATTGAAAGAAAGTAAGCTGCTGCAGCCAAAAAAATACTGGAAAATGTCAAAAACCAAAACAGGTATATTTTTTCCCCGAGTTTTGTAGATCATCAACACATCAACTTTCAAATTCGAATTAGTAAGTCAAAAGAAGTCAGGTTGCAGATATATTTCAAACGTGTAACAAATGTATAGGAATCAACAGAATTGATAAGATATAAATTCATGCGTAAAGGATTGAAATTAATTCTGCAAATTGTTAAAAAACCAAAACAGAGACCTGTTGCATATGCCACCAAAAAGGAGTTGTCTCAATTGTGCGTCACTTCCTACATTCATATACTTAGCATCAGGGCAGTATTTTGAAGCCCAGTTTCGAAAGTGATCAGCAGCAACTCGTTGTTGAGCAATAGCCACCTTCTCCACCTCCGAGAGATATGCTCGGTCAACTAACATTCCTTCTGTTTCCATTTGTACGAGAAGTTGACCAAATGGAAGCCAATAATTTCTATAGAAATCAAGCATATTGCCCATATGTTTACCATCTATTATCCATCGCATTTTCGATAACTTTGATATCAAGCTCTTGTACAGCTTCAACGTACTAATGGAATCCAAAGAAGAATAACATATCCATGGTTGCCTTTCTTCTCTTTGCAGATCCTCAACTGAAGGAAGAACGATGGTCTTTCCTAAAGAGCCGTCCTTTTTCATCTTTCTCTTGCCAAATATGGTTTTCATTGAAGTCTTTCCCATCAGATCTTCGTCTTGACACATTTTATTCTCGGACATGACATTTGGGTTGGTTGTTAGAGCTTCAAGGGAGTACCCACCATCTGTTCGTCTGGAAGAATCCCACAAACGAGCCATGTGCATTGTATCAGCATAGAAACCAGATGGTTTGATCCCATAGTTCTCTATAACATGGCAATCAAAGCTGTAATTGTGCCACACCTACACAGTATAACCAAAATCCAAAAGTCAATCAAAGATTCCAAAAAAGGCCGAATAAACAGGAATAATAGCTACTATCATAATCTGATGGTCACCTTTTTATAATAAGAAATAACTTAGGACTCATCCAATTTTTTTTGAGTGCCATAACAACAATAATTAATATTTTTCGGGAATTTTAAAGCTAGCTCACCTTTTTTATTGATGAGTCTTCAAAGAATGGAGCAAATTCGGCCAAAATATCATTGCCACCACCATCTAGCACGTCTACCCATATACAAGTTTTCCCATTTCCATAATCCGCATCTTCTCCTGAATAAATACTGAAGCAGATTATCTCCCCATGATCTACAGGTGTCTCCTGCTTCACATCAATCTTGGACACCTATCATGATACACATTTATCTATAAATGATAAACCAGCATTGAAATATACCACATAAGTGGTTATAGACATCAAAAATAATAGAAATACTGTATAACGATACCATGATTCTACAATTCTTAATCGTCCCTATAACTATAGCCCTAGACACAGTAACGATTAATATGGTGTAAATTCATACTATAATTCTTACAATCCACAAATTTCCCAACAAGTACAGGCAAATAGTTTTCAAAAGTTACGATAGGAAACACAGAAATTGTCAGAAAAACTTTTTTTAAAATAAAGATGTGCATTTCAATTTAAAAGGAAAAACGAGTATTTCTTTGGTCCCTCTATATTTGTTGTTCTACCCTATCAACAAAGAACACCAATCACAACAATGAAGTATCATAAGAGTACAAGAAAAGACTAAATAGGAATCCTATAGCAACATCCCAACCAGTGTTACATGATTCGCTAATCTTCTCGCGAATTGTGAATTGAAAAAAGCGAATTATGGTCGATTTTGGGCTATTCTTGGACAAATTTCAGCGAAACGCGAATTCAAAAGGCAAATTATGTTATACTAATCCCAACCACAAGTAAAAGCAAATAACTTTCTGTAGCAGCAAACATGCCTCGGTATCACAGGCATAAACACGATGCCTGTACTTTTGTGTAAGCAAATGCACAACTTTCCTAGCCATGATGACATCATCAACTACAAGAATTTTGTCAAAGATGTTGCACAGCCTCTTCTGAAGTGCTTGCTGTTCATCCAATTGTGCATCATCAAGTGTATCAAGCTGCTCAGCCTTCTCATCAACACCATCTGTTTCTAGAAATAACGAGTACTCATCCAATTCTCTCAATATGGATAGGCCATTGGTAGACAAGGTCATGGTCGACTCCCTGAGAACGGCGGAATTCATGGACACGGCACTCCCTTCATCAGACAAGCTTTTATTGCCTACATAGTTTCTTGATGATAAGCCATTAGTGCAAATTGCTTTTCTAGAGCCATCTGTTCAGGATAAATAAGTGTGATCTAAATCAATTGTGAAACCAAGGAAAAACACAAATAACGTAAAACAGAAAACACTACTATCAGATTCATGTAGCTCACCGATTTTCTCAGTTTGATTAAAATTTGCTTCTAAATCAACAGCAGAGGCAGCAAAACTGTCGGTTGCAGTAGCAGAAGAGATGTCTGCAAACCCAGAATTTACATCAATGTTCTCACTAACGAAGTTACGTCCTGCTGCTTCTAAGGATGGAGATACTTTTAGCCCTTTCGTACGTTTTCTAAAGCTCATTTTACTCTTTTCTTCATTCGAAGTCTGTTGTTTCCGATAAAAAATGTCAGGGTGTCTAACTACCATTGGTTGGAAAGATTCTCCAGATCTCCTTGGCCTCATAATCATTCCTAGAAGAAAACAGAAAAGTGAGGGATTGTATCTCATAAAGATTAAGAAATGTCACTTTATCAAGCCAAGTAGAAAGTATAAAGATTCTTTGTGTACTTAAAAACACTTCGCTTTAACTTTTTACTTATCTTTCAAGACAGGACTTGAAATGCTATGAGGATAATTTCACAAACAGAATCACAACTAAATATTATTCTCGAATCAAAGTTTACAAACTTTAGCCATCAGTAACTTAAAATGATAATGAATGACACATGAAAGTATACTCGTTCATTTTACTTTTCATGTATGTTTGAAAAAGTGTATATTTCTGCAATTTTAACTTGGGTATTATAATAATAGACCTCTGCCTCTTTGAGATCTTCCTTGATATTGACATTTCTCGTCAATATGGGCAAAGCCAAGGAAACACTGGGAATTGTAGATATAGTAGTAGCACTGTAGTAGTAGTAGTAATAGTAGTAACACATACATACATTGTGTGTTCTAGTATTAGTAATAGATTAAGAGTAGTAGTAGTAGTAGTAGTACTGTAGTAGTAGTATTAGATGAAAAAAACCAATAGTCAAAGTTTGTCCACAAGAACAAAGAGTACATGATGACATAAAATGCAATAAATTTGGCTAAGCACAACCAAGATTACCATAATACTGCCTTTGATCAAGGGTCGGAAGTTCAAGAAAAATCTTCACTTAATAGCCAAAGATGGGTATTTTTTATTGTCATAGAGCCCTCAAAGCAAAATATCACAAAGTATTTAAAATAACAAAAACAGAGAATACTTTCTCGAAAACAGCCTAAGCTAGTGAAACGTGCATTCTCTTTTGGCATACAATGTATTACAACAAGATAAAGAATGCACACCATTAGATTTAGTAGATTCATCATATTGTTCAGTCGACAACATTGACTCAGGCTGTTTGAACTCCACGACGTTAAACAATTCATCATTATAGTACCCATATTGTCTGCGATGATTTTGCAAATCCTCCCTGTAAATCAACGAAGAATATCTAAGTAACAAAATCATTTCTATCGTCAACCGTCTTGGCCAGCTCCAAGCATAATGTATGAACAAGAAAGTGATAGATTGTATTGATGATAGTAGTAGTTACAAACGTAAGAGTATTTCGAGCATACTCCAAGCTCCCAATGTGTAAAATACTCAATGTATAATTCAAAGTATGAATACAACTCCTTTCCCCTTTGGCTAATATACTACTCGTAATCCATTTCATTTTGCCCAAGTAAATGCGAAGAAAAATTATCCCTTGTAATAACAAACTATAAACAGAACATAATCCCTTCAAGAGAATTCCCACAATATCTAACATATGTAAACTGATTTTTTTCTTTTCCCTTATGCCCAAGGTCATTAAGACCATTATTTCTAAATTATATTATCATCTTAAAAACTTTGATGCCAATAATAACAGGACAGCATATTAGGGTAAAGTTGTAATAGCATAACCAAGCACATGTTTAGCCATGAAGCTTCTTCTGAAGAAAAGAGCTATATCACAGATGAAAAGTGAAAACTTTTGCAGTGTTAAACAAAGTATGATCCTTGATTCCTTTCCATATAACAATAATGCAAACATGCCAATGCCAATGCCAAAGCATGGGCCTTCCATGAATTCCAAATCTCGAACTAATTTAAGCTTGTTACAATAATATTGTTTAGCTCACTACTAACACTATTTTGGTTGTTCATAATTGATATTAAATGATGGAAATAATAATGAAAAATTATTGTAATTTTGATAGGTAATCTATTGACGAGTTTAATCGTCAATGCCTCAATGGTCATACTTGTAAATAGGTTCATCTCATTCATCATTCATTTTTAGGCCCCAAAGTAAAAGATAAAAAGGTCTCTACAAAACTTAAGGCATAATAGATAATATAACACCTTTTTTGTTTTCTATTGATGATATTTTAATTATTTTTATAAAAAAGACCTAACAACTCCTATTACATAGCAAAAAAATATAAATTATACCTAAATTTAATTCATGTTAATATCAAACTTTATTATAATATATTTTTTGGGCGGCAATAGCCCGCATTGCCTAATCGACGGCCATGCTTGTTTTACTTAGATCGTCTTTCTTCACAAACATTCATTTTGATTCATCACTATTTGCATTTGGAGAAGTGGTAGTGGAAAAATAATTAAAAAGAAAAAAACATTTCTATGATCAAAGTTCAATCACCATGGGAATAACACCATACATTCCATAAAAATTTAAAAATTTACGTCATAAATCATTTTCATTACCACCATTTAATACCGGTAGACAAAAGAAAAGAGTGGTTAGTGTTGTCATTGCCCATATAAACAAAAGCTAGTGGGAGTAGGTGTTGCAAATGAACTAAGAGTTCTTTTTGAAGCATTTGACAGCAAATTCGGCCAAAAACACATAATTGAAGCTTGTAGAGATGAAATCGAACACCCTCCTACTCAATTCATTAATGTAAGCAAACATCTAGTTTACTTGCTCATTCATAAATTGAACTCCATATACTATATCATGCCCCTAAATTTTCTTTTTTTTTTTGGCTTTGGTACCATGTCAAATTGTCAATATCATGTCAAAACATCAACTCAACCAAAAGTTAAAATTCATCCTCAATTCCTCATATACGCCTTCTATTAGTTCAAAATAGATCCAAGTACAAACGGGTGAAAATCAAGAAAAGTGGATAAAACCGGCAAAAATATATATTTCTTATGAAGGTCGGAGAAATGGGCGGATGAGATGAAATGTAGGTTAAAGAAAAATAGAAATTGTGCAAATTCAATGGAATTGGCAATAAGGCTAATTCATTGAGACATAGAATATAAAATGGGTAAATACTACCATACTAGCTCTACATTGCAAAGTAAAAACAAAGATGCGAACAGAACTGACCTATTAGTACTTGAGCAGAAGAAACGAGAAGCAGCAAAGGAAGAAGAGCAATGGCGAGGACAAACCCAGAAATGTGAGTGAAAATATGCAGCTTTGAAAGAGAATGTATTAGCAGAAAAAGCCATAGCAATGGCGTCAGAATCTCTGCCAAGCTTATGGCTATGGCTTTTGACGATAATAATAATACCCGCCGTTATGAGATTTTTTGAGGTGGCGGGTTTTTGGAAGGTTCTGGAGAGGTGGGATTTTATCAGTTCATGGGAGAGGAAGCCAAAAGGGTAAAGGAGAGGAGGTGTACTGTGTAGGATAGAGAAAACTTGTGAGGGAGGAATTGAAGGGAAAGACTAAAGCTAAAAAGCAAAAACCCTTCTAAGTTCTAATGCTTAAAAAAACATCTCCTCCGACACTGACATGGATAGATAGATTTATATAATTAGCTTATTTTTTATAAGTTATTAGTATTCATTTTAAAATTATAAAAATAATTATTATAAAATTATATATAATTATTTTAAAATTATAATTAATAATTTTAAGATCATAAATATTTATTGCAACGATCTAATAACAATGATCTCACATAAGCATTTGGTAAAATTTTTAAGAGCAAAAGAGTTAACTATCAAATCTTTATTAACAATTTTGTCATAAGAAATAATAATTTAATGTATCATTGGTTTTAAATGAAAATTAATGTTTATGATAACACAAATACTCAAATGAGATGCAAAAACCATCTATATTAGATTGGCTTTAAGTTCATTTAGTGTTTTTAATTGATTATTAATAACCTTATAGTGATCACTTAGAGTTTTAAAGTGATTATTATTATTATTATTTTAGAGTGGTCACTTATAACCTTAAAATAATTACTTACAATCTTAAATAATCAATTAAAAAAGTGAGTTAATTATATAAATTCGTCTTAAGATGAGACGGTACCATACAAAACTTATTTTCGATTAAATGTGTTGACAACCCGGTCATGCCAACGAAAATTAAAGATAATAATAATATAATTTAATTAAATGTGTGATTTAATCATAAGTTACAAATTTAGTAATATCTACCATCTTGATATGTAAGATATAATCCTTTCCTTTATAACCTTTTCCACTATCAACCCTCTAAGCATCTTCGGTATTCATCATACTCTTTTCAAGTCACTAAAGTTTTGACGTTTTGTCTTCCTAATTGGCCCGGTAGTTGTCTAATACAAGCTCCTTGCATATCCCAAATCATTTTAAATGATTGAACTGCATCTTCTTCTTAATATTTATAACACATAAGCCCTTATTTATTTCTTTTAACTACATAACTCATAATGTGTTTACTAATCCACGTAAATCTTTGCATTTTTGCTACTTTCATCTTCTTACAATGATCCTATTTAAAAGTCCAATATTTTTAAGCATATAATAGCGCTTAACTAATGGATGTCTGATAAAACTTGCTCTTTCAACTTTTACATACACCTTAATCATATAATATCTCGGTGATTTGGTCACTCTCCCATTATACCACCCAGGCACCCACACTTGTGACTTGACTTGATAGATATCCTCATCAGGGCTGTAAAAACGGGTTAAAAGGTCGGAAACAGGTCGGTCAAAAACAGGTTCGGTAAAAAACGGTCGGTCAAAAGCAGGTCGTATAAGTCTTTCGGTACCGGTCGGTATCGGTCGGTTTATTCGGTATCCGGTCGAATCCGGTTTTTTTCTGGTTGCGGGTGTCGGTCGGTATGGGTCCGGTATTTATCGGTCCGGTCATTACCGGAAACAGGTCACATTCGGTCGGTCAAAAACGGTTTTTTGCAGGTCGTAATCGGTATACAGATCATAACCGGGCGGTCAAAATCGGTAATCGGTCGGTCACAATCGGTATGCGGGTCACAATCGGTCGGTTTTGGTCGGTATCGGTTCAGTTCAATTTAGTTGAACCGGGATTCAGTTCTGTTCAGTTCAGTTTTGGTTGGTATCGGTTCGGTTCAATTCAGTTAAACCGATATTCCGGTTAATTTGGTTGATATCGGTTCAGTTCAATTCATTTAAACCATGATTTAATTCAGTTCAATTATGTTCCAATTATTCTGTTCCAATTTGGTAAAAAATCGCATCGTGTTGCCTCATAATGTCATTGATCATGCGTTTATCCATGATGGGAATGATATATAGAAGGTGGAACCTCACATCAAGTTTTATAGATGTCGTTAGGTTATGAGTTTTATGACATCAAATTCAACTAATCAACTCCGTCTAAGTTAATTAATAGATCATAACATGTTAATTGATCGACTTCATCTAATATCAATTAGACAATTACAATTTACAACAATAATATGTTATTAATGTCACAATGTAAGTTTGTTAGATTGTCTTAATAATATATCTTCATCACTGATTGAATTGACCTTCGTTTGTCCATGGGGTGTGTTATTTTCAACTAATGTGATCGGTCATAATTAGAGGTGTTCATTCGGTTGATCGGGTCGGTTTCGGACGGGTGTTATTCGGTTCGGTTGTATTTCGGATCGGTTATTTTTCGGCTATCATTGACTTATAGAGTTATAGTTATAGACTTATAGACTATCATTGACATTTGACTGTTAACTCAATGTTATTACTTATTACTATTAGTTATTAGTTATTATTGATCTTGAATACTCTAAACTCTAAAGTAATTTATAGGCTATTATTAATAATCGATCGTAATTCAAAGTTCACTTATCATAATTCGATCTATTATAGATTATAGTAAATGAAACTAGTGTAGTACTCCACCTTTTTTTTTACTTTGAATTAAATAGCCTAAATTATGTAATTTGACCAAATTCAATAATAAAAATATTTAATATTTGATATAAAATATTTATATTACTCAAATAAATTATTTTAGATATAATCATATAATTGTCCAATTTGATGATAAAATGTTATTGGTTATATTGATAGCACACGGATAACGGGTTTAAGCCGTTGGATTTATAATGGTAATATCATATCAGTGGTCAAGATTGTGCCACGTCGCCGGATGAAAAAGGGATTTGATGTATTTTCGTCATCCTGAAAGTGAATCTGATACAATACCTTATTTCCCAATTCCCGCTCGACTAAACCCTAACCCAACTCTCTCTTCTTCATCCTCTCACTGAAACCGGCGGCCCTCTGTCAATCCCATCCCTTCTCCTCCAATCCGGCTGGTAGAGTTTTAGGTATTTCTACTTCTCAAGTTTAGTTCATTGATTTTTGTTTAATATCTATCAAATCTGTTCATCTTTGTTTTTTGTGTTTAAAATCTTTGTTCGATTTGATTTTGTGTTCTTCCATTTTCGATTTGATTTGATTTAGTCTTCTTCCATTTTTTTTTTGTTCGATTTGATTTTGTATTTAATTTTCTGGGTTTAATGTGTTCGTTTAGGGGTAGATTTAGGGTTTTTTGTATTTAATCTTTGTTTTTTGTGTTTAATCTTTGTTTTTCGTGTTTAATCTTTGTTCGATTTAGTCTTCTTCCAAAAAATTCGGTCTGGCGGTTCATGTTCTTGCTTAAATTAAATTATGTGGAAAACAACAATCTAACTATAAGAGGAATTAAATTATGTGGAAAAGAAATTGAATCAGAGAATGAAAAAGATTATGGAAACTAGGGTTAAATATCTTCTGTTTCCTTTTCCTTTCTTCTCTATTTTCCATTTTTCATGTTCTTGCTCTCGAAAATGGAGTATATCGTAGCTGCTCTCGACCAGTTGCTCCCATGAGTTCTATGTCCACGTTTTCCGGCGAGAAATGCCTTCTGAATTTCATGTACTTTAGGTTTTGTATCTCCATCAATAGATTTTACTCTGTTTAATCTTTTTCTCAATTTTCTTCGAGTTGTTGATAAAATTGAAGATGCGTTGGAAACACTTGCAATATTTTGTAAAGTTTAACTGAATTACTACTATTAGTTACTTTCTTATTCCTGTTGTCATATGTGTTTTTGGAAAACAGAAGGATTTAGATATTATAAATCTTTGCTTCATTTTTGTGTTCTTTGCTGCCTTGACTATTTGTGCTTGAATATAGGGTTTATTTTTGTTTGAAAATAACCCTTGGTGTTATTTTTTTTTTTAAGGTATGGCTGACCCTGCTGTGGCTGTCCCCGAACAAAGAAGAGTTGTTAAACATAAAAAAATTACGTCACCGGTTTGGGATCAGTACCATGTATCGTACCCCAATGACGTACGGACGGTAAAGTGTAAATACTGCGATTATGAGGCGGCAGCACCAGGTAGTGCAGGTACAACTAATTATAAACGTCATACTGACGGCTGTAAAGGTTATAAAGAGTTCATAAAAAATAACCCAAACGCTAATGTTGTGTATGATCATGATACTTACGTGCTTAAGTTTGCTGATTCGATATTATATCATGGATATTGTTTGAGTATGGTAGAGCATATTAAAACTAGAGAATTGCATCGTTGGTTAAATCCTAATGTCAAAGATGTGTCTAGATATACGATAACTAAATGCGTAATGGGTGAACATGAAAAGTACAAAAAACTAGTATTTGACAATATGCAATCTTGTAAGAGTCGTATATGCTTAACTTGTGATGGATGGACAGCATGTACTTCGCGTTCATATTTTGCCCTTACTGCCCATTTCATCGATGATGATTATAAATTGCATTCCCTTTTGTTAAATTTTCGCCGTTTTCCCCCACCCCACGATGGTGAATCTATATTCATGTTTGTGAAAGGTTTGTTGAATGACTGGAATATAGGTAGAAAAGTTTTTTCAATCACACTTGATAATGCTTCCTCTAATAATAGGATGGTTGAAAAACTAAAACGTGATTTGCACTCCTCTTCTCCTCTCCCTTTAGATGGCAAGTATTTTCATATAAGGTGTTGTGCTCATATTTTGAACCTTATTGTTAAAAAGGGTTTGAAACTTGTTGATAATTCCGTGACTAAGTTACGTGCGGTTGTTATATATGTTGATTCTTCTGATTTTCGACTTACAAATTTTGAGAAAGCTAAAATTGGTAAAGGTTTGCAATCAAAGGGTAAATTAGTTTTGGATGTTTCCACTAGATGGAACTCTACTTATGACATGATTCATAGGGCTCTTGAGGTAAAGGATGCTATTGATTTATATCTTGTTCGTGAAAGGGATATTGATGTTGATATTATTTCTGAGAATGAGTGGGATACACTTCAAGATATTTGTGATTTTCTTGAGCCATTCTATGAGATTACCAAGCTTTTTTCTGGTTCAAAATATCCCACTGCAAATTTGTACCTTTCTTGCATAATATGTATTGAAAAGATTTTGACTGATTCCCACCAAGATCCTAGTGATGCTGTGAGAAAGATGGCTGCTCCTATGTGGGAAATGTTTGATAAATATTGGTCCGATCATTCTATGGTTCTGTCTTTTGCCTTTTTACTTGATCCACGTTTTAAGATGACTTTCCTTAGTGATTATTATTCTATGCTGTATGTACCTACTGCGGTTGAACAAAAGGTAAATGATGTGCTTGCTGCGTTTGTTGCTTTATATGAATGTTATATGAATACCACTCAATCTGCTCCTGTTGCACCCTCTCCGTCAAACCTTGGTCCTCCTCGTCCATTCCAAATGCGAAAGTTACGTCATGATTTTCCTCGTATTTCTGCATCTAGGACGGCGAGAGGTGATGTGGACTCTTATTTGGCCATGTCTCTTGTTGTTGATTATGATGGTTTTGATGTTCTTGAATATTGGAAGGGACAGTCTACCTCTTATCCAACACTCGCACTAATGGCTAGAGATATTCTAGCCATTCCAATTACTTCTGTTGCATCTGAATCTGCTTTTAGTGTTGGTGGTCGGATCCTTAACAAATTGAGATCTTCTTTGTTACCAAAAAATGTTGAAATTTTGGTGACAACGCGAAATTGGCTATTTGGGTTTGAACCCGAGGAAAATGCGAAGGAGATATTAAGTGTTATTGAGGAAAATAACACTGATCATGATGATAATGCTTCAGGTAAGTGTAGTGCTCTATGAAGATTTTTTTCTTGTAATTGGGTTTTTTACCAAATTATCATATATGAGCGCCCAATTTATATTTTATAATTAATTTATATTTTTTTTATTTTATTTATTATAACTTTCTGTCGTTTTTCCATCTCATGCTCTTAATCATAATACTCAGTATCTGAAAGTTGTTACTTTTATATGATCTTAAGGTACACTAAGTTTGGTGGAGCAGTTCCTTACAGATTATTGAAAGGCGGTGTCGCATTGAGGACTAGGAGCAGGAGATCTAAGGTGGTGATGGAAGAGGAGGAAGAAGATGAAAGTGATGAAATGAGTTATACTTCTGAGAAAATTAAAGAAAAGTGATGAAATGAGTTATACTTTTGCAATTTCTTATGCATAACTAAAATTTGGAAAAGACTTTTTGTGTAGTTAGGATTATTGATGTTTATATTATTGGTAGGAAAAAAAATGTAATGGATCTATTTTAAATTTCGTCTAAACTATTAAATGAAATGAAAGTGGTTTATCAATTTCATAGGTTAATATTTTGTATTGGTTTATATTGTTATATGTTGATTTTAATACAGTATTAATTAGTCAGCAAATTAACCTGAACTTGGTAATTATATTGGTTGCAAAGTATGAACTATGTTTATGCAATTTTGCAATTTCTGAGTTTTGTAAAATTTATACTTAATTTTTTAGAAAAGAAAAAGGCTTTACTAAATTACTGAGTTAATATATATTAACTTATAATTTATATATTTATTTTATAAAAATTTATATTTAATTTAATTTTTATCATATAGAAATAATATAATTAAGTTTAATTTAATTATTTTATATAAAATTTTATTATATTTTGACAACTTAGAAGAATTATGTAGATAAGTTCGGTCCAAAACAGGTTCGGTACAAAACAGGTTCCAGGTTCGGTATAATACAGGTTCGGTACAATATAGATTCGGTCAAAAACGGTCGGTTAAAAACGGGTATTAAGCGGGTCGAAAACAGGTTTCGGTCTGAAAACAGGTTCGGTATCGGTCGGTCACGGTATGATAAAAACAGGTCGAAAACGGTTTTCGGTTTAAAACAGGTTCGGTACCGGTCGGTTTCGGTATGTGTAAAACAGGTCGGAAACGGTTTCGGTCACCATTCGGGTTCGGTAGCGGTCGGTATCTGGTCACTGGTATTCGGTCAAAAACGGGTTCGGTATCGGTCGGTAACAAGTCGGTAAAACAGGTTTCTGACCACATTTACAGCCCTAATCCTCATTACTCTAAAATATGGACCTAAATTATTTGAAGCATTCACTTTGAGTTATTTATTTTACTTTAAATTGTAGTGTCTATACTTATCTCATTTATGTTAAACTCGCGTGACCAAGGGGCGGGGGGATTGGCGATATACTAGTAAGTTATTTATTATATAAAAACTAGTTAAACTATGAAAACTTGTTATACTATTAAAATTAAAATAGCAAAAATATAAAAACACAATTAAAAAGGATAAATGTGAAATAAATAGTAATGACATTATGATATAAATTAAATTTATTAGTCTACCAAAAAACAGTTCAAATTTGAATTTGATCCATTTCCTTTAATCACAAATATGTTATCTCAACCATTAACTTATTGTAATTTTTATTACAATTATACACTCTTTAAATTATATAATATATTAGTAAGAGGAACCGAAGTCAAAATTATAAAAGATTACAATTTCTGCAAGGGGAGACGGGCCTCCATCGGCCCTAATGTGGCTTCGCCTATGCGCGTGACCCCTACTCATGGAATGACCTTATATAGTTTAAGTAATTAAATACTTGTTGTATCTCCTTTGTGTGAAAAAAGTAATCGATTTGAATTACGTTACCCTTGTTTATAAAGTCACCCGATTGTTTATTTCTTTTTAACCATGTGTTATCAGCAACAAATTAGATTGTATGAAATGGATTGTTTGTTTCATACTTACGTGCACAACGAAACTTCGATGGACACTTTCGCAGCCACTAACATATCCCTACATGCCCATTTAAATATACAAGATTTACAAGTTATCCGTCGATGTTAAAATAAGTGCCAATAATTTTAATGATGACGTTAATTTTAAACATATAATCGAACATGATTTGTCTTGTACCTTAGAGAGGGTCGATAAAGATGTGTCGTACGTGTATCGTTTGAAGTTTGGAACGATTGATGAGGGTTGCTTGATCGAGGCAACAAGTGGTTAGGAAGTCTAATAGTCGCTCGACTAATTATGGGCTGCTCGACCGGTCAAGTGGGAGTGAGTGGGTCGAGCGAATAGTGCAGAATGAGACAGTAGCTTCACTGGAAGCTCGCCCGACCGAGCGAGGTAGTGGCTCGATCGAGCGGTAGTCGAGCAGACTACATAGGATTCTGTTTTGATCAGAATTTTTTGCGTAGTCATTGAATAAGTGCATTACTTTCTTGTTTAATGTATTGTTTAATGTAATGTTTATTGTGATATTTATTATTATGGTTATTAACATAGTTAATTGAGGTGTTACATGTGAGTTTATGGTGATTTATGAGGGAATACTAAGAGTGATAAATACCTTCCTTATAAATAGGATTCATCACTCATAATAACATTCACCAAAAACACACATATTGTTGAGAGGGTTATTGCTTTGTTAGAATCTTGAGAGTGCTCTTACTTTGCTTTAGTATTTGTGATCTTGAGAGATTATTCTCAAGATAAGGGAGGTTTATTATACTTGTAATTTTTGAATTCATTATAATAAACTACATTTGAAGGGAAGGTATCCAAGATATCTCATAAACACTTGTGTTCATCTTTTACATTATATTTTTCATATGTTTTTCATTGTTAAATCTCTTAGAGGCTTTCATTACAGTCCATGGCATGTTATGTACTATATCATTTATATCCTCCAAAATGTTACCTTTTTATTTTATTTTATTCCTCAGTTTTAACATGCGTTACATGGACATTTATGATGATGGTAGTCTTGTAACCATTTATAATTTTACTTTTATGATAATATCGTTATTCCTGCACACCTCAACTACCTCCTTAGCTGTTCGTTCATTCACAATAATACCAATTTCTTTCTACTTATCCTGACCACCACAATTTATATTCATGCCTTTCTCCTACAATTATTTTGGCTTAATCTTCAACTCATTATGTCTCTTGTAAGTATTCAATGTTAATCTTCCTCATTTTCGTATTGTGTAATCACTAAAAATATCTTCCCCACAAGCTATAAATGTATCAAGATCCCTTTCTTAAGTTAGTACCCCCAATTTTTTTTACCTCCTATGTTTAAAACCTACATGCTTTTGCTCATTTGACACCACATCCTGACTCATATCACTCATCATTCTCCTTAATTTGATCTCGAAACCGACAATAAGCTGCAATTACTCACAAACAAAGTTAATATAATAAACGTATATGTAATTCAAAAACACTAATTTTTTTTATTGAGATCGTCTTTAGGTCAGTGTAAACTATTTAAAAAAATTTGCTGTCTATTCAAGTGGAAAATTAGTTTTCATTATTTTTTTTTATATCTTTTTACTAATGAGTTTTTTATATGAATCCATCTCATATAAGACGGACTGATTCAAAAATTAAAATGAACCAGAAACATTATCTATTATCTATTAATTATTAATTATTAATGAGTGGTCGCTTACCCTCACTCCTGCCTGATTAATCTTCCTTTCTGATTCATCTACCCTTATTTTCACATTGCTTTTGACCTAGCTTTGCTTCTTTCCTCCTCCTCTCTTTCTTCATCTCATCATCCTCCTTATGTCCTCATTTCTGATTCATCTACCTTCATTTACTCCTTTCTCAAAGCCCCTTGCTAACCCTAATTATCCTCTTTCCCGAATTCATGAATGCAGCAAAAGCATAAGTTCACTAAGTCTGTGTAGCATTTGTGCCATCGTCATAGATTCATGCTAGGCTTCGGGAATGGTAAATAATATGCAAATCCTTACATTTATTTTTTCTTTTATATATGTCCTAATGACTGTCCTAATGGTTGCAAAACCACTTATTCAAGGCAATGCCATACTTTTAGAATTTTGGGTGATTGGGTTGATATTTTGTGCCGGGTAGCTTTTGGGCTTTGTGTGTGATTAGTCAACATTTCAATTCAATTCACCAGATTTGGGTCAATTTGGTTTGAATTGAACAGTTCTAAATGTTTGCGTTCTAATATCACGGTCATTATTTACATGGGCCGAGAAATCTTCACACTGCTTTCATAATGTGGTGATGCGGATAAGGTTTATATCTGTTCTTATTTTTTCCCTCTAGAAAATGGAGATTTGTGAGCAAAAGTAAGTGCATCAACATGGGTTTTGGTCTGGTCTTCCACACCACCAACTAAACTCTTCTTCTGGGAATTTGAGATAAAGTTGTGGACATGCTTGCCTGCTTTCTAGGGAAATTTAAGTTTTTAGTTCTTATTTATGGAGTACAATTATAAGTTAATTAGTACTACTAGAATGAAGAATCAATGGGTGGTTAGTGATAAATTTGTTATTGGACTTGTATGTTACGACAAGCCTTGCAAAAGAGAAGTGCCCACGGCACACAAGTTCGATGAGGTTCCATCTCAAAATCACTTGGCAATAAGAGTAGTAGTCCATCAAGCTTATATTTTGGTCAACATCTCTCAAATTTTTCGACATAAAATAAAATACAGTAATTTTTGTGGTTTTAAATTGTTGTGCATTTAGGGTTTATAGATTGGGGATTTGGATTGCTTTGATTTTTCTAGGGTTACTTTGTTGAGAAGCTTGAACTTTGTTGTTTATGAAAATGGAATGTTTAATTTGTATATGTGATGTTTATAGGGTTAATTTGGTTGTTTATGAAACTGATTTTGGGGTTTTTTGTTGTGTGTAATTTTATTACTGAGTTATTTTGTTGAAAAGATCATGGATTAGTTATATTTTTTGGATCACAAAGTAGTTTTTTTTTTTTGTATTTTTGTGTGTTCTTACTTACCAAGACAAATAGAGTAGAGATTACCTTGACCTTGATTCATCAGAATAAATACGATTTTGATGTTGTTGTAAGCGATGTACATATGCGTGATATGGATGGATTCAAACTCCTTGAGCACATTGGGTTAAAATGGACTTTCCTATTATTAGTAAGTATTGATAAATGAGCATTTTCCATCTAAGTTGATATTGTGATTATTATATTTGTGTTTGCTTTTGAATGTCTAACATGAAGTCTAACATGAGGTAAGTATTGAGCAGCTGCTGGTTGATCGGCAAGGTCCACCACCAGCTCCTTGATCAGCAATCGATGCTATGCCAACAATCAAGATCACTCAGGCTCATATTCAGACTGATTCACATTGCCCAGTTTGTAAAGATCAATTCGAGATGCGCACTGAAGCAAGGAAAATGCCCTGCAATCACTTATATCATTCTGATTGCATAATCCCATGGTTAGTTCGGCATAACTATTGCCCTGTCTGTTACCATGAGTTAGGTTCAAGTCTCCTAAATTGTGGGCAGAACTCAAGTAACACAAAAAGATTTTATTACAACATGATCTGATTTTCAAAACACAAAAACCTCCGCGCTTCACTTCATTTAATTCTCCAACAACTTCTTTAGATTGCAGGTAAATGATTTTTTCTTTATCATCTAAGCATTTTATTAGTATACCTTCACATGGGCTTTAGCATATAGTCAGGGTTGCACATGATAATATGTTGAAGTTGTAGGACTAATGGGACAATTAGAGGTTCTTGTGATAGCAAGTGTGATTGATTGCTTTTGCATTATATTGGTGAAGTTTCTCTATGTGCATTTCAAACGACTCAATAAGTGCACCCACTTTTCTATTCTAAATTGAATACTTAAAGTCTTCAAACGATCATTGACATACGCCAACTTAAAATTATTATGAGGCTTATTTCTAAGCAATTGTCATTTTTGAAAAATTTAGAACATTTTGCAACTTTCTACGGTAGTTCTACTATGATTACATAATTCAACAGGAGTGTTAATAATAGTTTACAAAAACACCTATTTTGCATGTTCACTGATGACTTTGTTGATTGCATATATGTTTTGAAAATAGTTTTGCAATTCATATTGACAGAAACTTAAAAAATTACTACATCACGTGTTTAACTAAAGCTCAAGTGCTAGCATATGGAATATATCAGCTATTAATACAAATGATCTTGAATGTTTTTCTTTTGTCCACATTCTTCAGTTCATTAGCGGCAATGATAGCAACAAAATAACATTGATACGACAACACACAACAATTACATACTACGGGACAACAGTTTTGTTTCGCGTACAACAACCGACAACCACATTAACCTTATATACAGCAGCACACGTGTAAGACAATCCTCCTCCACATAGCTTATTGATGCTTGCTTCTCATCATATTTTAACACATGAATGCGTCTAATTAACAAGTATAATTAACACTTGAATGCTTAGATATTGCTTTACTGATCTGATTCTATTAAGATATATTATGAATGAAAAAAAATCTTTAACTTGAAACAAGAGCATTTACTCAATCAATCATTGATGTCTCAAAAGCCAGTGCATTGTGCTTATATGTCTTGTTAGCTTATTATTTATTGATAAGCAAGTTTTATATTACATCACTCTGCAACTATTGTTGGAAGTCTTCATAGGTTCCTTTGATACAAAATACTTTACAACAGCTCCATATTTGCTAAATCAAAGTTGTGCACATACTACTACATACAATGAAAACATTCTCATGTTATTATTTCTATGTATATGGTAATGTTATTATTGCTAATAGTTACATTGTTAAGTGAACCATAAGTAATTATGGGTTATTCTTGTATCTTCTACATCAATTTACTCAACATGGCCTATATTTCTTTACCTTTGCTGAAATGCTAACTAATGAGTATGTTGTCTACAAAAGTACTTCTTAAATTATTACATCATCGTTTCATGTATAGTTGTCAACAAATCATATTTATGTTGATGTGCTTTTATTGGGTGTTTTATGATTCATGAAATGTATTATGATCGTTTAGTAGATGACATATTCTATCAATACTAGCTCTTTGATCCTTGATCTTGATTAGTAAAATCAAGAACTTAAGTAATACTAAATATATGTGAATAAGTTGAAATTTATCATGTTGATCAAACAGCTTGTATCAGCAGCTTGTACGCATGTACCCCTCGTACTAGCAGCACCAATCGAGCCATCGTCCACCATAGACCAGCAGCATTGGAAGCACTTCGTCTAGCGACGATTGCTTCGATAGAGCCATGAGCACAGGACATCAACAGCAGCTCTACAGCACAACTTTGACATCATTGTAACAACACTCGCAGCCTGAATCCACACATCTACAACAGCCTAACAGCATTCCAACAGCAAGACAAACCACTAGCTCATAACAACATTGCATCAGCAGTAACAGTTCGAAGCAAAGCAAAGCTGCAGTGTAGCATGGTCGCCATTCCCGCATCCACAAATTGTGAGCTTCAGTCTTTTGTTATTTAGTTATTTATAAAGTCCCGGAATATGAATTGTTAAAGCTTCACTAGGCTACGTAATATGTTTTATTATGTGTAATAGCTTTGTGTTATTCAAGTGAATAACCGACATGGTTCTTTGAATTATCTTTTAATTGCTATTCGAATTGATCATGTGTTCTTCACCGTTGCCAGGCATATGCATCGTATATGAAAGGCAACCTGTTGTTTAAACAAGATCAGAATTGGGATATGTCATTAAGGAATTTCAAGAGTGACAGGTGCATCTCTGTTCATATTAAATTTTCTACTGTTGATTTAATGCTGTGAATTGCATCCTTTGCGTACTGCATATATATAATTCACTTAAGTAAAACCTGAAGATGCAATAGTTTGCACTACTATCCTTTAGTTGGTTGGAAAAGTCCTGTAGGCTGAATGTTTTGTGTGACAGCATTGTGTACGATGTGAAGCAATGACGAGGATCAAGGGGGTAGCAGCAAGGGTGGGTATTTGGTTGCTCAACTTAGCACATGGCCAGGTGCGAGAGGGGCTTCTAGAAAGTTGTGTGTTGCTTTCCAACTGTAAAACAATGAAAATAAATATTGTACACGACTGTTTTGACAACCATTGATGCTGTTTTGACAACTTGGTGAAGTCTAAGGATCAAAATCGACCCATAATGAAAAATTTGAAACTTTGTCAAAGAATTTACAAAGTTATTGTTTGTGAAAAATTTTGTCAAAAAAAATCTACAGCTTGGTGAAGTCTAAGGATATTAGGTTACTTAGTTTCATTTGATTTAGTTTGAAATGGTGCTAGAATGTGTTGGTGGTTGCAATTTCATATTCATTTTGGGATGGTGATGCTGATAATGACGTTTTTGTTTTTAAGCGTGTGCTACCTAAATCAACAACTTCTACACCACCGAAAATCTACATTGCAAGCTGGTGCACAAATGCTTCGAAGCATAGAGTTTATCTTTACCCGAAAGCTCTACTACAAATGACTTTTTGCGTTTAAGTTGTATACTAAAGCCAATGTGTTATATACTAAGATTATGCGAAATTAGATGTTAGGATTTTCCATTTATTATTGATGCCAAGTGTTCTTTGCTACAAATTTTTTCATGCTGATGAAGATTACAAGAATTTATAGGGTAGAGCAAGTACTTTGGAGTCATTTACTTTCAACATTTTGGTGACATTAATGTTAATAATTGGCTATTGCTCCAACATTTTTGTTGACTTAAAATTTTCAATTAGCTTATAAAATATTAAATTTGATTTATAATATAATAGGTAATAAATTGTGAGTCCTAATGCATGATATAGATTATACATAAATTGTTTATACACATTTCTTAAATTTACATATGTAAGATATAATATAATAAGATGAATTGAAATCTTAAGTATAGAGATTCTTGTACTATATGTTGGATATTTATTTTTACAGAATTATAAACATATCTTAAATGGTTCATGCATTTTACTTTTTTTTTTTTTCTTTTTTTTCTTTTTTTTTAGTCGCTGTTAGTAACAACGACTTACTCCAAGGCTAGGTTTGGATGTATGGACGCTTATTTTGAAAATTAAGTTTTCACGAAGCTTTTTTTTAGAATTAAGTTGTTAAAACATCTTATTTTATTCAAATTTTTGCAAATGCACTCCTTGGACTCTCATCATCCTTTGTGCATTAAACTTATATTATCTTCTTGAATTTTTTTTTTCTTTATGCAGAACTGTTTTAAGAGCCTTTAAGTCATTCGAGCTAAGCACCATTAAGGATCATTTGATCTATATCTTTTAGAGTTGATTCCTTTGATATGATGAAGACACCACTACTTGGAGATGATATATGATGAAGACACTCATAAAAACGTCATTTCAACCCTACATCAAATTTATTGACGAGAAATATCAAACATGATTGGTATTACCAAGTAACATATGATTCAACTTACCAAACCATTAAACAAATCAAATTATGTCTTTTAACTATTACAAATTTAATCCAACTACGGTTAATTATTTTATTTAAACTGAAAATCGTCATTAAAATAGGATTTCTTGGGTTAGTGAGGAGAAATGTGATTATAAATCCAATTTTATAGGAAAAAATAAATATTATTCCCTCCGTCCCTATGAAATTGCACCCAATTTATATTGGGTGAAATTTAGTGAAAAGTAAAATTTAGTTGGAAAATAAGACAAAAAATAAGTGAATGATAAAAATAAGTGGTTAAAATGAGGAGAGAAAATAAATTTATGAATGAAATTTACAGAAAGAAAATGAGGTCATTGCAAAAAAAAATATAAAAAAAAATAAGTCAAATGAAAATAGAAAGTGGTGGAACTTGAAGGAGAGAGGGAGTAATATTTATAATCAAACTTAAAATCAAACGTGGTACGCCTTCTATTTCTCGCTCTCCTCTATTTTCTGTGCGAACTCTTCGGTTTGTTCGTTTTCTCCCTTTTCTCCTTTTAACACCAATTCTTCACCCTTTTCTTTCTACCTCTCAACTTACGTACGCCAGAATTCTATCTTTCCACGATGACATTCTTCTCCATATTCTTGATTCCTCATCAAAACCCCTAATTATTTAGGTCATTCTCTATTTTTTTCGATTTCGTGGGTATGATTTCATCTCCAATTAACATAGATCTAGGTTTTATTTTTCTGTATCTGTTTGTTACCTAGATCTGCATGTAACTTTGCATTTATTGAATTTCGTTAATTTGATCGTTTTGTTAATTGATTTTTGTGTTTCGGGTGCAGTTAGTTGACAATTAAATGCTGTGGATTTTTGGTGATGAAATAGTGCAGTTTTGTTGTTTGCAATTGATGGATGATGGCTGTTCATATGGATAAACCTTCTGAGATTTCTCCCGGGGAGCGTGCTCAGCGTCTTTATAAAAAGGTGAGTTTCTTTTTTAATAGTTTTTGCAAAATTTCATTTTTGTTTTGATTTCTTGAATTGGATTTCTAAATTTTGCCTCATATGATATTTTCTTGAATTTTTTGTTTTGCATTTTATCCTCGAAAGATTTGTTTGTGCTTTTGTTTTGTAATTAAATGAGGTTTTGACGTTCCGTGGAATATCTTCATGAGTTGAGAATGATTAGTGTTGATGGATTAGGATTATAGGATTCTATTGGAATAATCTATTTGGAAGGCGGTTTAGATATTCTTCAGAATATAACGGTGATTCGAGAATGAATAAAGGTTGTTGATTAGGGTTCTAATGGTTGGTAATTTTAGTTGTAAGGTTGTGTATTTCATGTGTATATATGACTTTGCTCAATATTATATTTAAAACAAGCTTTGTTTGAGGTGTTGGTATAGGTTAGTGTTAGTTGAGTTAATTTACATGGTTGTAATCGTGCCGTGGATATTATTTCCAGAAAGATAATGTGCTTGCTTCATGTCATTTTTTATGTGTAGTTATAACTTTTTTTTTGTATCATTGTTTTGTTTTTTGTTCTCACGTAATGTGTTGGATGATATCTACTGCTGTTTTTAAAAGCAGCAATCATGTCGTTGAGGATTTCTTTTTTATTTTCCTACGCGTTCGTTCTTTATGCTGTCATTGAGCCAAGTTTTACACTTCAAAGAGTGCAATGTCGTCAGCTTCTCTGGCTATGAGACCTAAATTTAACATAATTTTCTCAAGCTCAGTGTTGGATATGAACTTGTTTTGGGTTTTTAAGCATAAGTCATACCTTTATGCTTTTTGTGCATCTAGAATGAGGCTACTTTTCATTTAGAAGCTGTTGTTTACTACCTCTAGCCTTTTCCTCTATGGGTTTTTCGTTTTTTTATTATCCTCAAAATAGTGGTTGTTTTGTGCTTCAATCCCATTGTTTCACGTTGCCTGTTCTCAGTTTTTACTGTCCTAGTGTGTGAGTAATGGTGGGGTATTGGTACAATTTTCCGGAAGATATGATGTTGCATGTAATCAGCTTGCTGCAATTTCTAATAGTACACATATTTGGGAAAAGTAACTAAGAAAAATAATCACTTGCTTCTTCCTGAGATAGTTCTTTATGTTCATATATGTGGTAGTTCTTTGTACTTTGTTTTGTTTGGGAAAAGTAACTAAGAAAAGTCTCAATGTTTATTAGGGTCATCACGGTAGTTCTTTATAGGTGGTTTTTGTTTCATTTTTACTTGTGATGTCTTATCCACATGTTCATATCCCAGATATTAATTTTATCTAACTTGGTTTCTCTGCAGAATGCTGAGCTGGAAAAAGCCTGTCGTAAGTCTGCACATGCCAGAATTCCTCTAGATCCTATTGTATGGCAACAGATGCGAGAGAACTTTGAAGAGATGATCCTTGTAGACAATGTATTCTCGGAGAAACATGATATTGAGCTTGCTTTATGGCAATTGCATCACAAGAAAATAGAAGAGCTACGTAGCTTGTACAATGCAGCGCTAAACGGAAATAGTGGTCATGCTCGTCCTGATAGACTTGCTTCCATTAGATCTCAGTTTAAAACTTTTCTTTCAGAGGCAACAGGATTCTATCATGAGCTTATGTTGAAAATTAGGGCAAAATATGGTCTGCCTCTTGATTATTTTTTGGATGATCCAGAAAGTCAAGTGTTTCTATCCAGCAACGAACAAAGATTTGCTGATATTAAGAAGGGCTTGATCTCTTGTTATCGTTGCTTGATTTATCTTGGTGATCTTGCACGTTATAAGGGTCTCTATGGTGATGTTGATTCCAAAGCTCGAGATTTAGCTGCTGCTTCTAGCTATTATATGCAAGCATCTTCATTGTGGCCGTCTGGTGGAAATCCACATCATCAGGTATTTCTTGTTCATATTGGCTGAATACCTTTCTTAAATGATGCTTAGTAGGATGATACTTATCAGTGATATCTTGTACTTTCTATTTTTTTTGCAGCTTGCTATAGTGGCTGCATATCACGGTGATGAATTTTCTGCAACGTATCGTTATTTTCGTAGTTTGGCTGTTGAAAGCCCATTTGTTACAGCTAGGGACAACTTGATCATTGCATTTGAGAGGGTAAGCAATTTCACTAGACTGATAGTCATGTCATGTAATTTAAAATTACCAATTTGATCATGTGCAAAAAAAGCTGAAAATTGCATCAATCATAAGACATAGGGTTTTGAACTTTGAGGAGAAGAGGGAAATATAGGTCACCTACTTGAATAACACGAGTGAAGAATGACTTTAAAATGCGAGATTTGCAGGAGTATTAGACAATAGATGATCATTGAAATTGATTCTTTTAGATTTAATTATTATCAGGTAGGATTGAATAAATTATTATCTTTGTTACAATGATTCTTGTGTTGATTTGTTTTGTTTTGCGTAATGGATGGATTAAGGCTTTTGGAATTGTTGTTAGACTTGAGTTACTAAAACATTTTATGGATAATGGAAATCGTTTGTTGTTTGGACACTTTTGAACCAGTGGAATAGGGTTCAATAATTCTTGGAATTGTGCATTAACTTTTTGCTGCTATGGAAAATATGGAATTGTTGATAGAAGTCATGTACTTGGTCAATTGTGTACTCCCTTGTCCCCCTTTGTTTCACAATGCTCTTCCTAGTTTCCATTTTTGGCATTCCGCAAAGTCTTGAGAAAATTATGCTTAAGTTGCTTTCAAGTTATAAGATGAAGTGTTGAAGAATGTAAAACTGTTTTATTGTTGCATGCTCCCAACATCTCAAATAGAGTTTGCGTGCTGCCATCATGTCAATCTTTTTGTTAATTATTCCTTATCTTTTTCTACCGTGTAGCATCTTAATATCTAATTTTTGGCAACTGACACATGAAATTTCTACAAAAATTTTTCTGTTCTTGGCAGAACCGTCAGAGCTATTCACAACTGATAACAGATTCTAGAACTTCAAAAGTCAAAGCTGCAACTTCTCAGATGTCCTGGAAAGGAAAAGGAAGAGGTGAATCTAGGGTCTTGTCGAAAGAAAATCGAGGAAGAACGACTCCAAGTAAAGAGAAGACGCCCAGTATTCAAGAAACTTTAAAATCATTTTGCATAAAGTTTGTTAGAGTTAATGGCATATTGTTCACTCGCACAAGGTATTGCATTTAGGTGTTTGATGCTATATTTATGTGCATTTTTTGTATGCAACAGTGCATTAATCTTTTGCTGCAATGTTTACAGCCAGGAAACATTTACAGATGTGCTGGCGATGTCTCAAAGTGATTTTCTGATGCTTCTTTCATCTGGTTTGGAAGAACAATACAGTTTTGGATCAAATGCTTCTGAATGTGGACTTTTTATTGTTAGGCTTGTGGCAATTCTCATATTTACATTGCACAATGTGAATAGAGAACCTGAGAGTCAATCGTATGCTGATATCTTACAGCGACCAGTTCTTCTCCAGAGTGCGTATACTGCAATCTTTGAGTTCATGGGACATTTGGTTCGGCGATGTTTGCAGTTACGAGATCCCTTTTCAAGTTATCTGTTGCCCGGTATTTTGGTTTTTGTGGAATGGTTAGCCTGTCATCCAGATGTTGTGGCATGCAGTGAAGCAGGGGAAAACCAAGTTAGTGCTAGATTGCTCTTTTGGAATTCCTGTATTACCTTTTTCAACAAGCTGTTGTCAAGTGGGTTTATGTCTAAGGATGAAGATGATACTTGCTTTTTTAACACCATCAAGTATGAAGAGAGTGAAACTGCAAATCTTTTTGCTCTCTGGGAGGACTTTGAGTTGAGGGGTTTTCTGCCTCTTCATCCTGCACAACAAATCCTGGA
The DNA here is from genome assembly GCF_026212465.1 of Amaranthus tricolor. Lineage (NCBI taxonomy): Eukaryota > Viridiplantae > Streptophyta > Magnoliopsida > Caryophyllales > Amaranthaceae > Amaranthus > Amaranthus tricolor. The sequence continues at coordinate 43,151,255 of NC_080047.1, forward strand.
CTTTTCTAAGAAGCATACTTATGGGAATGGGAAGGGATCCATGGAGAAAGAAGCTCGCATACAGCGGATTATAGCTGCTGGAAAGGTCTTTGCAAATGTTGTGCGGATCGGGAAACAGGGGATATATTATGATACTGACATGAAGAAATTTGTGCTCTGTGAGGAGGCACCATCTTACCCCGCTTCTTTAACCAAAACACCGATATCAAATGTGATTAGCCAAGAACCTTTAGTTGAGAAAATAACAAGCCCCAGAGTTCTGGAACCAGTGAATGCGGTTGAGGTAGAGGACGAGGAAGAGGTTATTGTCTTCAAGCCTTTTGCAGCAGATAAGCAATATGATTATCCAATTTTGGATTCGTATGAAGACCTTGGGTTGGTTGCTGATGCTGGAGACTTGGGAGTTTTTGACCTTCCCATTTCAGGATCACCAAATGAAGATGTTCAGAATGGAGAACATAAGAATAGTCCTGTTGCAATATTGAGACCTTCCATGTCTGTTGCAGATTCTGCCCCCCACCATCCGCATCCTATTCAACTCGATACTTCTGGTTGGTTGTCAGAGCAGCAACCTTCTGCGATGAATGGATTAAAGAATTTGAGCTTGATGGATAATGGGAATTTGATGAACCAAAATCTTTCTGAACCTTTTGCACGATCACTAAATGAAGACCTTCCTAATGGTAAACATCAGAACAGTCCTGGTGCAACATTAAGACCTTCCATGTCTGTTGCTGATTATGTCTCCCACCGTCCGCAGCCTGTTCCACTCAAAACTTCTGGTTGGTTGTCAGAGCAGCAAGCTTCTGTGATGAATGGATTCAAAAATTTGAGCTTGATGGACAATGGGAATTTGATGAACCAAAACTCTTCTGAACATTTTGCACCCTTCCAATCTTCTGCCCTTTCATTGCCTTTCTCGCATGCTGTCAATCTCAACAACAGTAATGTGTATCCGGTGCATGTTCCTGAAACCGTCTTGCCATCAAAGACTGACTTAGTTATATCTTCTGGGAATGATTTTGCCGTTTCTCCTATCAAGGCCAAGTCTATCTTCCCACCCGGTGTTCGAAAGAATCCAGTCAGTCGGCCTATTCGACATTTAGGCCCTCCACCAGGTTTTACACCCGCTACTGTTGAATTCGGTGATGCTCCTGTGGATGATCAAAACGTAAGGGATGAGAACGTAATAATGGATGATTATAGTTGGCTGGATGGATATCAGATGACGTCCTCAAAAAAACAGGATAGGTTGTTCAGTGTCTGCAACAATCTAAGCGGAGCTTCATTTAATCATTTTGGCAAGTGGAGTGGCGCACCAGGGGCAATGAGCTTTCCTTTTCCTGGAAAACAGGCTTCACTAATTCAATCCCCAATCGAGAACAACAAACTCTGGCAGGAGTTTCAGTTTCCTGATCTGAATCATCCGCAGCAGGTCCATAAGGAGGAAATACCACTTGCAGAGAAGTTTCAAGGTCAATCTCTGTGGGAAGGTCGTTATCTGGTGTGATGTCTATGTTAAATGTTTTTGGAGGTTTGCTATCCTATCTCAGACAAGTTTTAAAATAATTGGCTTTTGTGGGACTAAATATTCACTGATTTACACACTTTGGTGAAGAATCTACAGAGGTGATTAACTAGAAGCTGATGTGCATCCTGCTTTGGTCCTGCATTGATATTAAGTTTTTATTGAAGCTTGAAGTGATCTTGGGAGTGTTGCAGGCCCCTGCTTTTGGAACAGGTATGTTATGTGTTCACGCCCTTCTCCAATCTTATGTATTTATATGTAGGGAGGAATAGGAGTGCTCTGGCATATCAAGTAAAGTGTCAACTTTGCTATCATGATAACATTGATAATTTCTTAATCCTAACATAAAGTTTTTCTAGCAAGCTTGAAGTCTTTGACTGTGGGAAGTAATTTGGGTAACAATTTTTTTTTTGTATATTTTTGGAACATTATTTGAGACTTGATTAACCATTAGCTATTCTGCTTCCTTTTTTCATTTACCACCTGCTTTCTTGGTTCCCCTTATCATCTGGCTGGCTTGATACATTCGTGTCTCTACTGAGGGAACATGTGGATTGCTACTTAAGAATGGATTTATTGGAGTTATGGCTGATGGTAATGGTATTGTTTAGTCTAACTTATAAGGTTTATGTATCCTAACCTACCCCATATTATTTTGATTAAGTTCTTGATAGTGTTGTGACTACTGAAAAGAGCATCATCATTGGTTTGTTTACCATATAGACAACAAAATGATGATCAATAAAAACTTTCCTACTTTTATTTTCTTCATCACCTCATCACTCTTTTACTTGCTAGTAGCATCATTGCCATAAGTTGCTCGTTAACCATTTTGCTATCTTTACATTACACCAAAGCCATTTTCCACTGCCAATCTTGCTATAATGAACAGCATCCATTACTGTAAACTTATTTTTGGCCAAATTTAGTTGGTGTTATGATATGGAGCCTTGGTGAGCAAGTATGACCATGAGGAGATTGAAGTGTTGAACTGGTTTATTCATATGCTACATAATCCGTCCTACGTAGATTTGTGGCTATGGAGGCCTACTTTTTGTGCTATTAGCTATATTGTATGAAGTTCTCATTGGATAATTGGTGCCATGTGACCTATATTTCTCTGATGACCGACCATATTGGTTTGATAAAGCATCTACAAGGTGGAGGGTTTGGGCGTGTGGAATCTGCAAGTTAAATTTTAGGATCAAACACTCTGAAAGAAGCTGGGAAAGGAGTAAAAAAAATTGAATGAGGCTGCTATATATCGAAATTAGAACTTTCTTTGCTCTTCTTGGGTCCTTTGTCAAATGTTTTGTCAAATGTCATCTTAGTTTAAATGTGTGTTTTCTTCAAAAAATCGTGAGTATTTTTTTTACTTTATGAAGACTATTTTGGATACTTAAATATTCTGTCATCAACACTTTTAAGATTGGTGATATGGATTTCTACTACCATATTTTGGCTACCAAATCATTAATTTCAAGTCCGTTTTGCTTATGTTTTACATTGGTGGGTGTGAGTAGAAGATATGAGTGGATATAATATGGAGATAAATAGAGAAAAGGCCAAAAGGGTTGATGTGTTAAGAGTGAGGAACTGCGTTAGCTGCAGATAGAAGTTTGATTTTAGGGAGTGAGATAAAGAAAACTAGAGTAAAAAATACAGTCCCTAATCCGAATACAGTTGCAACACTTAAGACTTGTTACTCATACGACTCTTTTGGTTATCGGTAATGAATGGTGATAGTGGTAATGAAAATCTAATATAATTTAGCTAGCAAATTTACTTGACAAGGTTTATAATCATACTTGTCTTAAGCTAATCTTTATTCCCATCCATCATCACTTAGAAAGGTAGTTTTAGGTAGTAATGAAAAATTGTGAAGAAAAACCTATTTTTGAGGATGAGAGCTTCATCTCCATGTATCGCATTTTATGAAAACTAACACAAAATCTCATTACCATTGACACATTATAATACCACCAACCAAATGGATACTGCAAATGCATCAAATAGTGGTACTTATAACCAAATGCACTGCGTAAATGTATTAAAGTTGGGTTAGATGGGGTACTGTTGGTCACTTATCAAAAATTTTGAGTCCTTGTTATGTGGCTCATTTCAGTCAGGTTGTTCACGTAGAACTACAATCTATACTCTGGTGTATCATGCTAATTAATCAGCTTCTAACATAAATTGGTGGATACGGTCTATACTCTGTATCATGCTAATTAATCAGCTTCTAACATAAATAACTGAATACAATCTATATTCTGTTTTATCATGCTCATTAATCAGATTCTAACATAAATTGCTGAATACAACCTATATCCTGGTTTTTCTTGCTTATTAATCAACTTCTAACATAAGTTGCTGATCGTGAATGTCACAGATACAGGCTCACCATTTATGAGGGGTTGAATGTTCTTGATAGCTTGGCTGATTTGGGTTTCTTGTTCCTTGTTATTTTTCGGGGTTGGGGTTATCTGATGGGTTAGTTTTTTTTGGGAATAATATTTTCTTAATAGTGTATCAAAATTTTATACTCAGTTTTTTCATCAGGTTCCAAGATACCCAGATCGGGATGAATGGAGTCGACAGACAAGTAGGGAAGACTGCATTGGAAATATGAAGGGTTAGTGCTAGTCTGATTGAATGGATGGAGCATGTTCGTGATAATTGGGGTGTGGCTAGATTGGCTTTCCATATTGGATAAAAAATTAGCTTACTCTATAGGCCTTGGATTGATGATATGGTATTAGTATGCGTTGCAATAATCGCCAAAACGGTCAGTTTGAGGAAGCTGATTCATGTGGTGGTACGTAAGCAATTGTTTTTGGGGAGCCTTAAGTTTCTACATTCTATAAATTCTTGTCATTTGCGAAGCAAGTTATGCACAATATATTAGTAGAAGTATTAGTAACAGAAGTTGAAATAAGCCAGGGTTTGCAATTGCGTTATGGCATTTGTAGCCTATGGGGTATACTTCAAATAAGAACTACTGTATGTTTGTTTAAGACCAGACTCATTTTCCTATTTGTCTGCAATGTTTCCTGCTATGGAAAATACATATTGACTGAAGTTACTCCGTTTGTTGAATGGTTTTTATATATTGTATTTCTTGTTCCTCAGTCCCTTTTTCCCGTCAACTCTGTGGTTTGTTTGTTGGGTTTTTGATGCTACGATTATTCGTGTGTCGGCTGCACGAAACCTGTTTCTTACAGCTGGAGGAATGCTCAAGCTCTTGCCTTATTTGATGCAAATGGTTAGTCATTGTGTTTCCCATATTTTCATCTCAGGCTGTCTTGCAGCACCATATATGATGGGATGAAAGTGTGGAAGAATGCGTGTACCGTGCTGATTCAACTTGAAATTCCGTTTCCGTCTTATTTTCTTTATTTTTTATTTGTCTGTTTTTATGGCCTTATCAGTCTTCATGCCAACTTCGTGTACGTGGGGGCTGGGGGGTCTATGTAAACTGGAGTTTGACAGAATGGTTGGAGATTTTTTCTTTCATCCTTATTATGAAATTGGACCTTTGATGCTCGCTTGTTGTTTTTGTTGCAAGCACAATGCCAAATTAGATTTACTTCCTTCTTCGTATGTCCAACAATCAAATTCAAAAAGTTTTTGTAGGTATTTTTATTGGCTTAGGCTTTTAGGCTATCTTATTGTCTAATTAACGATCAATAAATAAATTTTAACTACATATGTCTCCTTAATAGCCAATTTACACATTTGATTTAACAACTAAAAAATAAATTAATACTATTAGTTGGTCAAATAGTCGGTTCAACTAGCCAACAATTGTCATATACCATTCACATAAGAAAAAAATCATTGTTGAAAATAATGTTTATCATATTTTCATTTCTTTTTTTTATATATATGATGATTATTGGTGGAGGTATTTAACTGTGATCTGATTCGAAAATCTAAACTGAAATGAAAAATTATTTGATTCGAAAATTATGGTTTTTAGATTTTGACATTACCTGATACAGACCCAAAAGTAGTTCAACCTGAAAATGTATTTTTTTAGGCTTACCGAAACAAGATTATTTTAAATAAAGTTGCATTCGAACTGATTGATGATCGAAAAAGGAAAAATGAATTTGAACTGCTGTCGAGTTTTATAACTGACATATAAACATTGACTGAGATTAGTATTACACAAGCCTAATTGCAGCCGAATTGAGTCATGTCCGACTCGACTTACACACGAAACCAAACTCGATCCCGCTTAAAATGACATAATATGAACTGATTTTTAATCGAACTGTTGTAAAGTCAAATCAATTTTTACCAAATTTTTGTAAACCTAAACTGATTTTTAATTGAAACAAAAGTGAAACTTCAGGAAATTTGTAATTAATTTTAGATTATCAAATAATGAATGTTTGAAAGTTATTTTCTAATATTACAACATTGTACACAAATTTATTAATTAATTACTAGATTCTGAGATTAATACATTTGAAATCCCTAATCTCTTAATAACATATTGAAGGGCATCGATACAAAAACTTATATGTAGATTTGAATTATAGGTAGATTGCATAAGACCACAATTTTATTCAAACATGAATGAATGAAAAAATATCGACTATCATAATAATATAAAATTTATAGAATATTTTACTATTAATAAAATTCTGCTATGGACCAATTATATATTCCTAAGTGCAATAACTTCGTGTTATAATATAGCATACCATTTCTTTATTATTACAGAAGTATGTTTTAAAATCATTCTCCCTTTTATTCTGCTAGGTGTCCCATTTTTAAAAATATTTATTTATCACTTTTATTCTGTATTTTTATAGTTTATATATATGTTAAAATATATAGTTAAAAGAATTTTATTTAAATTATTTCGATGTAAATCTTATTAATACTCTATCCAATTTGATTTAATTGTCTCATTGTTTTTTTACACTATTTATAAATTACATTTAATTTATTTTATTCTTAATCAATAAGTTTAAATATAGTTAATTGAGATCTACTTTGAATTGTCTCAATGCAAATGTTAATATCAACTTTTTATAATTTTCAAGTATATTAAATTAAAAATATTAAGACTTGAATAAGTGGATCGACATATGTACAAAATAAAATGCGACAACTGAATGAAGTTGGAGGGGATTTAATTTTTTTATAATATTTATATATGCATAATTAAAAATATTTATGAATAAATCAGTGCATTCACAAATGTACAAAATTAATTAAGACACAATAGATGTAGTATCTCTTTAATTTTGAACATGAATTAGTAATTTTTTATAATTTGTTTTATAAAAATAGTTTATCTAAAAATCAGAATAGCATTGCTTATATTTCAAATTTCAATGTTTTAGGTTGACACCATGAAAAATTTCTACCTATTGTGTGAGATATATACTATGCATCAATTTTTATTTGGGTTATTGCATCATTTTCTTATTTGAAATTCTACCTCATCATGTTGTTTTAATTTAACTCACATATTTAAAACCTCAATAATCTCAACCATACAGCAAAATACACACTCCTTTGAAAAGTACTTGTAACATTTGACTTTTCACGCAATTTAATATACTAATTAAATCCTTGATAATTCTAATTATATATAATAAAAAATTAATAAAAATTTAATATTAATAATTTTTGCATTGAGACAAATCAAACAAAATTTCGTGTAATTATGTTTTTTCTTATAGATAAAAAATTAATTATAAATTAAGAGTGATAAATGAATATTGCAATATTTCTAATATTACAAATACTTTGGACCGAAAAAAGTATTACAAATGTTCGTACTCGCCCTCAGAATTCAACGCTTTTCTCTTTTTAACGCAAATTGAATGGAACAAAAAGAGTGGCACATAAAACTATTATTATGGTATACATCAATCTCCTAACATGCAGGAAAACCAAGCTCTAAAAATGGCAAACACATAATTAATGGTTTTTGTGGGCATAACAGTTGTAGCTAATGGTTCCTCTTGTCATTATAGAATAGCAGAAACGTCCGCTATTCTTGGGTGGCATTTTTGCAGCCACAATTGTATGGGAATGTCCATTTTTCACTTGTCTAATACAATCAAAAGAAAGACAAAATTTTTTTTTGACAAAATATGTATGAAATTTCTAAGAAAAAATAATATATCAAGAATTAATGATCATTAAATTAGAATGAATGTCAAATGTTATATCAAGTTATGTTTGTCCAAATAATGTCCAAATATGATGATTTGATCATTTTTAGCATCCGGGCATTTCTCACAAAGATCAATGGTTGATCTGCAGGTACTTGTACTTACATCTTAATTCAATGTTATGTTTGTCTTAGGAATTTGTACATGATATGTAATTTTTAGAAGGGTCGATCGAAAACAACCTCTTTGTTTTTACAAAGTTAAGATTCAGGGGCGGATCTAAAATAAAATCAGATGATGTCCATGTATTAAGTATAGTTTTTAAACAATGTTGATCTGGGATAACGCTGTCACACACCAATATTTTAACCTAACTAGTGCACTTATTAGAATATTTAGAGATATAACCTGTTAAATAATGATATCAGTTGACAACATTGAATAAGGTTACATCCGTCCCTGGTAAGGTTGCATATATCATACCCTATGAAACCCGCGTAGATGGGAGGTCTATAATGATATTAGGGTATTCAAATGTATTAGTTTAGTTGAAAAATTCTATCTCTAACCCAGCATGAGCAGAGATCAACAAGATTGTGGAATGGCGAAAGCATGGGAAGCTACGTTGCGAAAAACACAAGCAGTTGCAAGGAAGCGAGCACACAACATATTCGGGTCTATGTCGTTTGGGCATGTGAATGATGATATTGGTGATGAACCCGGGTATAGCTTCCATGATGAAGGAAGTAGCCCGGGGAATGAAAGCTTTAGTGAAAACATAGAAACTTCCATGGTCGAGAAGTATCTTTCGAATGGAGATTACTATGTAGGGCAATGGGCCGAGTATTGCCCCCATGGGAATGGAAAGTACTTATGGACTGATGGGTGTATGTATATAGGAGAGTTTTTTAGAGGCCAAGCTATAGGAAAAGGTAGGTTTAGTTGGCCTTCGGGGGCTATTTATGAAGGAGAGTTTAAGAGTGGATATATGGACGGTAAAGGTACTTATGTAGGACCGAATGGGGATAAGTTCAAAGGTTTTTGGGTGATGAACATGAAGCACGGTTATGGTGTTATGACGTACGAAAACAAAGATTTGTACGATGGAGATTGGCGACATGGGATGCAAGACGGGCAAGGGAAATACCAATGGAGTAATGGGAATTTTTATTGTGGGGAGTGGAAAAATGGGATGATTTGTGGTTCCGGAGTCATGGTTTGGCCTAATGGAGATTGCTTCGAAGGATATTGGGTTGATTCGTTGCCTTATGGAGACGGTATTTTCAAGATGAGTGACGGAAGTTACTATGAGGGCTATTGGAGTAGGGATCCAAACGAGATGAATGGGACTTATCATCATAATCCCGATAAATCACTCGAAGCTTCTGATGAATGGGATCCTCAAGAGTTGTATAATGATATATTGAGTGGGTGTAAAGTATGCACAACTGAAAAGATTACTCTTTTTCCATCGCAGAAGAAGCTGGCGTCATGGAAATCACCAAAAGGAACCGAACCAAGGATCAGACCAGGTCGGATGTCTGTTGACTCGAGGATAAATGCTGCTGGCGTGTGGGATGCAGATACAAATTATCCTAGTGAAGGTAGTCATCAAAGGAATTCTGTTGGTGGGAGAGACGCGGATTTGGATAGTCCAAATCTCGAGAATTACACTAGCTATCGAATGGCTCCTTCTCCTGGAAGACCCCTAAGGATTCCAAAAGCTGGCAAGAAACAAGGGGAGACTATTACTAGAGGTCATAAAAACTTTGAGCTCATGCTCAATCTTCAGTTAGGAATTAGGTAATCTTACCCTTTCGGATTTTGCCTTCATTTTCTTCTAATCTCCTCATGTCAAACATTTACGTGAAGTTATATGATGTTTGCAACCAAGCGTCAGTCAGAAATAACCTCTTTGTTATCACTAACAAGGGTAAGGTTGCGTACATCTGACAAACTAACATCCTCAAACCCCCCCCTTATGTGGGACCCACTTAATGACATCGAGGTACTGATTACTGCAGGCATGCTGTCGGAAGACCTGCTCCACCAACATCCCTCGACTTGAAGTCATCTGCTTTCGATCCCAAGGAGAAAGTGTGGACAAAATTTCCATCAGAAGGCTCTAAGCACACTCCTCCTCACAATTCCTGTGAATTCAAATGGAAAGATTACTGCCCTTTAGTTTTTAGGTCGGTTTTACATATCCATATCATCGTTGTAAAAGGTCTTAATCTGAACATTTATATGAGACTCATATCTAAATCATTTCCCAGAGCGTTGAGGAAGCTTTTCAAGGTAGATGCAGCTGATTATATGTTATCAATATGTGGGAATGAAGCCCTTCGAGAGCTATCCTCTCCTGGGAAAAGTGGAAGCTTCTTTTACTTAAGCAGTGATGATCGTTACATGATCAAGACGATGAAAAAATCCGAAGTGAAAGTAATTCTCCTTATCATTAACTAGTCTTGTTTAAACACATTGTTATGTAGTGTTATGCTTTTTGTTGCTTTTTGTGCTGTCATACCGAGTATATCTGGCTCATAGAAGTTATGAACGGGATTTGAGATATCATACCGTCATACCCTTATCAAAAGTGATTGATAAGGGGGTTGGCCAGGAAAACCATCGACTCAAGAACAACCCGCAATTGCAAATGAAAAGACATGACCTAGTAACATGCTCATCAAATAAGTCAAGTAATCGTGTATTATTTGACCACGCCATAGTTTCTTTACAAAGTATACTAATTTTGTTCAGGTATGTTTCAAATGCAGGTACTTATAAGGATGTTATCAGCATACTATAAACATGTTCGAGCCTTCGAGAACACACTAGTGACCAAGTTTTTCGGCCTTCATTGTGTGAAGTTAACGGGTACAATTCAGAAGAAAGTAAGATAAGAACTTTGCTAGCTAGCTACTATAGTTTTTCTTCTAGTGGAAATTGTTGTTCTTGCTAGGCTGTTAATGATGCACACGAGTCCAGGTACGCTTCATTATCATGGGAAACTTGTTTTGCACCGAGCATACCATTCATCGACGTTTTGACTTGAAAGGATCTTCACTTGGTCGTTCAACTGACAAACCGGAGGAAGAACTAGATGCAAGTACAATACTCAAAGATCTCGATCTCAACTTTATATTTCGATTGCAGAAGTCATGGTTCCAAGAGTTTAGCCGGTATATACCTATTAACTTTATATTTTGATTGCAGTAGCTCTGGAGCTACAACCATCATTTTAAACTTTTGGTTGAATTGGTTTCTTGACATGGTATCAGATGTCCAGGTCATCGGTAGTATATCAGCTTAAGATTTTGGTTGTAGCTCCATTAATACAAATAATTGATCACTAGTGCTATGTATACAGACAAGTGGATAGAGATTGTGAGTTTTTGGAACAAGAGAGAATTATGGACTATAGTTTGCTGGTAGGCCTTCATTTTAGGGAAGCGTCTAAGGCAGGCGACTTGATTCCTTCTGGTGCTCGGACTCCTACAGGTTAGTAACAATCGCACATACTCCTCTGTCTCATTGAATTCAATATAACAAAGAGAGTGACATTTTTAAGACGTCAAAAGAAGTTGTCACTTTTCTCGAGTTTCACTAGGGAGAGTGTGTGACATTACACTCATGATCAAGCATCGTTTCGATTTTTAGGTGATGATATCGAGAGCGATCAACCTCGACTTTCCAAAGTAGATATGGATCAGCTCATTGACCCTGCTTGGTAAGTGACATTACATATCAAACTTGCATCTAGATTATGATCAATGTAAAGCACTAAAACAAAGCTAGTGTTAACACACATTTGTGTTTTTTCTCAGGTGGGCTAGTGTTAGGTTAGGAATAAATATGCCAGCTCAAGTTGAGAGAGCGGTAAAAAAAATGGATGGTGAGACAAGTATTTTGGAACCAATTGGAGAATTCTATGATGTTGTTATGTTCTTTGGGATTATAGATATACTTCAAGACTATGACATTAGCAAAAAACTCGAGCATGCTTATAAGGCTATGCAATACGATGCGACCTCAATTTCAGCTGTAGATCCAAAACTCTACTCTAAACGTTTTCGTGATTTCATTTTTAAAATTTTCGCAGAAGATAATTAAAAGATAAGTACAACACATTTATAGACCTGAGCACGGGCGATCAACCTTCAGTGTAGGCCGCTCTTAAGTAGCTTCTTTTGGTTATCAACACGTTTATAGACACAATTGTAACATATACGATAAGTTCTCCAGGAGATTTTGTTCGAGTTGAAACGTGTACGATTTTCTAGTCACTTTGTAAAGAAATTCCATATAGTCCCTTGTCAAGCACGAAAACTCGAAAAAAGGAGCTTGCAACATAATTATGAAGTAAAATGATAATTGACAATGTTTTTTTTGGCTTTGTGATAGATGCTTATGTGCATGTAAACAATGTAGTTTCACAGTGACATATTTAGGAAAAAAAACAAGTGATGTCAATTTAAATAAAATAAAATTATTGGGTTTTGATCCCTGGTTACATATGTAGATGATAATAGATTGCTGGTTAACTCATCTAGGACATATTTATTTGTAATATTTAATTTTATTTTGTATCTAAGTGATGTCAACCGACCTTAGTGACATCACACTAGATCCGCCACTGAATGTACACATCTGAGCTTTGAATTAGTTCTACAACAAACAAATTACTAGTAAAACAACATTGACATCATCATCGAATTTTCGTATCATCAACAAATCGTATCATATCTTGTTCAATTTAGCAAGAATATAGACAGTGGTAGAGGTAACTAAAGGGATAAAAATTTCATTAGGCATAGCTCTAGGAATTAGTCCTTGTTTGATGAGAAATGCAGTTGCAGGAACTCCAAATATGCCAAGAATAATGTCTTTTGCACCAATGCCTGTAAATCCTGTGTGTATCATTACATCTTGTAGAATTTTTTGGAACTCATCTTTCTTCAATATCTTTCCTACACCTTTGTGATGTTTCTGCATATGTGACACCCATATGAGATTAGGGCTATGCCTTACTATTGGACTCCTTTAAAGGGTCAAGCACGTTAATTTTTTAAATTTTTTTAACAGTTGTATTCGTATAGTAGGCTGACTCGTAAAGAAAATTAGTGAGTCTACAGGCTAATTTGGAGCTAGAATATGTACGTACATGTGGAAAACATAATGGGGACATAAAATTTTTATACGGTCATATTCATATAGCAGGCTGACTTGTAAAGAAAATTAGCTTGTCTAGAGGTTTTTGATGGGTTAGTTATTTTGGAGTTAGAACATGTACACGCGAAAAAATATGATTAGGACAAAAAATAATGCAATATTATTCAGTATAAAATATTGGATCTTTTTGGCAAATAACTGTTACCCTCTGACATATTTTAATAATTTAGTGAATTGCGTCTATATTTCGTGCACCACAAATAAATTAAGTTACCTAAGAATTACATCATAGCATGTTCGATCGTTATACCAAAACTAATATACTATGTAATAATTTTGGTCTATTCTAGAAAATGTAATAAATTTAACAGAAAAGTAATTTAAATATTCAAGAAAATCCAATACTCACATAGAATGCTTGTTGAAGAGCTTCTTCGGATGGTACTCTAAATTGGGTGTTGCCAAGATCTTTATTGATCTGTCTGTTCACCAAATCAATCCAAGAAATTGTACAAAAAATCAGTATTTTGGTACTAACATAGGTTTCCATCAATCATTGTATTTTATATAGTATTAATTTATAAATAAATTAAAGTGAATAAAATTATTGTTGTTGGAATAAAAAAAAAAAGATTGGCCATAGTCCATCTATAAATAAACGACAAAAAGCGTGTCCGACGTAGTAGTTTAACTAGTTAATGCCATAATATGGCTAAAATACAACTTCATAAAATTGTCACTATTCGATAAAGTAGAACTTTAAGTAGCTTTTAATGATGGATATTTTAGTTGTTTTCAGAATGTTACAACTTGTAGCATTCTAATATAAAAAGTTGCAGCTAGTCTCTTGAGTGACCGTTTTTTAGAGAGATGTGTCTCAAGCTCCAATTCATTAAAGATTAATGCCTATATTTTTAATGTCCATTTACATTATCCTTAATGCTTATTAACCGCATTCTTAATGCCTACTTTCAATATCTTAAATGTCTACTTAAATCATTCTTAATATACTTAAAATATTTTAAAAAATATAAATTGGACCGGCCCAATTAGAGATGGTCACTCAAAAAGACCGTCTCTCACAAGAATTTGTAAAAAAGTTATGGTCTAAAATCTTTTCAATATTTTTCTGAACAAATTATATCCCAACAGTTACCATTAATACTATAATTAATTTATGTAGCAATTTAGACAGCAAGATATCCAACAACTATAATTATACATGTTGAGCTACCTACACGGCTACACCACTAACAAATAGTTTCCAGTTTCAATCATTTAGTATTTGATAAATCAGTTAGCTGAAACAATTTGTTCTTATAAATTATCTTATTTATAGACGATTAATTACACTAACATGTTTAATATTAACAATTTAAATTAATTAATAAAATTAACTGATGAAATCAAAACATGGAAAATTTACAATTTAGGACGTACTCGGCTACTTCACAAACAGCTCTGTAGAAATCAATGAAAACCCAATCCTTGGTGTCACAATTCACATAATATCTTTGTGCTGTTGCATCTATTATTTTCGCCATTTTAGCCTCGCTTCCTATTTACAATAACCTATCCAAAATTAGATAAAATAGTGATGAAATATTTTTGCTTTAAATTAGTGAATCAACTTCTTTCTAATTTATGATTATGATGTGGGCTCACATATAAACAGTCGATTGAGACCCCGCTCATTAAAAATCAATCAAATTAAAAGATAATTATAAGTCGATCAAATTAGAGATGATTTCTCAAACATAAGAATTTGTGTTAGTGCAATTTGTTTTTGAAGATTTGTCTCCTTTGCTTTTTCTTATTCATCTAAATTATGTTGAAATACATAGCAAATAATTTTCAATAAAATAAGTTAAAATCAATACTTGATACAATAATACTCCTACTTCATTACTTCAATGTATCAAGTGACTCCCATCTATTAGAGGGGGTTTGGGAGGTCTAATATACTTAATTTTAATCTTGTAAGTTGTTAGTGATTAGTCATTATCATCACCATTATATTTAGTGTATTTCACCTTAGAAAATTATGATCAGGGTCTGGGGAGGGAAGGACGGCGGCAACTCATCCCCATAAAGGAGAGCGCGACCAAAAGATCCTTTGACTCGAAAAAGAATAAGAGAAGTTTCTGCAACGAATAGGACCGAGTGAGGCTTGTTAGTGATAAGTGATAGCACTAACAAAGAGGTTGACTCGTATTGCGATCATAATTTTCAAATTTAGCAATTTTTATCAATATATCTTGATCCGAAAAATGAATAATTTGTAAATGATAAGTTAAATGCGTATAAATTATGATTTACTAAATTAAAAATAAGAAGAGATTATAGAATACCAGGAGCAAATTTCTGCAATGACTGGCCCATTGTTGAATATGAATTTGGTTTTGTGAAATGGTTTTGAAAATAAAACGGATTGCAAAAATGAAACCTAAAAAGATTAATATAAGAAACTTAAAAGACTTGTGGGTTGAGAATAAGTATAAATCCATTTCCTCCAAATGAAGGCACCTAAACCTAATCATCTTGGTATACCCTAAACTTCTTGATCTACCCTCATTCTTTGCTATACTCTTACGATTTGGTCAAGAATAATGTTCAATTGTTTTTTCATTTGTGCAAGGTAGTATTTTTTTTATTTTGAATAATAAGAATAATATTAAATCATTAGAGACTATCTCATCGTGAAACATGTCTTACACATGAGTTAAATAATTCAATAAATAAATATTATGAGAATACAAACTCTTTGTTTAAAGTCGTCTTATTAAAAGAAGGTTTTTCACAATAGTATCTCGTAATTAAATATAGGGTAAGAATAATAACATGACCGGCTAATAGTAGTAATAGCTAGGGGCTTGGCCGTGCAGCCCACCCTAGCAGTCTATTTTATTTGAGTTTGGGTCTTACTATTTTTTTTTATTATATAAGTATACTATTATATTTATAACCATTAAAATAATAAAAATTTGGTGGTTTAATGCTAAGTAAAGCTTTAATATTGCATACGTTAGAGTAAGTCTTTTTAGCAACTACTTTTAATAACTAAATATTTTGTTTTATATATTTTTGGTCTGATTCATTTTAATTTATCACTTCGCCTTTAATCAATAATAATATTACTAGTGACTTTTGGTTGTTGTTGTTATTATTATTAGTAGTAGTAAGCGAGAATGTGTTTGCGAAATTGCCTATTTTATACTTCTTTGTTATAATCTTTTATATAAATATTTATTCCAGGTTCAATTTTGAGATTTTATATATGGGCTATAGATAAAAGTTTAAATATAAGCCTTCTAAACAACCAAAGTAAAATACATAATTTTTTTCATTAAAATTTGCTATTATAATTATTAAATGAAAGTGATTATGAGATGAATCAACGATTCGATAATGTTTATTGATTAGGTCAATTAAAACTTACTATAGTTAACTTTTATTTTCAATATAATTATGAGTTTGAATGAAATAAATCATTGAAATTGATGTTGAAGATTCTTAGTTGTCTGCTGAACGAAAAATCTATCTAATTATATAGTGATGATGATGATAGGTGATCAATTTACAGTGTCAAGTTCTAAATTTCAATCATATAAAATCGATATATTAAATCAAAACAAAAAGTGAGATGTTGTTGCTACTATGTTCTTCCCATATTGTTTAAGACTAGGAAAACAAAGATTGTGTTTGACGAACAACTGATAACTACTGGTAGCTGAAAATTGATTATAGTTGCTGATTTACCAGCTGTTTTTATAAACCGGTTAAACCAACTAATTTTGAAACCGCTGCTATGAGCAGCTTGTTTAAAAACAGCTTATTTATAACATTAAATTATTTCAACCAACTAATTTACAAAACATAACCATTGGATAATTTGACCACCCAACCCTCCAACTATATCAAAATAAGCTAAAATTGTTCAATTAGTTATTTTGCCAAACACTCCTATTACTTATATAGATTTACACATAACATTTTGTGCCTTGTACAAACAATTTTTATTTTTATCTTTCAAATATTGAAACTTAGCCGGTACAACGTTTGAAAAATTAGTTTAAACATTCAAAGAAAATGTCATCGTAAGAGTATAGAGATGCTCAATGAGATACTCAACTCAAGTAATCAATTTTTCAATGGGACCCACTCTTTTAACTATTTGGTCATAAAAACATAGAAGTAAAATATTATGTGGCACTTAAATATTGATTTTTAATAAAGTGATAAATATTTTATACTTAAGTTTATAAGTGTTGATTTAAGTTATTGGGTTAATTTTGACTTAAAAATTTTAAGTTGGTTTCAAATTGAGTCTTATGTTAACATTAATTTTTATATAATTTTAAATTCATTTTAAAATCAAATAAAGTCAAATTAAATTAAATAGTCAAATAAATATCAAATAGTCAATGAATAAATTTTTTCATTAAAAGGCACTACTTTGACCAAAAGTTCTCTAAACAAGGTCGTGATTGATACAAGGCCATAAATATCAAATATATATGACACTTAAATTTGATTTTTTAAAAATAAAGTGATAAACATTTTATATTTAAGCTTATAGATATTCATTCGAGTCATCGGATCAATTTTAGTTCAGATATTTCATATCAGTTTAAAAAATCAAATATTATATTTACATTGATTTTTATACTATTTAAAATTCATTTAAAATCGGATAAAGTCAAATTTAATTAAAAGATCAAGTTGATATATATGTTTTAACAAAGGTTTTCATCAAAAGACACTACCTTGACTAAAAGTTCCAAAACAAGGCCAATACAAGAAAACATTAAACATGATGACACTACACCACTAGTAGAGTGTAGAATGTTGAGTATAGTTTGAAA
The DNA here is from genome assembly GCF_026212465.1 of Amaranthus tricolor. NCBI lineage: Eukaryota > Viridiplantae > Streptophyta > Magnoliopsida > Caryophyllales > Amaranthaceae > Amaranthus > Amaranthus tricolor. Next base: position 43,168,963 of record NC_080047.1, read on the forward strand.
TTTGTAATCCCAAAGTATAAATACAGAGCAAAAGTATGAATCCGCAATGACTTCAACCTTCATCAAAGGTTAAATCCAAAGAAACACTCGTCATAAAAATAATCTTCTTTATCTAGAATCTAGATACCTCTTGAACATTATAATTTGATATAGAACTTACAAGTATCTCTCCTTTGTCCTCCCAAATTTGTCCATTTGTCATCCTTTTCTTTCACTTGGATGTTCTTTCCATTGTTTTTCACAAATCTTGTCATCTTCTTCTGACACCCACCGCCTCTGTTTTTCCTTTCTTTACCCCACGTTCTTTTCTTCTTATTAAATTATTAATACCCATCTTCTTATTTTTCTGGGGAAGAACAAAGATTCAATCTTTTCTGCTATTTTTCAAGTTAAAGATTCAATTTTTTCTATTTTAAAGGTTTTTTAGGCCCTCTTTTTTTAATTTTTGTTGGGTAATTTCAGTAGTTATGGCGGGAAAGGGAAAGGATGATACTCAATTTTCAATGGAAGATGAAAATGATTTAGAAGATCATAAAGTTGATGCTAATGGGGTTCTCCTTAGTTGTAGTGGTGATGATAATGATGATGATGATGATGATGATGTTGATCTTATTGATGACGACGATGAAGATAAAAATGAAATGTTTGTTTCTCAAAATTGGCCTCAAAGTTTCAGGTTCTTTCTTATTTTATTTTATCTTTTTAATAATTTTTTTTGATATTTTTTCCCATGGGAGTATTGCTTGTTTGAGATAGTTAGATGCATTGTTGTATGGCTAGCAGTTATTACTGGTGAAATAATTGGGATTTCATTTTCTAGTAATGTTGGAATTTAGTGATGCTCTTACTTTTTAGTTAAGTATGAAGAGAATATACTTTTCAAGATTTCATATGAAAAAATGGATGCTTTTTGAGTGTTTTTTGTTCCTTGCTTAGCCTTTTTCACAACATGAGTTGGGCTACATGAAGTCATCAACCATTAGAATTTAGAAGTGGTAGTGCAAGTGCCAAAACCAACTAGTACATGTTATAGCCCATTTCTTGTCTTACACTTTGAAGAGAGATGATGTGTGAGGTTTCACTCCATGAGGTGATCAAAGATATACAAATGGAGTGCCTTAAACAAACAAGGCAAGAGATGCCTTGAACAAGGCAAGAAGGTGCACAAGAAGGGTTTTGGTTCATCCCTTGAATGAGGCACAACACACGAAGAAGTCGGAGAATGAACTGATGATGGCGCTCATTCGAGCACATATAGTGCTTGTCTGAGCACTCTGCACTCTGGTGTGGTGCCAACTCAGACTTTATGTTTTGGTCGATACTTGAGGGGCAAGTAGTCCATTTGTCCTACGATTTGTTCCACTGATTTAGAGGACCTATATAAGGGCCTGAATCATCATTGGGAATGTAAGAGAGGGAGGCTAATACAGAACAAGCAACTACGGTAGAAAGCGAAAAAAGTTTCTTCTCTGTATTAGAGTGTGTTTCCACTAAAGGTGAAAACTTTGGGCTTGAGAGATTGTTCTCAATGTGGGGGTTGGAGTACGTGGCAAGTTGTTTATTGGAGTACGTGGGCAATATTTTCTTTTAGTTAAGTGCTAGCCTGTAAGCCAATGTTTTTTTATGCACAATAAGTGCTGTTAGATTCAACATGATTAAAAAAAATATAGTGCCCGCTCTTATTAAAGCCACATATTTATAGTTTTTTAGTTTCAGATCATAATGTATCATCGTAAAATAACTCATTAATGATTAGGTATACCACATATTTCGAGGACTCGGCCAAAAGAAATACGTGCTCCTAACACGTAGATAATGTGTACATATTTCAAGGGTTAATCAAAACAAATACCTTGTTTTTTACAAGGCCAGATTGCATACACCAGACCGCACAAACTTTGCCTAGGTGGAACCGTGGAAGTCTAGGTTGGAGCTATTTAATGCCATTGGGTAAAGGAATGTTGTGCATAAAAAATAAATTAGGAGGGTTTCTTAATTGATTTTTAATTGATTTTGAAGCTTACCATCCTTAGTATATGTTTGGTTGTTCTTAATGGTTGGAAGTAGTTTTCCACTTTTTCTCTTTTGACCCCGATGTTTTTCCGAAACTACGAATATAACAACAAAATCAAGTTGGAGCTTGTGAAACTTTTCACAAAGTTGATATGGACTATTATGTCGGAGGGCTTGGAGCTAATGATGGCGATGTTCATGTGAAACATGATGTAATCACGCGCAAGTCATTAGTTTTTTAAATGGTCTATTTGGTTACATCTCTGAGAATAGTGTACAGCAATGCAGGAAATGTTACGTATTATGTTGGTGCACAATAATCATCCAGTAAATATTGAATGTTGCTTTATACATTTTACATAAGCAGTTCATGTATCATGAAAGTTACATGTCATCTCATATCTAGTCTCTAGACCTCTATTTTACCATTTAACTTGTTACATAAATGTCTAGATGTTAGAGGATCTTCATGATTGCATTTTCATGTTTTTTTACAGAGAGACGACAGACTCTTATACGCTTGCTGCATCCCCGGGATTTGGATTGCTTGGTCGCACTCCAAGCATGCTTAGCATGCGCAGCAAAAGTAACTTAGATGTTGATGGAAATAGAGCTCTTTTGCTTCCTGAGTATGGGAGCAGGTACAAGAAAGAAGAATATGACAAGTTATCTAAAGGGTCATCAAGGATATCTAATTTAAAATCATTGTACGAAGATCTTGGCGGAGAACTACCACTTGGCCAACAATGCACCTTTACTCAAACTGTATTCAATGGTGAGAATGTCTTTTTGGTTTCGTAACCCTTGGTTTTTTGTGAGAATGTCATCAAGGAGCTCTTTTGTTTCCTAAGATGTTGCCCGTATGACACTTTCTTTTTTGAACTTTCGGATTTGTTGCACTTCATGTCTCTCTAAGAGACTTCCCAACCCTACGGACTAACTACAAAATTTGCCGCTCTTTTTATGTTGTTGAAAACTTATAATCTACCAATCATGTAATTATGTAAGTGATTATATGACAAATTTTATCTCTCTTGCCCTTCCCTTCAAATCCGGGGGAGGAGACCACATGTTTCGAGTTTTTCTTATAGCTGAAAATATATGTGCCGAGTTTCCTAGTTGAGATTTCCTATGCTTGTTTTCCTATAGGGTTAAACGTGATGGCCGGAGTGGGGCTTTTATCTACTCCATATACTATAAAAGAAGCTGGCTGGCTGAGCCTCGTATTCTTATTCCTCTTTGCAATAGTATGTTGTTATACGGCCTCTCTTATGAGACATTGCTTTGAAAGTAGAGCCGGGATTATAACTTACCCTGACATTGGTGAAGCCGCATTCGGGAAATATGGACGTTTATTTCTATCTGTGAGTTCCTTAATCATGTTTTCCGTCAAGTTATCCTTCTTCCATCCATGTTATCATATTGTTAATTTTCTATTTTCCGTCTTGCAGATTGCCTTGTATGTGGAGCTATATGTAAGTAAAAGTCGCTAAATTTGATTATTTATAGTACTATTTACCCTCAAAATTCACAAAATATTATATATTGTGCAGTCATATTGTGTCGAATTCATTATTTTGGAGGGAGACAATCTTTCTCGGCTATTTCCTGGGGCGGACTTACATTGGGGTGGTTTTAACCTCGACTCTACACATATGTTTGCATTGCTAACCGTCCTTATTGTTCTACCAACAGTTTGGTTGAAGGATCTACGAGTAATTTCTTACCTTTCAGGTGGTGTATTTTTCTATGTTCTCGCGTCCTAAATATTTTTTCTTTTGATTTTACTTTGAAATAACCCGCAATATTCGTGCAATTTTATTGATATTTACTGCAGCTGGTGGAGTTATTTCGACAGTGTTGATTGTGTTTTGTATTCTGCTTCTTGGAACGGTGGATGGAATTGGCTTTCATCACACGGCAAAAGTTGTGAACTGGAATGGAATTCCATTTGCTATTGGCGTGTATGGATTCTGTTATTCAGGTCATGCAGTTTTCCCAAACATCTATCAGTCGATGGCTAACAAGAAACAGTTTACGGCAGCGCTAATGATCAGGTACATAACCTTAATTTATGATGTGTACTACTTCTATTATATCTATGCCATGCTCTCTTCTACATCAAAAGGTGATATTTAAGTTAAAATCAGTTTATAATAAGTGATTTTCAGTTTTTAACAGTCAAAATCACTTTTAGTCCGTAGCACAAAAATGCGATAACGGTTGTGATCGTGGTAACGAGATCATGAAGCTATTGCAATAGTGATGTGGTTGTAATAACGCCAAATATCGGGCAAAAGCATGGGATATACCTTGAATCAGCCCAAATCGATTTTTTTTTCTTACAATCTGGGAAATATCGGTCCTTTTTTTTTTCTTCAAAACCTTTACTACGCGGTTGATGCGTTGCGATGCATCTGTTTTAGTCGGCGAATTAGTTTTCATTAGTGAAGCCCAGTACCCACAAGTGTTGAAAACAATAAAGATTTTCCAAAATAAATTTGAATCACTTCGAATGAAGAAAAATTAGCTTAAAATAGTCAAATTGAGGTTCGATTAGTTGACATAAAATTTGTTCAATAAAAATCACGTTAAGAGCATTATTGTTCCCGTTTCGTTTCCCCTTTTGATGTGAACTTGTTATCCATTGTGCAGTTTTTCTTTGTGTGTTCTGATCTATGGAAGTGTCGCTGTTATGGGATATCTCATGTTTGGACAAGGCACATTATCTCAAATTACTCTAAACATGCCAAAAGATTCCGTTGCTTCTAATGTCGCCCTCTGGACAACCGTAAGTAATGGATTTCAATATATTTGTCTCAGTTTCATCGATTTTTAATCAAGTACATCATAGGGATTTTCTCAACTTTTTTTTCGTTTTCGTGCAGGTGATCAACCCATTTACAAAATATCCTTATCTATAAATTTTTGTGTCGTTTTTGGGTCAAATGCATATACACACACATACACACATGACGTATCACGTATGTATGTAATTTACATGTATCTCCTGTTGGATTGTTCTTATTTGCTTCCTTGACATTGGACACATATGCGTTGCTGATGAACCCACTAGCTCGAGGTTTAGAAGAGTTGTTGCCTCCCCATATCGCGAACAGCAACTGGTGTTTCTTCACCCTAAGGACCATTCTTGTCGTTTCCACACTTTGTGTAGCTTTCCTTGTTCCCTTTTTCAGTAAGTGCTTTCCTTGACATTCCATTGCGTGCGCGTAGAGGTGTTTAAAACAAACCCGACAACCCGATTTTCACCCGACCTTGTAAGTTGTAACCCCGAACTCTATTTGACTTGACTTAAAAATGTATTTACCAGTATGCAAAAACCAATTTGGATACAAAACATGATTTTGAACCGACTTGAAACACCTGACCTGAAACCAACCCGATGATCCGAATGAACACCTCTATACTTCTGAGAGTTTCAACAATCTTATGTCTTGGCTGCTTTGACTATGCACAAGAGGGTGCAAAATTGGGTCACTCATACACAATATTTTCTTTTGCTGGCAGGTCTTTTGATGGCATTGATCGGTTCACTTTTGAGCATACTTGTGGTAGGCTTGCTCATTCCCTTAATAAATTAGTTACATGCTATATTTTTGAACATTGCAGCTTGGTATAATTACGGTGTTTTTAGAAACATACAAAAGATATTTGTGGAGCTAAAAATGTTAAATAAATTGGCAAACGATTTAAATTGAGAAAGACGTAAAGAGCCAAAGAAAATTTAGTTGAGCACGTGGCAATATGAGGTAAATATTGAGAGGAATGTTCGAGTAAAACGCAAGAAGCCAAACTATTTGTGGAATGTAGTCGACTAAGAGAAGTGCAAATAAAGCTCAAACGATATTAGCTAAATCGTGTTGAGTTGGGATGCTCAACGGCTCAAGCCACAAATACTTGCATAGATATGCTTGAGATCCTTTGAGTAATCGCGAGCTCTCGTTTTGCATTATTTTTTATCGTAAAGTCATGAGATGTTATTTAGGTACATAGCAAATTATCCGTAGCTAAATTCTATTATATATTCATATTAGTTCGGTAGCTAAATCATAATGTTTTTTCTTTATATTCGATCCTTTTATGGTGCAGGCTGTAATCGTTCCAGCAGTGAGTTTTTTAAAAATTGTGGATAAGAAGGCAACAAGGATGCAGGTTTGATAAATCATTTTGTTTCGCATACGATTGTAGATTAGTGAGTGTTATGTTACCATATTTAGATTAAATGATGTTTTACTCGATCTTTGGGTTTATTTAGCAAATGACTGTTTATTATAGTTGGCTGGTCTTTGGAAGTATTGGAATATTAGTAGTTATGGAGATATTTGGTAAAAATTAGGTCTTAGCTGTTGGCTATAGTTGACCGGTTTAGTCGATCTTTAACCCAATTGTTATGCAGATGTTCGATATAAAATAGTTATTGGTTGTTGGCTATTTTTGTTGATAAAAACTGGTCAAAAAGTAAAAAGGCAATAAATAAGCTACTCACTTTGATTTTGGCTTGAAACTAGCTTTTTAGCCGGCTTAAAGTCATTTATCAAATATCTTTTGCATTTTGACCAGCCAAAAAGCCAAAAGACAAAAGTCAACCAAAAAGTTAATGATTTTGACTAATCATTTCAGTTAAGCTACCTTGCTACAATAGCGAGCAGCCGAGCACTACCCGCTCAACACTATTATAGACTGCATCATTAAACATATGATTCGCCCTTTCGTTTATGAACACCCTTGCTATTAATCATGTACCTCGTCCTATGACACTTCTGGATGATGTTCTTTTTGCTTTCAGGTGATAGTTAGCTATGCGATTGTCGTGTTCGGTGTTATCAGCGGAATCATGGGCACTTATTCTTCGGTTAAAAGCATTATCGAGAGTTACTGATATATTGAACTGGCGAATTGATTCATACTAGCTGCTTATGTATTCATTCATGAACTCGAACGATTTGTTCGATTGATCGTATACTTATTAGGGGTAGTTAGGTTGCGTATTATAAATTGCTCCATACCCTACGTTATCGAACTACAATCTAGATGGCTGTTGATGTTTATTGTAAAATCATATATAGAAAATAGTTCACAGTTGTTATGACACAAAACTGGCTGCATCTTTCCCTGGAACACAAGTTAAGAGTTTCCGGTATTTTTTGTATGCCTATGTTTTTCTATTACTTTTTTTTCGTTTGAATTTGTATTACAAAATTCAAAAAGCTCTCATATATATATATATATATATATGAATCTTATGGTGAAAACTCAAACAAACTGAAAAAAATATAAAAAGAGCTAAATGTTTGCTGGTCATACGAAATATTCTGTGTTAAATTACTAAGGATCTATCTATAAAAAATAATATTTTAACAATTTTTACGTTATTTTAAATCATACACATATTAACAAGTTTTACTTCTATTTTTTTTTTTAAAAAAAAAAAACTTATAGTCAAGTACATGAATCATAAAATAGTCTTAGTGATTGTATATATTATTTTGTTTTCCCGATACTTCATTTATGATTAAAAACGTTAATCTATACATATTCTTTTTTGTTGTGTTCTTCAAATTATTTTTGGTCTTCTTTTAGTCTTTTAAATTTTAACTTTTTATCATGTTTTATTAGCTTGTCAACTCTACTTTAGCACATATTCAATACACTGTCAAAAAATTTCTCTAAATTTTGTTTTTTTTTCAATGTTGGCTGAATAGCTACAATTGTTGGGTGCTTTGACCAGTAAAAAATACTAATTTATTTCTAACTATTTAACTATCTGTTTCTGCCAGTTGCTATAATAACTAAATTTTTAATTAATTTAAAAATTATTTATCAAATACTATTTTTTCCTTTGATTGCTTAATTAGTCAAAATAAGTCGTTTAGAAAGAAAATCATTTAAACTTTTTATGCAGGTGATTGTTGTCAAGTTAACTTTATTAACACAATCAACAATAAGAACTTCGTTATATAATATTATTTCAAGTATTATTGCACCTTTATTAAAAATTCTGATTTTCTCCCTCCACCCAAAATTACCAAAAAAAAAAAAACAAACAATTTGTTAGATTTATCAAAACCACAAAAAAATTTCGCCCCAAACTTTATTTCCCCATTTTTTAAAAAAATTAGAACTAACTCAAGAATCAAGTTTTATCTTAAGTCTTACGATCAAATATATCAAGCTCTCTCCTTCCGTTAACCCTACCCAAGATCGCCCCTTAGATTTATGAGGCTGAAGCAAAATAAATACAATCTGTTTTCTATGAGACCATCTCACAGTGAAACAACTTCAAAATAAAAAGCCCATAAGTTAAAAGTTTTTATATTGAGCTATTTAACCAAATATAAAATATGTCTCACGGTGAAATTGTCTTATATAAAATAATAAAAATACATTTGTGAAATATCACTTATAAATTGTTTACTACTAAATGTAGTATATTATGATGGACCCTTAATTATTATCTAATACAATATTTTTTTAGTATTTTTGGATCCTTAATTATTATCTAATACAATATTTTTTTAGTATTTTTGGATTGGTCTCGGTTACAAATCGCTCTTACACCTACAAAATAAAATAAAATAAAATAAAATAAAATAAAATAAAAACTCAATCTTCCCCTTCTCCACATTTGTAATCTGATTGTAACCAACATCACATCATCCAATTAGCCATAATTTTTAAGACAAATTATACTTCTAATTTCTATTTATTTTTCCTCTCTCTTTCTGCGAAGGGCGAAGGGAACAATAATAAACCGTAGCATATCCTCCTCTTTCATCCCTTTCTGGGAAAAAAGAAAACAAAATTTATGAAGAACAATGTTTAGTACCATTAAAATCAAATTTTAGTCAAGAACAATTCATGGGTATTACTGGGTTATTTCTGAAATTGGTTGACTCATTGATTGATTGATTAAAGGATTAATCTTTTTTGTTTTTGATTGATTTAAAAAGGTGGGTTTAGTTATGAGATTCGTTATTATAAATGGGTTCTTTTGGAGTTTTTGAGAAAGAAAGTACAATGTCTGAATTGGTTGCTCGAACTGGTCGCCATCAACAACGCTATGAAGATGGTTGTCGCCTTGTTGCAGGGTATCTCTCTTAATCCCATTATTTTCTCTTTGATTGGTGTATTTAATTGTTCAAGTGTGGTTTTTTATTTTTATTTTTGTTCATGGGTTTGTGTGTTAAGAATTATTAGGAAATGCATCTTGGTTTCCAAATCTAAATTTCATGCAATATTCTTTGTTGTTTTGTATTTTAAAGCTTCCCATTCTGCCAATGTATAAGTTATTGAATGTAGTGTTGAATCAAGAGCCAAATTCCTGAAGATTGGCTCCATTCAGCAACTTATGTGCTTGAATTGGCTGTAATGAGATCAGCTTGTTGTGAGTTTTGTGGCTTCGAACACGCGTGCTCTGCTGTAATTTGAAGAGGTTTTTGTTGAAAGCCTTTAGATGAGAGGAACTAGTGTGTTGTGTGCAACCTCCAGGTTCTAACAGAGTTCCATAGAGAAAATTAGACGGGAAAGTCTTTACTTGAGGGTAGTAATTTTCAATAGCTCTTGTTAGAACTAAAAGAGAGATTTCTCCATGAGCTTGTCATTGAACTTATAAAAGTGCCTTTAGAGATAAGTTGGTTGTCATCATTCTGAGGAGAGAGAGCCATGTGAAGAGCAAGAGGGAGTTGAGAGTGTGATGATCTCATTTCAGTCTTATTGATGTATTTTGCTGAATTCATTGATAGAAAAGTTAATATTTTTGATGAGCGAGTAACTAATTATAATATGTTGTCATTCTAGTTGAGGTTGTGGGTGATTGGAGGCTAAAGTTTGAATCTTTGGAGTTGTAAGAGGGAGAAATTTAGGGTCAAGAGATGATGGATGGAGAAGCTGAGTGGGATTTTTTGAAACCCTAAGTGTGAGGAATTTGTATGATGTATTGAAATCTAAGCGGTTGTTTATTGGATTTTAAAAGAGTTAATTGCAATCGGGAAGAGCAAAGAAAAGAGATAAGATTTTTGTTGTTGAAGAATGAAAAATAGTAAGAAACAACTAGGTGTAGTAGCATTGAAGATTAGAAAATTCTATCAAAAGATGGTAAGGCCTAAGGAGGTGAAGACGAGAGGAAATTGAGTAAAGAGGATGGAAATGGTTGATTATGAAGACAAAATACCTTATTATTGCTACCAACTGGCTATATTTTTTTTGCAAGAAGTTGAGAGATGCCTCCAAAAGTTGAGAATTTTGAAGAAAAAATGTTAAGATGATCCTACGAAGAGAGTTTGGATGACGAGGAAGCCAGATAAGGTGGTAATGTAGAAAAGCTTAATGGGAGTTTGAAAGTCCCAATTAAGATGATGATGAAGATGAGGTGGAAAATAGCCCATCAGAGATAAAAAAAAGATGTCGATGAAGAAGAAGAATCCAATTGAGGAAAGGAAGGCAAATTGTACTTTCTTTTTGGGTGCTTTATGTGTGTTGTGTGGGAAGGAGAAACTTAGGAAAAAAGGGGGAGCTTCCCAACGATGATGAAGCCTAGGTGTTGATGACCAATGATGAGGACGAAGGTGAATGGGAGTTTGACTATGGGAAGTAATATCACATTTTTCGAGTTAAGAAGATGCTTATGAGCATGAGGGCTTGTGGAGATGAAAGTATGACCTTGACGCGAGGTGAGCATGAGGGCTTGTGGAGATGAAAGGATGACCTTGACATGAGGCGAAGAGATTAAGATTGAATCCATTAGAAAGATTGCATTGAAGATGCACAATGGTATCGTGAGGAGGTTAGGGAATTCAAGATATATGATAAAAGAGGAATCTAATCTCATTGAGGAAATTTGAAAAGAGGGGATGCACTATCAAGACTTATAGTTACAAAATCGCTAAGGGGAATATGATGGTATTGGAGGATTGATGTGTAACAATGGTTATTTGTTGCAATGTCTTTCCCTCCTCCCCTCGTCCTTATTTATAATGACATACCCTAATCTATAAATGCTAAAATACACATAATACCTTCATATCCTATATATGACAGCAATCTCTAAGAGTTCTCCGTAAGTTGGAGGTCACTAGTGATCGGAAAGAGAAAGTCACATATAGAACTAGAGAGCTAAGTGTGTGCTATCTAATGCTAGTTTTATTGACATTTTTTTTTGAGTTTATTAATAGAATAATTGTAATCGTTTAAGAGGGGGTCATTAAGTTACCCAAAAAATTTGTGTGTTGTTGTCGACACTTGGTTCCTACCATTGTTGGTTTGTTGTTTGTTCCTCTTAACCACAATATCCGATCCCCCCTAGTTATAACATGTGGGATGTTGCAAGGTTATTGTTAAGTGGTCCAACTTTCTATTTTACTTCGATTATATCAATGAAAAGGGTATCGGGAATATGGTCTAACTTACTACTTGTTGTTAGATTTGGTCATGCTTTTGTTCTTTGCTTATACAACAATTCCTGCCGAATGGTTTTTAAATTTTCTTGTTTTAGTTGAATGAACTGGGGCATTGTGCATTGACTGGATCAAGGCTTTGATCTTGGGATTTATTTTGGGGAAAGTTGATAAAATATTTAATTAATGAACTTGCTTGAAATTTGACTTGATGGCTCAGTGAAACATGTTTATAATTAAAGGGGTGTTTGGTATAGAGATTGGAAATGGAATGGAAAGGCAACCTTCTAAGAAGGGTAAGGGTAAGGATAATGGTTGTTGTTATTTGTTGTTTGGTATGCTAATGGAAAGGGAAACACCTATTAATATTGCATTATCCCTCCATAATCAGTACAACTGAAATATAATCTACCTTCATAGATATGATGACAAAAGAAAAAAAAACTACTATGAAACTTCAACTTTTTATATATATATAAATCCCAGCAAATTAACCATAATTGAAGAATTTGGGATTGAAGGAGTAAGAAAAGCAAATTGAAAATTTCCAGATCTTTACCCATAATTTTATTCCTGTTGCATTCAAAAAAGAGACTCAAAAAAAAATTAAAAATAGTGGGAGAGAGGAAGATGATATATTTTGTTAGTTAGGAGCACTTGAAGAAGAAAATATGATAGAAGAGAATCTAGCTTGAAGGTTTGAGTTTTAGAATGAAAGAAAGAAAATGTAACATTATTTGTTTTCACTAGTATTTACGAGGAAACAAATGATTGGTAATGGTTTCCGCTAGGTAACGGTAACGGATAGCCAAAAACCATACCAAATACTTTCAAACGGTAACGAATAGTTGAATCCGTTTCCAATCTTAAAATATTTGATACCGAACAACCCCTAAGAGTAGATCCATTTTGTTTTAATTTTTTGGTATGGTTTTGTTTGCTGTATCATGTAACTGGAGAATATAGAATATTTCTGTACTCGTTGCGGGCTATTCTCGAATAGTGGTGGCTTTGATATATTGAGCAAGAACAACAACTGTGTTCAATCTCATTGTATGTAGAAATCTAGTGATGTGCATGATCACATATTTAACTCGACAAGTTTGAAGTTTGAACACGTGGAGGGGTTATCTCTAGTTATGGATGTTGCTAAGAAGCATCTTAATGACGAAGTTGGATATGTTACCAGAAGAAATTTGTCGTATTGGAAATTTAAAAGTAGCAAAAGAAATCAGTGCTAGAAAATAGGTTAGTTCTGAATTGCGCTGATTCTTGTTTGTGAGCATGCACTAAATGGGTCTTTTTTTTACGTGTGATGGGCTACACCATGGATCGATTATTTATTTTTACTGTGAACATCTTTATTCTTGCTTTTTAGAGATTTTCTAGGATTTTAACAAGAACTTTATCTGCAGGTGTATCCCTTTTAGATATAGAAGTTGCGACGGAAGTGATGGAACAGAATTTGAGAAGCTTGTGGAAGTGCTTATGATCAACTCAACTAGTGGGCCTGGTCTTCTGTTTCCAAAGGTGAATTTGTTTACATATTTCTTATCTCTGACTCACTTTTATATCTTTTAGATTTGATTTTACGGAAATTGGAGGTCTCAAAACTATTGCTTCTAACTATAACGGCTAGAATATGTGTGATGGCTTACAGACACACACTCATTATATCAATAGATAGAGTATACAAAGTAGGATATGTGAGGAACGACCGAAGATTTTCCAATCACGATCCTAGATGAGATAACAAGACCTACATAGGGAGAAGTTCGACATTGCTTGTTGTTCGACAATGACATTGTATAAGCAGATGAAATTCCTTTTTAGTTACTGCTTCAACTTCTAAGTGGCTCAATTTTTCATCAGGATGTAGATCATTGTAGTAAGGTTAGAGGGAAAACTCCATCGAACTGCCATTAGACAATCACTACTATACGTGCTAGAATGCTGGGCATTTAGAATGGATCATTGTAGTAAGTTTAGAGGGAAAACTCCAAATTAAAACATCTCGAAGTTGCAGATGTTGAAACAAAATGAGATACTACGTCGCTTTTTGTTTAGTCATGTTCAAAGAAGATCGAAAAATTTATCGGATAAGTAGAAAGTTGGAACTTCTATAAACTTAAAAGTGGGATATGTAGGCTGAAATGACCTGAATAACAAGAGTGCAGACAACAACACAACAATAATGTCAGAGCCTTAATCCCAAAAGATTGGGATCGGCTACATGAACCAATATATAGTTCCAAGTCTTCTTCGGACTTCCTGCCCTCATGTTAAACGATTTTCTTTGCACATACCCAAACCATCTTAAACGATTATCGTTCATCTTTTCCTCAATATTTCAACTCCCTTGAGGTATGATCACTCATCCATCGAAGCATTCACATTTAAGCTACTCCCATCTTCCTAATATGATCCGTTCTAAGAGCCTAACATTTTGATCCATATAGTAGCATTGTTCTAATGGTCATTCGATAAAATTTTTCCTTTAACTTTAAGAGCACACCTTGATCGCATAATAATCCATCAGCCGTTCTCCAACAAGAGTGAAGAGTGATGTGAAAAATTGGGATTTGTAGAAACATATATGATATAACAATCTATAGCAATGAATGGAGCTGGACAATATATGTAAATTATCATGGAAATTTTAATTTTATTAGTTGAAGATGTATTAGATGTTACTAAATTTCCTTGGTGATGATTTCTACGCTAATTTATTTTTGTTCATATAGCAGAGGGATTATGGATTTGGCATTTTTGTGTTGTATGTGTTATTTTGTTTTTGCTTGCATTTTCACATATTTTCACCAGGAAAACTTTTCTCTGGTTATCGGTTTTTCTTATGTTTTTGCTCATTCATAAAACCCCAGGGAGGCTGGGAAAATGATGAAACTGTTGAGGAGGCAGCACGACGTGAAGCAATGGAAGAGGCTGGTGTGAAAGGCGACCTATTGGTATGTACTTTTATTTCATTCAGAACATTATGCTGTTCTTGCGGATAACGAGAAGTGTTCTCATAAAAAACTAAGTAATGCACTTGTGAACATCAAAAAGTTCGTTTTTTCGTATTCCAGGATTGTGTTGGATACTACGACTTCAAGAGCAAAACCCTGCAAGACGATTATAGTCCAGAAGGTTTATGCAAGGCGGCTATGTTTGCGTTGCTTGTGAAAGAGGAACTCGAGTATTGGCCTGAGCAGAGTACCCGCGAGCGGAAATGGTTAACCATAACTGAAGCGTTAGAATGTTGCCGACACCCATGGATGCGGGAAGCCCTTGAAGAAGGTTTCATGAAGTGGCATGCAAACAGGGTCGCAATCACCGAGTAAGAAGTCGAATTTTCACGAGTTATTTCAAGATATATTTTCAGGGTTTTTGTTGGAGCTTTTTTCGTTGAATTCCCTTTTCTGGGAAGGGATGACATCATCATCACGACATCACCATACCCAGTGTTTTACGCCCATAGAAAAAATGATTAAGATGAAAGGGATGTCGTCTCTTTTTTTAGTTTTCTCTCTCTTTTAGAAATCTATTTTGCCTCGAGTGGTTTTAAAGTACAAAGAAAAGGCATGTTGAGTTCCCCCATGGCCCCAACTGTTTTTAGAGTTGTCTTAATTTTGATTTCCATAAGAAAATTGTACATTGTGAAAAGGACTATGGAGATTAGACACAACTAATTGCTCTGTTTTTTTTGGTTTCTTGATGTGCAGCTCATTTTCTCATCTTGATTAAGAGTTAATACTCAATGCTAAACCAAATTCATACCTGATTTGGTGTATTTCTCAACATACTATGGTTTCGCTTTCGACTTTGGATGAGATGAAAAGATAAATTATATCTGTGGATAAGAATCAAAAATGGAGGGTAGGCTATGATTTTACTAGCCTTCCCTTGCTATGAATCAACTTTATTAACTACACACTTATTTTCTTTTTTTATCTTAACAATTAATTTTTACCATTCATTTATATTTTTATCCACTATAATTTTCTTTTCCACTAAAAATACAACAATTTCATCTAGGTGTTTGGTTATACTTCCCCCATTTTGCTATACTTGCTACATTTGACTTCTTCCGCAAGTCAATGTGTTATCTTAATCATTTATATATTAAAATATATACATCTAAAAATTATAAAAACTTAATATTATAAAAGCATGCGATTAGACGATTTAAATTAAATTTCATTTAATTATATTTTTTCTAACATATTAATCTCAATATATAAAATAAGTTTGAAAGATAAATAGCTATTTATCAAAAATTATATAAAGAATATTTGATAACGGATTAAATAGTAAACACTACAGAAGAGGGAGTACTCCTATTCCTATAAGACAAGGACATGGGCTCATAAAGTTGCAAGTGGGATATAGAGGTGTAGAATGATGGCATGCCCAATTACACAATAAACAAAAAGATTATGAGTACTCATCAACTTCAACGTCACATGCCCTCCACTTATTTGCGTGGATGGAAAACGTAACCATCAAGTCATTAGCTGTTTTTTAAGCCCTACATTTTTGGATTTTTATTTTCAATTATTGACATAACTTAAGAAACTAAACATTTAATAATTCAAAATAAATTAGGGTTTTAGAACTACATCTGAAGAGTTAATTATTTAATATCTCGGTCAAATTATATTTTTAGATTATTTTTAATTTGTTACTTTATAGAGTAATAAATTACTCAATTATAATTTTTCTTATATTTTTATTTTGCAGGTTAATCATGCTTTGAAACTATGGAGTGAGATTGATCTAAAAATTATTTATATTAATAATTGTTATGTTTCAATTCAAACATTTCAATTTCAATTGCTTAGCTTTTATATGGATTTGATTTGGGTTTGAAACTTTTTAACTTGTAAGACTTGTTTAGCTGGTTTAAATTTATAAAGTAAGTTTGTTTAGCCTTATATTTATATTTAAATATAGATGTGGCAGTATCTTTTCCATTATTTTGACTCATTTTATATTTTTCCTAAAAGTATTTTAAGAAAAGACATAATTATTGGATTGTCATAAGGACAATTATAAATCTACCAATCGGTAACAAGTTTAAAATCGATAACTTTTATTAAATAATTAATCAAATGTTATACTACATAATCCTTCCTTTTTTTCACTCGCATTATTTTTGTTATCTAACGATTCTTTATTGCTCACATTGTTTTTCTTTTTAGTAAAAATGTTATTTTATTACTTTCACTACTTTATTTGTGTGACCCACCTTTTAATTATTGAATAATGTATTATCTCCACTATAAACAAAATTAATGATAGTTTACACGTGTAAACTTTAATACATGTCTTTTAATGTTTAACAATTAGCTCTTTAATGTCATTATTAGTGAGAAATATTGAATTTTTCATCATTTTCTTCCCTAACTTAATTTATATGCAATTACACTTTTTTTTTATAGTTAATGAAATAGACCGTGAGAAGATGAGGGCTAGATGATCATAATAAAACTCGAGATCTTATCTAAAAAAGGTAAAACTTATTTTAATAAGGACAAAATTAAATTATCTTATGTACAATTATACCTAAACTAGTATATGTGCCCGTGCACTGCACGGATTTCTATCAGTTTGATGTTTAATATAATTTATATTTAAGAATATTATAAGTATTTATTTTCAAGTTTCAAAAATAATATATTTTCAATTTTTTAAAATTCAGTTAATTAATAAACAAATAAAATAAGAATGATAATAATATAATTGATGGATTTATGTATTAATACTGAATAAACCTAATTAAGCAATAAATATGTACATATTTAAATCGAATGTATTGCACTATATGTTATTTTGATAAATTCATTGTTAATGAATTATACCCATTGCAAACTTCCAATTATTTCAATTTTTATTATTTCCTAAATCAATTTGCATGTAATTAATAAGAAACCAATAAGATTATTCTATATATCAGAGCTCTAATAACCTGACACTTGGAATTTTGAATGTAAAACTTTTTTAAAAAAGGAATTTCTTTATTATTATCTTTTAATATTTTTGTAATTTAAAAATAATATTTTAATAAAATATTTGAATGTCACATTATTATTAACCTAATTTTACATAGCTTTTAAATATGTTAATAAATTATACCCATTGTAGACCTATAATTATTTAAATTTTTATTATTTTTTAAATCAATTTATCATGTAATTGATAAGAAAGCGATAAGATTATATCATTCGTCGGAGTTCCAATAACTGATTTAACTAAAAAAATGGAAAAAAGTATATTTTTGAAAAGATTTGGGAGGGAATTTAAAGGAAGTAGTTCATAAGAATTGGACGAAAAAAGGGGGAATAATCAATGACCGTGAACGTGGGTAATGAATAAAAGAAATTACAATAGACATCCATATCAATATTCAATATGTGCCAAAAAAAGGTACCATAAATCAAAGGAAACTCTTTATCCATATCGAGAGAGACAATGAGTGTAGCACAAAGTCCAAACCCCTAAAAGACAAGTGATGGACCTACAATTTCCAAGTAGCTTGATCAGCTGTGGGCCCTTTGGCTTGTGGATAGACATGGTAGTTGGGCGGGTCGGACTGAATGCAGGGCGGATTGAATTTGGGACATGTCAAATGCGGGTCACAGACTCACATGTCAAATGTTTTAAAGAGGATCATTATAATCAGCTAGTAGTCAAGACCTAAATTTTTCAAACATCTCCATAAAGAGTTGATTTTTTTAATTAGCATAAAAACAATAAAAGCAGCTAATATTTTCAGCTAGTCAAACAAGCCAACTAAAAAAGTCAACAGTTAACAATAAACACCCAACAACCAACAATCAATTGTCAAACACTCCCTATATATAATTGTTATTTTACGTAGTTGATTGATATTATAACAATATAATACTACAATTTTAGCTTTTTAATCCAATTTAATAATTCGGTGTTTTATTATAACATAATCATAAATATAGAAAATTACATTAAAAACTCAAATTGATAAATAAAAACGTTATTTATCATGTATTTTTGAACTAAGTTGCTTGATTGGCCTATTTAAAAATTTATTTTTGGACCCTAACGAACCCATTATAATAAAAATCATTAACGACCCGTTCCGCTTATTACCCACTAAATATAATTAAGTCCGCAGTCCAATTAGCCGATCCGCCCCATTAACCAGCTCTACTTGTGGGATTGTGCCTATAATAGTGGCTGTCACACAGAAATTATACCCGACGATCTAACATTTGTTACGAAGTTGACGGGCCAGTACACCAAGTTGACGCTCGCTGGATTGCTGGCTAAGGCCAAAGAGTAGATAATTGGTACGGAGTACTCATGGATCATTGATTCTCCTCAGCTGTTTATTGCAGCATGTTAAGCAACTTGATGCACCTTTTCTGTACTGATACATGCATCTTACATTCCTACTTTTAGAGCTGAATTTTTTACGGAACACATTAACATTATCAATTTCAATTTGTTGGTTATATTTTATTGAAGTGTTTATTATTGTTTACCTTGGTGAACGAGTAGAGCGTATTTTGCTTTATAAGCTTTAAGAGTGACTTCTACTGCTACCATTTGGTTTAGTAATGAACTTCCTTTGAATTTATAAGTGGATAATATAACTTCTTCTTCGATCCTTCTTTATTTTTGGGTAACATGCGACAAATAAATTAAAACGAATAATGTATATTTATTTGATAATTGGCTTTTTGGTTGTTAAGCTTGACTTTTTGTTGTTGGTTACTTAGATGATCATGAATTATATTAGATAAAAGATGGTTTTAAAATAAAATAAAAAAATTTGCTCTAACACTTTTTTTATTGACTTTTAACTTTTTGGTTTATTTTTTCTTTAAAACATTACAATCAATAATTGATTTACTTAATATCTTCATTAATAAATAGTTTCACGGCTAACAAAAAATTCAATAAGTCAATTGAAACAGTCAACTACCAACTGTGAAATGTCAAATAATTTATTTTTTTTATTACTTTCTAACCAATTTTTTCACCTTTTAATTCACTATCAAATTCATTTAATAATTTATCTAACTGTATTTTCCTATTTTGATTTTTATTTACTCTTTAAATATTTACAATCACTTTAAGCGGACACATATTCTTATTTAACTCTACTCCATCCTCGATTCATTATTGTATTTAATCAATTTAGCACACTGTTTTATTCTTACATTTCTCTATTTATTGATTAAATAAGTGGTTTAACTATATTCAATTCATCTTAACCAAATGCTTTTACTTAGGTTTATACTACATTTCTTCATTTTAGTGAAAATTAATACATTATCCTCTTATGCTAGCTTTCAAAGATGTGACAGATTTATAGAGATGGTGAAATATTATAGACCAGTTAAGATTTTAGATAAGGGTTTGGTGAGGAAACGAAACTATTTAGAAGAATAATAAAGAGTCATAATTAGTGTGTAAAAATAAAGAGTAATAATTTGTTCACAAATTCTTAAATGATATGATCTCACGGTAAGATTATTTCTTTTAGATTGATTCACTGTGTACTTATAGTTTTAAAGTAAGTGATCACTTACAATTTTAAAGTAATCAATTGAGAAAGATTATTTCTTGATGAGACGATCCCATACAAGACTTGTTGATTGACCCATATATTATTCGCTGTTAGATCGACCAACAAAAAATAATTTGCAAAGACACCACTTTTGTAACAACCCGACTTACTGTCGACTGAGTAAACAGGGTCATCACGGGGTTCACTTCCCAAGAAGTTGAAATCACACTTCCAAAACTTGAGTAAAGGGATCACCAGCTTATTAACGTAACTAACTCAGCTATATTTCAAAACAAACAACTAACTAAAGCAAAGGATAATCATACAATTTTCTACAAGTCCGATTTAACCAACACAGCCAACAAAATTTACATTTATCCAAAATTCCTAATACAAAACTATAAATTCCTAAGAGCTCAGCTCAATTTACATCCTTGAAATCTCTAATCACCTCGCTAATCCATTATTTCCCACTAGTTTCGATCTGTAGACAAGCTAAAAGTGGAAAATAACAGAAGGTCAGATTAAACTGAATGAGAAGTAACAATCTAAAACAACAAAACACAGTAATTCAAATCATAGGTTTAAAAGCAACATCAGTTCCCTAGATCTATGTGCGCACAGGGAGTCTAGTTTGAGAGGTGCCCCATAGCTCTAAGGCTATGTCGCTCTCTGGTGAAGCTAGTCAATATCTGAATGACAATTCGCTTCAAAAACAGGAAGCAGGGAACAATGTTCCTCAACTCCGTCAATGACCAGCTCGCAAGCCCGATCCATTAACCATATCATAATATTAGCATAAGCATTCACAACAACATTTGTCTCAACAATTTCCAATTCAAAAGAACTTTTGATAAAGCTGTTTTACACGAAAAGTAGTTTGGCCAGACCCTTTAAGGAACTGCTACTACTCACCAAAAAAAAATGCTTCAAGAAACTAAGTCTGGTACTCCGCGATCACTAGAAGGGCTCCTCGATAATGTCGCCTCCTGAAGCATAACAAATATAGCATCGCAACAAAGCAATGATACTACAACTAGTTTCATATAGCTCATTGCATCTCATCCTAAGAATGTATCTCAGTTCCATCTTCTATTCTAATATTTCTAATATCAAAGATTGCGCAAGTTCTAACTCTAACCCCAAAATCATAAGAAAATATACAACCTCATTCAAAACTAGCTTATATTCTTGTAAAGATTGTGCGTCCCCACAATCCCCTTTGCATTTCCTATTCAAACACTTCTATGTTCATCTAGACTCAAAACCAAGAAACTAAACAAGATTAACAAACTATCCAAAAGAAAGATTCAGCTAGTTTATCTATTCAACTAATAATTCCACACAAGCCCTAGATACTCTCTAGAACAACCAATCTTATATAATCAAGGGTTATATCCAACACTTACATTTACCCAATTAATAACAACAACAAGATTTATCCACCATTAGTAATTTCACAAGAATTTCTTAATATTCAAGAACATCAAATTTCCATAATCTTTCTACATCTAACATCCTATCGATATTCTAGTCTTTGTAAATTACGTACTAATTAATAATTCCAACAAATTGTTTCAATATTCCACAATCTTCCATTTATACATCATAAAACCCAAATTACATTTGATTTTAGAATTCTTCCCCAAAATTCCTCAATAACAATCTCTTATAATCACATATCAATCATCACATAACTCACTAATAACACATTTTTCATGAATTTCCAATTTAATGATTCATCTACTAACTCATACACATTCCAAGATTCAACAACATTTAGGGTTTAATACATAAATGAAAGATTATACAAGGGAAAGTATATGAATAAGAGCATGATTATTAAGGAAAAGCAAAAGAAAGAGATCAAGAAGGATTACCTTCTGTTAGCAATAACAAGAAACGAGAAAGAACAGATTCAATGCTTGTTTTTGGCTTGAATTTGATGTTTAATCAACAGGACCAAAACTCACTGATTCCTTCCCCAAATAAGCAAAATTCAAGGTCAAGGAAGTGAAATTTTCGGATGATTCTATACTCTTTGTGGTTCGAATTCAGAGGAAAAAGAGCAAGAAAGATCAATTAGCCATAATTTACACAAAACAATCAAGAATGTATAAGTATAGATAATCTACCGTGAAAATCACGAAGGGAAGAAGAAGGACTCACTGATTTCGAAAGTAGGTCCTTCGAAGATCAGAGGGAAGAAGAACGGGTCATGCCCTCGCAGCCATTGACGTTTTCTTCAAAGAAATTTAGAGAAATATGGGTTTGAAGGTTGAAAGAGGGATGTCGTGAAGGGAAGGTGCTCTTGCTGGTTTTGTCTGGGTTGTCGACGTGAGAGAGGGAGAAAGAATGGGTGCCTGATTCCTTGAGTTCATACGAATAAGGAAAAAAAAGGGGTTTTTAATTTATTTTATATATATTTATTTATTTATTTTTAAACAAATTAAAAGAAAGGAAAAGAGGAAAAAAATTAAATTGAGAATGTTTCATGTCATGTGCATTTAAGATCATTCTCGCACTGATAATTCTCTTTAACTTACTCGTCTTAAAATATTTATTTCCCAATGTTACAACTTTTGAGAGGGTTAGGTGAGAATCATGGATTAATCTGGTGGTTGAGAAATTTATCTTTTGTCCTTGTGATAGAGTTTTGATTCTCACTACATACAGGAAGAATTAATTTCCTCTTCCGTAATTTGTAGGTACCAAAACTAACCCGACGAATCGGCACTTACCCGTATTTTAATCGAACCCATGAAACTCGACTAAAAAGGATTTTACAATTACATAAAAACTAACATGAACACAAGACTCGATTTCAAATCGATCCGAGACTCGATTGCAAACCGATCCGAAAAATATGATCCAAAATCAATTTAATGATTAAAATGAACACTTTTACTTGTATAGATTCTCGAACCTATATATCAATTAAAAAATTGTGCACTTTGTCAGAAATCAGAATTGAGTAATTGTGAATTGTTAGCTCTCTTTAGGGTTGATAAGGACCCTACAAACTAAGAAAAAAACGTACGGATCAAATGCAACTCATCTGTGCAAGCTGCAATCTTAGAGAGGGAAAACGTAAAGGTTATTAATTCGTAGGGATGTTTAGACAAAAGAATTCAATACTACCCTAAAACCTTGCCTTCTTGTGCGACCCCCACCGCACCAACTTGAATCCATGATAACTTTACATGCACTATATTTATATATGTCAACTACTATATTTTCAAATTATTCACAGTAAAATTCGTTTTATTACGCAATTTAATGTATTGATTTGATCATTTATATCTTAAGTTATGTATAACTAAAATTATAAAAAATTTAATATTATAATAATACGCAATTAAATAATCCAAACAAGAGTTTTGACTATATTTCTTCTTATATATATTAAGTATTAACCACAATATGTAAAATAAGTTTGATAATGAATGACAACAAAAATATTTGTATATCAAGTATTTTATAGTCGAGCGATAATTCTCAAATTTTTAGTAAAATACTTATAATTCTACTAATAAATAATTCCTTGTAGTGTATAAATTGAAAAGATAATCAAGAAAGTTGCATATTGCGTCAATCATATGATACATATGTGAAATGGATCACGTGAAAGCTAAAAAATTTATTGGTAAAAACTAAAAATGGGGGTACCTATATATTTAGCCTTCAAGGATCATATTTTATTTGTTAAATAATATATGCAACTTTAAAATGGAAATAGATATCTTTAGAGGTACGTCCATGCATATTGCAAATAACATTTTCATTAAAATCTGAAAATAATAAACATTGTAGCCTTGTTTTCTCTTTTTCTCAATCTTTTATTTTACATCAATTCTTCGACAATCGATACAATAAAGTTGTTACGTCAGTTGAAGAAGAACAGACGCATGAAACCTTCACCCAAACTATATTTTAAAAATTCTTTTTGTTTTATTTTTTGTTGACGTAAGTTTTTTTTTTCGTCGCATGCAATTGCATCTATATATAAATCCAACCCAAAATGAGATACTTAATACTTGTGTAACAGCTCTGGGTTCTCAACACTCACATTAAAATGGTTACTTGCATGGTTGCACATCCGTGCATCAAAAAATAAACGATTTATAAATTAATAAGTAATAAATAAACGATTTTAATAAGACTACACAAAGTATTTAGTCTAATATATGTTTAGTAAGTTTCCTCCATAAAATCAATTGGTGTATAAAAAATGGACTAACCAATTAATGTTAATCATAAACTTTTTAATTCTAATTCTTTAATTTTGAATCTGAATAATGCCAACGAACTAAACCCCTTGAATTTGAAAAATTTTATATCTAATTCCAAAACAATACCTTTTATTTAGAATCACAAGTGAATAGTCATTAAATTTTTAGTACTGCATTCATATATACTCTCGTTGTTTTTATTTGTTTTATTCATTCATTTTTCGTTTAGATTTCAATGTAAATTTAAAGTAAAATAGTTTTTATTATGATCGAGGTTTCAAAAATTTTTAAAAGTTGATATTTAAAAAATTATATTGAAACGAATCTATCTAGATCGCGTATGAATATGATTTTTCATATAGATCGATGAGAAATTATAGTCAAAGTTTAACACTAAAATTTGTAAATTTTATTTGAGAAAAACATATGAAAATAGAGGGAGTATAAAAATATAATTTTAAACAATAATGTAAGTATATATTATCGTTATATCAAGTTTAAATTTTTTTTCATTAAAATGTAATAGTCGAAATAATAATATAAGAATTTGATAATAGAAAATTGAATGTGAACATATGTATTTTTTTTAAAAAAAAAACTTAAATAAGCATTAAATTTGTTTATATTAAAAATATAAGAGTAATATCAAATTACATTTAAGAGACTTTAAAAGACTTCCTTATATACAACATTCTCAGTGATTTAATTACTCTTTGTTAGAAATTTGACAATTTAAAATATGGCATTTACCTTAATTATAAAATCTTTTGCTATATCTTATAATCGAATTTATCATTTTATATTCAAATAACATTTTATGTTTTCTGCATTATCTTTAATGACTCTTCGAAAAATTATAATATTATATTGTCATAAATAATTATTAAATAAATTCTTGTCATTTTCACAAAATTCAAATTACATATGTGACTAATTAAATTAGACATAAGTACTCAAAACATAGTTGACTATATAGAAGAAATTAAGACTTTGACTTTGTTTTAGAAATTCTTAAATGGAGATTTGTCATCTTGATCTACATTTTATAGTCTTTGAATATGAACTATTTATCCCTAGCTTTTAATTAATAATAATCACTAGCTAATAAAAATAAAACACCAGTTCGCTCGCTCCCTCCTTTTCTCATCCCCTTTTTTTCTCGCGTTGTGAAAGTTTTAGTAAATCAACATGAGATTATATATCATTTATAATCGATAATAAAATTATATTACATACAATTACAATTTAATAAAGATCTCTAAAACAATTTAGCTACATTACAACTATATAAATTGTTGAAAAACATGATGTTACTAGTGTAGTTTAGTCAATCTTTTTGAAGTATAATATTTTTTACTTTAGAAATTTTTACTTTTTTATATAAATATATATTTACTATTAAGATAAAAGCCACAAGAGCAAACCTTGTATGAAATCTGTAAGACATATATATATATATATATATATATATATATATATACATATATATATATATATATACATATATATATATATATACATATATATATATATATACATATATATATATATATATACATACATATATATATATACATACATATATATATATACATACATATATATATATACATATATATATATACATACATATATATACATACATATATATATATATATATATATATATACATATATATATATATATACATATATATATATATATACATATATATATATATATACATATATATATATATATACATACATATATATATATACATACATATATATATACATACATATATATATATACATACATATATATATATACATATATATATATACATACATATATATACATACATATATATACATACATATATATATATACATATATATATATATATATATACATATATATATATACATATATATATATATACATATATATATATATACATATATATATATATATACATATATGTATATATATATACATATATGTATATATATATATATATGTATATATATATATATATATGTATATATATATATATATATGTATATATATATATATATATGTATATATATATATATATATGTATATATATATATATATATGTATATATATATATATATATGTATATATATATATATATATGTATATATATATATATATATGTATATATATATATATATATATGTATATATATATATATATATATATATATATATATATATATATATATCTCAAATTTAAAAAAAAGAATACTTTAAGTATAAAGGGAATGTTTTAATTAATTTAGTTGAACTGTTTAGCCCAATTTATCAAAATTGTCGCATAGCAAAATCGCCTTAAAAGAAAATTTGTGTAAAAAAAGCTAATGATACTGCTAGAGTACATAACATATTTTACAGCCGTAATCATTCGTTTAAGCTTTTGGTTGAATTGGTTTTTTTGACATAGTATTAGAACCAACGTGATAAAAAAGTCACATGTTTGAATCTCAATGACCCTCATTACAAGTGAAATACTTAACGCCATGTATGAGAAGAGCGTTTATGGTATCCACACTTCAACCCTAAAGGGCTCTTGTTTGAGGGGGCATGTTAATATATATGACATAATATAAAGCCTCAATCATCAGCTTAAACTTTTGATTGAGTTGATTTCTTAATATGGTATTAGAAGTTACCATGGCAAGAAGTCATGGGTCCGAATCTCAATCATTCTAAGTTAAAAAGAAATATTCAACACCGTGTATTAGATGAGTATGTGTTACATCCACACTTTTAGTCCGAAAGATTTACTTTTAATGGGGCATTTTAGACTACATAATATATTATGAGGCCTCAACCATTAACTTAAATTTTTGGTTGAATTTATTTTTCATAGATTCATGTCTATATGTAATTATATATATATATATATATATATATATATATATATATATATATATATATATATATATATATATATATAACGTAAATAAATGGTAATGATATATATTAACCATTAGTTTGGCTTGTTTTGCATACAGGAGACCACTGTAGAATCACCAATGCATAGTGAAATACTCAAAAAGTCCTAATTCACGGAATTGAAGGGAATATATAAAGTATTACACTAGTACTTCTATTAAGTAGTCAGGACTTTATATCACATTCTCGGAATACATTGGATATAAAGACGATAGACTATGCTAATACTTCTTTCTATTTCCGTTACTTGTTTTATTTGGTTTTTCAACACTATTTATTAGTCACTCTTATTATGTGATTTGTTCTTAATCTATAAATTACAATATAGTCATGTGGGATCTTGTTTAATTCGTCTTATTGTAAATTTTATTAATATTAATTTTTTATAATTTTTACTTAAGTACAATTAAAGATATTTAAAATTGAAAATGTGCATTGACAAATATGCTAAAACCAAATGAGACAAGTAAAGAGAATAAGGAGTATTAAGATGAGATATTAATACTCTGTCGACATTAAATATATTATTTATTAATAATCAATTAGATCGATCGAAAACTAAATACCTTTAAGTTCATCTACCTAATTTTATTTAAATCAATTCATCTACCTAATTTAATTAAATCAATCACATTTTTTAAAACAAATCAGAATATAATATATATATATATATATATATATATATATATATATATATATATATATATATATATATATATATATATATATATATATATATATATATATATATATATATGAATGACATAAAATAATTATATTTCTAATTAATAAAACTTCTACAACATAATTTTTAAAATTATCCATCATAAAAGATTAAAAGCTAAACTGATTAAAATATATAAAAAAATAATTAAAAATAATGATAATTCAAATTAACACATTAAAAAAAATCCAAATTACAAAGACTAATTAATTAGTGAACATCATCTAGAAAAATACAATATAAATGGCTCTCAACTATTTTTCTTGGCTCAGGGCTTAACGAACTAACAAAATTTACATGATAGAAAAAAACCAACGTACAATTTTATTTGAAGATTAATACCTTTTATTCAGCTAATTATGATCATTTTCAACCATAAATAAAAGCTTGGAAAGTACTCTCCAAATCCTCAACATCAACATAACTATGAAAAGGCCCAAAATAATCATAACTAAGATAATCAGACGGCTCAAAACAAGCAGATAAATCCACATCTTCTTCTTCATGATGATCATCATGATCATGATCTTGATCTTGTTGAAGTAAAACTTGATCATCATTAGCATTATTACCATATGAATTATTATCACTAATATTAATCATACCACCACCTATTTCAACCTCCGTTGTTTGGTGGTGGTTGATGTCGTTGTCACCACGGACGGGTTTATTGGGCCAATCGACGACAGCATCGCGGCCCGTGAGGCCTTGGACAAGGGCTCGAAACTCGGCCGCGGTGACTTGGTATCTCATAGGGTTAGATATGTGAACAACCTTAAGAGGTTTATTAGGATAATTATTGTTGTTATCCATCATTTTGTTTTTGGATTTGGGTGATTTTTTGGAACGTTTATTTTTTACTTCACTTTGTTTAGTGCTTAGTTTATGGGGAGGTTTTGAGATAAAATTAGGGTTTTTATGGCTAACATTTGACATTTTTCAAATATTTTTTGGTGATAGTTTGAATTTAAAGAAGGGATTATTATGATTGGTATAATAAGTATATATATAAAGAAGATGATATTTATATGGTGTCGGTGAGCTATATTGATGGAGGAGAGATAGGGTGGGAAACAAAGGACAAGAAGAAGAAAATAAAGGATATAGAGTGATGGAGGATAAATGAACGTAAGTGAGTGAAGTCAGCATTTTATTTTATTTTCACAATCTCATTAAATAACTTTCATATAACAAAAAGTTTAATAGCTTATTTTGTATGAATTCATCTCATTATAAAACGAATCCATATTATAATCATTTTATTTTTTTGATTTATTACTTAGATATTCTGAGTGATTGGTCACTTAAAGATTATAAATGATTACTTTAAAACTATAAAAAGTGATCACTGTGAGACTATAATTGGTTATTTTAAGACTATTAGTGATCGCTTTAAAGTTATAAGAAATCAATTTAAGAATGAAAGTGTATATTGAGTCAACTCAATAAAAATACTCTCACCGTAAGACGTGTCATTTGGAAATTTCTAAAAGTTTAAAGAATCAATATACCATGACCACTCACGCCATCTTAGAGAGTGATTTATTTAGATGTTTATTTACTACGATCTCCATCCATTCTACCCTATCTGTTCTATTTAGTTTGACACGTATTTTAATGTATGTATTTAAATTTTGATATCTTTAATGTAACATTCATCATCATCATACTCAGTGTATCCCACTCATAAAAAAACTATAAACAGGGTCTGAGGAGGGAAGGACGGTGGCAACTAATACCCATAAGGAGAGCACGACCAAATGAGTCCCCCGGTTCGAGAAAGATAATAAGACATAGCTACACGAAATCTTTAATGCTACATTAATAAAATTAATATTAATAATCTTTGTATTACATTATAGATTTAAAGTAAAACACAAATCAAAAATAATTAATGAATAGCATCAAAAAACAAAGACACGTGGACTAGTATGGAGGTAATAATTAAAATTATTTCAAACTTGACTCTAATTTAAATATATGCTTCCAATTTTTTTGCATAAGACCTAAAGGATCTTGGTCTGGGTAAGTCTTCTCACCCAAAGTCGTTTAATTTTCAACATAAATTCATACCGCTCCATTTTACTTCTAATCATACCTTAAACGTAAAAGTGATAAAAAAATATTTAAAAAAAAAAAAAACATTAAATTTAGTCCCATTGCATTTATGTAAAATTAAGGATCAATTTTGTATCTTAGACGACCTATCAGACCCATTGAGACTCTTTTCCTTTACGATTTTGTCTTTTGCTCTACTTTTTCTTGCCAATCTCTTTGGTTCCTCCAATGGTTCCATTAAGTCTAGTTTTCCTCCCTTTTGATGCATTTTTTTCAAAACATTTGGAAAAATCAAACTTCAAAGACAAACATAAAATTGATTACAAAACATCTGAAATGACCATAAAAGAGCCTCAAACCACATACTAAAAGAGAATTACATGTAAAATATATGTGTATCAAGTGCTCATCAGTAGTAGCCCGTCCACGGTGCCTCCTCATAAATGCACTATGAGCAAGGGGATACGACCAGAAAATGGCCCAAGAACAACACTAGGAGTTCAAACTGTTGGACGTTTAGAGTATATAAAGACCTAGATTATATATACTACATACTAATAAGTATAGTAGTGAAATAATATATTATGCAAAAATCGCAAGTCTAAAAATATGCCTTAAAATGAAAATCACAAAATAGAAGTCAGCAGAAAACGCCGACTCGTCGCCCCCATAAGTGACAAGTCGTTGCTTGTTGTTGCTGTGTATTTTTGGGACAAAATCCAAAGCCAATTCGGCTTTAGGAGATCGCCGAGTCGGCATTTCTGGTGATGACTCATCACCTGCCTGGTGTTATGTTTTTTGCAATTTTCTTACTTTATTTCGTTAGTGCTATTGTATTCAATCATCACTAATGTATGTTAAACTACTTCTAATGGTTAATAATCATGAATCATTCATGGATAAGCTTTGATGAATCAACCTTTTGGTTCAAAGAATTTGTTTGGTAAAACAAACTTGTTTCATAGAAAGACATTGATTGACACTTTACTCTATAAATAGAGGCAGTGTCCAGGGATTCCACCCATATATTCTTAAATACATTTTTCTAAATTTATCTTTGAACATACATTGTTCATGCTTCTCTTTTACATGTTCTGTATAAAGAGAGTTATGAACTTTTATACATTATCATAGACATACGTTAATTATTCATCTACAACACTTGTTTTACTCTTGCAATATCTTTTGTGCTAGGATATTGTTGTATCGGTTGTATCTCATTGTAAATTTCATCATCATCCCAAGCACCCTTGTGAGTGAAATATCACAAAAGGAATGTATACTCACTCCTCCTATAAATATCAAATTTTCGAGCAACTTGAATTCATTGTCGCAAACTTATCTTCATGGTATCTATTTTGGTGATTTACAAAATAAGGAATTCTATTACCATCCACACAAGGGATTTACAAATAGATTTGTTTTATTTGTATTTGCATTATATTTCCATTACAAATTAATCGACCTTGCTTATCTCTCAGTGACTCAAGCAAAAGGATTTTAACAAAAAAAAACAATATCGCTAATTTGAAAAAAAATTGTTTGTATAAAGAAATCTTATAAAAATGAGCAGTATAATACTTTTAAGAATGGAAAAATTACTAGGAATAATACAATTTTTTTCTTATTTTCATACAATAATACCAACTTTTGATTAACTATAATAATACTCCCTCCTATTCATAATGAATGAAACATTTGGATTTTACACCAAAACCAAGAAGGGGTGGGGAACCACTTAAAAGTGGGTGGAATACTCTCTTTTTCCATAAAGGTCATTGATATTTATGTGTTTTTGTGTTGTTGTAGTAAGGGTTAAAGGGTAAAAAAGAATGACAAAAATAGAAATGAGACATTTTCAGTGAATTAGCCCAATAAGAAAATGTCTCATTCTCTATGAATAGGAGGGAGTACCAACTTAAATGACAAAAATCCCTAACATGTTAAAAATTAATTTCTAAGTGATTATAAGACAAAAAAATTGATAAATTAGTTAATAAACTAAAGTTGGTGTTATTCTAAGAAAATATCCCCTAAGTTGGTATCTTCATGCTTAATTAATAGTTAGTATTATCGTAGGGAAATTAACAAAATATTGTATTATTCACGATAATTTTTCCTTTAAGAATTCAACAAACAAATAAACTCAAAAATACGAAATTGAATTGGAAAAATAGAGGTTTTTTCAACCAAAAAATAACTATGAAACTGAAAATTTGACAAAATTAGAAATTGAGTCAAACAATCGAATTTCTAACATAATATTTTCATTTCAGGTCGGATCATTTTTGGAGTATGAGTCAGATCTTCTGCATTTTAATCCATTGACCTTCAATTAATCGGATCAATTTCAAATCGGATTCAAAATTAGCAAAATTAGCAAGTTTACTTGAATCATACGCGCAAAGAATGAGCGTAAATAGATGGGATGAATAAAGAGGAAAGCTAAACAGATATGAAATGCATATGTCATTTTCAATCACTTTGGTATTAATAATAATAATTCAAATACAAATACGTTTGCCCCAAACAAACCATAAACCCCCGCCCACTTGGTACTTTTTTTATGTTTTTTTATTAACTGCTTATATTTTTTTTTCTAAATAAAACATAAGAAAAGCCACTTGTACTCATCAGATTCGCAAGTCAATCTCCCTGACGTCATCCGATCAATTTTAATGACATCATGTAGTCATATACCACTGAGCTGGAATCCCATATGACCGGACAACTCGTTCATAGTCTCGTTTGACATTTTAAACTATTAGCTCTTTTTTTTAATACATCCTTTGTTTTCAATAGTTATATATTTTTTTTTATCTTTAATTTCATATGACGAAAAATTCTAAAAAATTAATATTATGAAAATACGTATTAAGACGAATTAAACAAGATCTCACTTGATTATGTTTTATATTATACATAGAGAAATATATATCAAATAACATCAGTTGATAAACAATATTTTTCTATGGGCGGAATGCATTGGGCATTATGATGATGTTGATGATGATGATGAACATTTGTTGCTACAAAAACTGTAGCAACTAATAAAATCCAGCGGAAGTATGTGGTAGACCGAAAAGGAGAAGGGGAAGTGTAAGAGAAGGGCTCAGGGAAGAAAACAGCGAGAATCGTACCCAAGTTGATACCTAGAAAGAGTGATATATTTCCTATGCTTCATTATTCTTGCTACATTTGAGTTATACACATTTAAAAATTATAAAAAGTTAATATTTTAAAAGTGTTTGATTAGACGATTCAAATAAGATCTTACTAAACTATAATTTTTTCTTACATATTAGCCACAATATATAAAATAAGCTTGAACGATAAATAGTGTTAATACTTAATAACTGTAATGTAGCAAATATTTGAAAACGGAGGAAGTATGATTCAATTGAGATAAGAATTGATTCTGTTAATTATTCAACTTATTTTGCGTCGTGTTCTTGTTTGAAAATGGATTATACAACTTTCTTTTGATCACATCGATATGTTTAGTCTCTTATTATTCAATATCATCAACGCAATTCAATCTTTATCCTGATAATTTGATACTGAATTTCTATTTCTTTTTCTTTAAAATTGCTCATTTGCACAATAATGCTAATTTAAAGAGATAAAGTATTACGTGTAGAATGTAGATATTATTTAGAGAAATTCCATAGGGTAACCCTGAATTTTTTGTTTTTAATTTCCACGTAGTAGACAAATATTTTTTTAATTTATATGGTAACTTTGACCTTTTAAGTTTTCCATGTAGTAAACAAAAGGCATGTTTTTTTTGTTAGCTTTATGATATTTTTACCCAAGTAATGATATTTTTTTCAAAAAACATTACCCTAATTGATCACATATTTCGAAATTCAATCGAAATAAATACTTAATTCAACTAAAAACTTAATATTTTTTCTAACACGTGAAAAAGTTGAAAGCTCAAGATTATCACGTGAATTTAAAAAGATATTTTTAAAAAGGGCAAAAATTCGAGGTCACCACGTAAAATTTCCTTATTATTATTTATTACTCTCCGCTTACCCTTGAGTTAGATATACTTTTTATTTTGATATGCTTATTATTAAATTTTGGAGTAAGCTAAATCCCCCACGAGCAAGTGGGAAATCTCAAATCAGAAATTAAATTCCTCGTAATTAGTGAGACCTAAATCTTTGCCACAAGATAGAAAAAAAAATCTCAACCTCTAACACATCCATAATTCTCTAGTCTTGTTCTTATATTTAAATTAATTCTTATTTTAGTATGATCTGATTAACATTCTTATAATTGTGTTTACAAATTTATCATTTATTTAAATCTAATTTACATATTTCTTCCATTTATTTTTCTTAAAATCATTATGGTTACAGTATTAAATTTTTCTTAAAATCTTTATGCTTACTTTTATTTACTTAGCTTGTACTATACTACCTCAGGTTCATATTAGTCGTTAGTTGTTACAATTTTAAATAATAATCACTATTCACAAAAGTCATTTTGTCTTATATAAGGTTTCTTTATGTTTATAGAAATAAACATATTTAAGTGAGAATTTATTTGATTTATGTAATTAATATTTTTATAATATTAATTTCTTATTTAATTATGTATAGACAAAGATACTAAAAAATTAAAATAAAACATCTAAACGTGTGAAAATAAAATGTGTCATGTGTCAATAAGAATGTTTTATCGTAATAAAAAAATCAGACCATTTAAATTTAAAACTGTTAAATTAGGCTGGACTTATTGTGAACGTCAGCATATTAACGGGGGACACAAGTGCACACACTTCATAAGCTAAGGAGATACATACCATCCCAAAACCATATGGCGATGGGAAGAAGGTCTCTAATAGCTTATAAAGCGTGCACACTATTTTCAATTTATCGATGTGGGATAACTCATCCCACATGCGAACCCCCGTCAAGTTCGCATGTGGGAGTAATCAATTAGGGTAGGAACGCCATTCTTTTCGAACCTACCATTTTTAAAATTGTTGATCGAACCATCGGCTCGGATACCATGTTAAATTAGGCTGGACTTATTGTGAACGCCAGCATATTAACGGGGGACACAAGTGCACACACTTCATAAGCTAAGGAGATACATACCATCCCAAAACCATATGGCGATGGGAATAAGGTCTCTAATAGCTTATAAAGCGTGCACACTATTTTCAATTTATCGATGTGGGATAACTCATCCCAACAAAAACTTCAAAAAAATAGAACATTTAAAAACTAATTTTTAAAAACATTTTCTTGTATTATTATTGCTATTAATATTGACAATTTTTATATTTATCAAATGGTTATTGCTTGTAGGCCTATAGTTGTTGGTTGGTATTCAACAGCATTGACCATTAAAAGGCTTGAGAGTTGAAACTTGAAATGCGCATAAATTATAAATTATATTCTCTAATTTTCTTTAAAAAAATATTATATTGAATATTATAAGTCAAATATGTCAGGACATCTCCAATTTATTTATTTTTCCAAATGTTATAATTAATTTTAAGGAACCCACAATCAAATTAGGGTGTTGCTATTTTTCGCCACCCCTTTTCATTTTTTCGCCACCCCTCAAAATTACTTAATTGCCCCTGGATTTAAAAAAATTACAAAAATGCCATTGGAGTTAAAACATAATTAATAAATGTAAATCGCTCTTAATAACACTATTAAGAATTTAATGCGGATGATTTGTCTATATATATCGAATTCTGAGATGCGTTTGAAGTACGAATTCAAACACGGTACTATCTCTCTAAAAAAACTGGTACTATCTCTCTAAAAAGTGTTAAAGAAGTTGTAAGGCGTAATTGGTTGAATATGGCTAACGAAAGCGACTATGAGTCGGATGCGGTACGTAAAATTGTCGTTCGAAAAAAAAAAAAAAAAAAAAACAAGTCGCACAAATCTAGGCGACTGAGCCATGGTTCAGTCGCACAAATCTGGGCGACTAACCCATGGTCCAGTCGCACAAATCTGGGCGACTGATCCATGGTCCAGTCGCCCAATTTTGTGCGACTGTACCATGGGTTAGTCGCCCAGATTTGTGCGACTGGTTCATTAATTTTATTTTTTTTTATTTACGTATTAATGTTTTTTTAAATTATTATTATAATTATTGTTAGTACTATTATTATTATTATTGTTGTTGTTGTCATTATTATAATTTTTATTGTTGATATTTTTATTTTTTAAATTTTTTAATATTTTAATTTACGTAATTTATTTATTTATTTAATTATTTATTTATTTATTATTGTTATAATTATTATTATTATTGTTGTATTTGTTGTCATTATTATTACTATTATTATTATTGTTATTATTTGTCTTGTCATTATTTATTTATTTTAAATGTTTTTAAATTTTTTTATTAACGTAATGTTTTTATTATTATTAAAATTGTTATTGTTATTGTCATTATTAGTTTGATTTATCGTTATCTATTTATTTATTTATTATTATTATTATTATTATTATTATTATTATTATTATTATTCTTATAATAATAATAATAATTATTATTATTATTATTATTATTATTATTATTATTATTATTATTATTATTGTTGTTGTTGTTGTTGTTGTTGTTGTTGTTGTTATTATTAATCCAATTATTATTATTGTAGTCTTTAATGTACTTAATTTATATCATTTCAAATGTGCAGGAGTTTGAAAACTTTGGAGACAACATAGACTACTCCGGTCACTTTGTTACGGATAGGGAATTTATCTCCATAGATGAGTTACATAGTTGGGCCGATGCGATAGAAATAACAATTGGTTTTCAATTTACACGTGCTTCTTATAAAAAGAAAGAAGGACGTTCCAGAGTTAGTTGTTATTTAAGATGTCACCGCTATGGTAAACTTAGGGGTGATGTAGATAATGTAGATAATGCTGCCCGACCTGGTTCTAAAAGTAGGAGTTGTGGGTGTAAATTTATGATTGTAGGAAGTAGTCGTAAACCAGGAGAAAGACCTTGGACGGTAAGGGTGTGTCCTGGTGAAAAGGGAAAACATAACCACCCGTTCTTGGTGTACAGAGATGGTCATGTAAGGGCGAGGATTAATGTAGATATTCGGGAGCACATACGACAGCTTAGTGCAACCGGAATGCAACCGGCCTTTATTATGAATTCTATTAGAGATAATTTTCCTGGTTTTTATGCTAGTATGAATCAGATATATAATATTAGGCAATCAATAAGGAGAGATGAAATGGAGGGCAGGACTCCCCTTCAACACTGTCTTCATATGGCCACAGAACATAATTATGTGGTCTGGACAGAGTTGGATAATGACGGGCACTTGAGCAGACTTTTAATTGCAAATCCTACTTCAATCCAAATGATACGTACGTGGCCGTATGTTGTGCTGATAGATACAACGTACAAAACGAACAAACCAAAGTGGCCACTATGTGAAGTGATCGGAATGACGCCAACAAATCACAACTTCTTGGTTGCGTTTTGTTTGATGCGAGATGAGGCGGCTGTGTCGTACTCGTGGGTGCTGCAGGGATTGAGAGATATTTTCGGCACTGCTCAGACTCCTAGCGTCATTGTAACCGATCGTGACGAAGGTTTATCTGCAGCTATTCGTGACGTCTTCCCAGGTAAAAACGCTTTGTGAGTTCATTATTGTGGTTATATCTATTGATAATGTCTTAATTACGTTCACTGTTTTGTTTAATGTAGATGTACGTCATTTGTTATGCACCTGGCATATTGGCAACGATGTTGAGAACATGGTGGACAAGTTGTGCGGCGGCAAGAAAAATCAACAAGGGCAGTTATTCAGGAAAAGTAGATGGAACCCCTTGGTTGAAAGTGCTACAATCCGGGAATATGAAAAGAGATGGGAAGGGATCGTCAGTACGTGGTCGATTAGGAACCGAAGGGTCGTTCGGTATTTGACTGGAACATGGATTCCACTTAGAGAGAAATTTGTGCGTGCGTGGACGAATGATTGTTTACACTTGGGTAACCATACTACCAGCAGAGTGGAAAGCCAACACTCGTCTTTTAAGTATTACCTTGGTAGTGGTAATAGCTCATTCGATACCCTTTTCAAAAGGGCGCACGCACAGATTACAAATCAACAAGCTAAAATCCGACAATCGCTACAGGAATCCATGACTTCTGTACCAAGAACGCTACGACAGTATTTCTTTAGACCTCTATATCGCCACGTGTCTCTCTATGCCTTGGAGCAGATCCAGAATGAGTTTAACCGCATGTTAGAACTGGGTGATTTTGCATTGAACAAATGCGGTTGTGTACTTCAAAAAACCCATGGATTGTCGTGTGCATGTTATTTACAAATGACCATTGGATCACATGGTGCTTTGTATTTGGATGACATTCATGAATTCTGGAGTACTTTGAGGTACACAGAGGTAGGAGACGAACCCAATGAAGAAGTACGAAACGCGAACGCCAATGACAAAGAGTACTTTGAATCTCTGGTCGATGAAGTCCTTAAATCTGATCCCGCTTTTGTTCGCCGAATGGCTGAGGTACTTGATTATGAATTACACCCAGATGGTGCGGATATACCTGAGCCTTACGCTAGTCCACCGAGAAAGGGAAGACCAAGCACTAGTAAAACCATGAGAAGGAGAAAAAGTTCATTTGAATATAGCCGATCATCTTCTCGTGGTCGAGGGTCTAGATCTTCTTCCCGCGGGAGATCAAGTGGCTGATCTAGTGGCCGAGAGACGCAATCTTCAGTAGAAATTAAGTTCAGTTTCAACTTATCCGGTAATTGACTTAATTTTTAGTTTTTTTCATTAATTATTTGTTATTTACGCATATTAACTTAATTTACATTTATTGTAGATGATCCAGGAGGTCGTGATTTCTCACTGTTTCCATGGCCTGATTACATCCCATTCATGCTTCCTCCTTATTTGTTCGACTGGATTGATGTGTTAGGTGATGGTAACTGTGGATTTAGAGCAATTGCCGTCACAGAGCTGGGAGGCGAGGAAGCATGGCCTCTTTTAAGGCGTGCTATGAGCATGGAAATGCAAATGAACAGAGCGCAATACCTAACTTTGTATCTATCTCAGGAGTCACTAGACGAGTCAATATTCAGAGTAGGTTCACACACCGATGGACCTGCTCCTTTCATGCACGGGATGGATGCACCGATGGCTTTGTACTCTGCAACAACGTTTCTTAACATTGCCATTGCTTATTATGGTGCTGCTGACGGGAATCCGCAATACAACTGTTTGATTCTTCCGTTAAGAAAAGCACAGGCCGCGAGAAGTGTAAACAAACTAATACATATACTTTGGGTTAATCGAAATCATTTTGTTCAACTATTTATGAACGACGATTCATCCCCTGTGCCGCCGATCCACCCACGTTGGAAACAAGCAGCTGACAATTTCGCGAAAGATCTTGACACAAATTTCACTACGAGGATTATGCTGTGGAATAATCTACGCGGGTCACACCCACCAACAAATAACACCGCTGACGATGCTGTAAATTTAGATACTCCATAGAATTTATACACGACATTCATTAAAAGTTGTATATAATCCATAAAGGTGTTAACAATATAATCCACGTTAGTGTGTATATTTATGTAAAATAAATGCAATCATTGACGAAAATAAATGCAATAAATAATGTAAAATAGTTTCAGTACAGACTATTCAGGGCCTTACCCTTGATCAATTTGCCATTCATCAAATAAATCTCTACAATCATTAAGGTATATTTCTAAAGCATGTCGTTGACGGGAGTTCAAATCCGTAATCCGCGTAGGTAGTCTTGCCACTGGAGCGAATCGACTGGCCCATTCTTTCGCGAACTGAAAACACAAAAAGACAATGTGCGTTATTAATTCATTAAAAAAAAGAACTTGGAAAAAAAATTGATAATAAAACTCACGTAATCAGATCTGCTCTGACCAGGACCAGGACCGAAAGCCAGCAATTCGTCTCGGGATATGTACGGGTGCGAGCACACTCTAAACCATTCAACGTAATTAGGTTCAGTCTCTGAAGGAACAGTAGCCCGTCGAAGTCCCTGCTCTACAAGGCGGGCACTGTAGGGGAACCTACTCCACGCCTCCACAAATGCAGCAGCAGAAGAAGGAAAGGTCACGGAGTAGGTTCCGTGTGCCGGTCGAAGAGCCTTGGCTGGTCTAATAGGAGCTGGAGGAATAGACTGCACGAACCCAATCTGTCGCAATGCCCGCTCCGGCAAATACACCTCCACAACATCAAAGCAGGTGATACCCCCGATGACTGTGGTGCGTGGGTGCTCATTCAGCAACGCAGCAGCAGAAAAATTGTAGGGAGTCCATTCAACCTGCATACAGGCCAAGTTAAAAAAAACTTTCCTACAAATAAAAAACAACATGCATGACAAAATGTAATGTAAAATACCTGAGTCTCTGTCATTGAGTCCAGAACCTTGCGGAACTCCATCAACCTGTCCAGCTCACGACCTACTTTCTTCGGCGTCCACATCTCCGCCCTAGTCATGTTTGGCACATCATCTCGGCGAGGATGAGGGCGGAAAGCGGGGAAGTACTCATAGATCCATGTCTGGAGCAATGTGAGGCATCCAGCAATGGTCTTGCAACCAGCCCTAGATGCCATTCCGAGCTGCCTGTACAAGAACGCCAAGGTCACCGCACCCCAGGCCACGTCCTGTTCATCATCGTTGACGACAACTATCGGATGAGGTCGCATGCCAGTCCTGGTCTTATCCGCCAACAAGGTAGAGCCGATGACAGCCATGTAGTACGCTGTGGTCTGGGTATCCAAGGCCTGCGACCTATGACACAGTCGCATCAGTTCAGCAACGCTTATGCATCCGCTGGTGAATGAACCTTTACGTCGAAGCTCAGACAGAGGCTCGCCGACCAGATTGGTGATACCAACCTCCCACTCCGCCTCCGAAGGCTCAGCCGGCAGAGAACCATCAATAGAAATGCCCAATATGCGTTGCACGTCGTGCAACATAATCGTCATCTCTCCCCAGGGCATGTGAAAGGTGTTCGTATCCGGCTGCCACCTCTCGACGAACGCCGATATCAAAGCAGAGTCGATGTGCTGGTGCATAATGACCGGTAGTCGACCGAGGGAAGTGGAAGGTAGAAAATCGACTAGCTCATCGGACATATCCCTCAGTCCGATGATGGACTCCACCGGTCTCTTCCTAATAAGGCACTCTAGAATCGGAGGCGTACGCTCGGAGCCGTCATAAATAAGTTTAGCTATGTGCCCGCCATAGCTAGGGATCAGTCGCGTATCAGTCGGCCCCCCGGGCTGGGGTGATGTCACTAACCAGTCCGTGTTAGTGGACTGTGAGGGCCTGCCCCGTGGCGGCTCATTATCGACAAAACTTCCTCCTGCACGCTCAGATACGGCGGAAGAACTCGGGCCGCCACGGGCAAATCTGCCGTCGGGGCCACGAACTATAGTCCAGTCCAATGGGGCAGGCTCAGGAGCTTGGAACTGAACATCATCAGCATCATTATCATCATCACTATAAACCCCCCAACTACTCTGGAGGCTATCAGCCTGGTCATCAAAATGAGTACGCACTTGGTTCAGCGTACTCGACCTTTGGGCCTCACTATGTCTGGCCGCCTCTTCCTGCCTAGCCCTCCTAGCAGAACCCGTGACCCCCCTCTCATGCGGGTCCCCTCTGAGTAAGGTAGGCCTAGAACTATTACCTCTCAACAATTGCCTAAAAAAACCCTTTCCTTTTCCTTGATTACCAGCCATTTTCTACAATTTTTTACGGTTTCATTCAATATTATAAATAATAATATTTCTAAAAACATAATAATCATAAATAAAATATGGAAAAAAATAACATAAAAAACAAAATAATTAATTAATAATACAAACATAAACAATTATATAACAACAAAAAATTAAATTATTATTAACTATCACAATAACAGTAATAACATAAAAAAAAAATTATATTTATAATAATAATCACCTTTTTTTTATATATTTCAAAATTTAAAATTATTATTCCTAAATAAACGGAAAAAAAACAAATTTAAAATAAATAAATAAATAAATTATTTACAATATTAACATTTTATTAAAAAAAATATATAAATTTATTAATAAAAATCAGGTTTTTTTTTTAAATTTCAAAATATTAAATATATTTTTCCAAAATATAAGGAAAATATATATATATATATATATATATATATATATATATCTATCTATATATATATATATATATATATATATATATATATATATATATATATATATATATATATATATATATATATATATATATAATAATCAGTTTTTTTTTTTTAAATTTCAATTTTTAAATTTATTACTCCAAAATATACAAAAAATTAAAATAAAAAAAAAATAAAAAAAGAAAATGAGTCGCCCAGATCCGGGCGGCTGGACCCCGGTTCAGTCGCCTAATATTAGGCGACTGAACCGGGGTTCAGCCGCCCGGATCTGGGCGACTCATTTTCTTTTTTTTTTTTTCCGTAAAATATAAATAACATATATATACACTTACTAAAAAAAATAAATAAACATTACAACATACAAATTTAAACTAATAATTTATAAAACAAAACATAAACATATATTTAATAATAAATAAAAATAACAATAACAATAATAATAATAAAATTAATGATAACAACATTAACATATATTTAATAATACAAAATTAACAATCACAATAATAATAATAAAATTAATAATAATAACATTAACATATATTTAATATTAACAAAAATAACAATACAATAATAATAATAATTAAATTAATAATAATAAAATTAACAAAATACATACGGAAAAAATAAAAAAATAAAAAAATAAAAAAAAATTGGAGTCGCCCAGATCTGGGCGACTCCTTTTTTTTTTTTTTTTTGATGATTAAATTTAATTAAAAATAACTTACCTCGATTGATAAATTCCGGATTTAACTTAATTTTTGCTCCCAAATTTTGCTTTTGTATGTTGGTTTTTAGTTATAGTGAGAGAATTTTTAGTGTGAGTGTGGTTTATATAGAAAATTTTAGCTTTAATGGCATAATTATAATTTTTTCAAAAACCAAGGGCAATATGGTAATTTACTAGAAAGTGGCGAAAAAATGAAAAGGGTGGCGAATTATAAGAATTGGGTCAAATTATTGGGTCTCGTAGCGTCAACGGATATGTTAGTTCTTAAGTCTTCTATTCAAATCAAGTGTCATGAAAACATTTGGTAGAAATTAGATTAATAGTCACCTATTTATAGTCGCTTTTGATTTTGAATTAAATACCATTTTTTTAGCTAATTTTAAAGTTATTTATTAAATTTTTTTAAAATTATTTGATCAACTAAAAAATTAAATAATTAATTAAAAAATTATTAAAAATATTGTTTTTCAAACGGACTCAATATTTATGATCTTTTTTAAAGTCAACCCAGATAACAAATGAGTTGTACTACTACTGGAGAAAATTTGAAAAAACTAAGACAAATAAACAACTTAATTCCAAAAATAAGCTTCGTAAAAACTTATTTCCCAAAATAAGCGTCCGTACATCCAAGCCTAGCTTTGGGTAAATCGCTGTTAGTAACAGCAAAAGAGGAAAAGAAAAAAAAATAAAATAAAACCCAACTAACAGCGACTTTGGGTGTTTATATATTTTTTTTTTCCTTCTTCCTCATTCTAGTATACGGCCTACCTTAGCACACAACTCACGACATTTGTTTGTTTTTTCCTCCATCAAAATCACATTCAATCCTTCAAATTAAGTGATAAAATTCGAAATTTGTACCACTAACAGCGATCTGTAAGCTTCCTACATCGACCTAAGGTATTTTTTTATGTGTTTTTTTTCAATTTTAGAAAAATTAGGGTTTATTTTTGAGTTTTGTTTTTGCTGAATTTTAATCAAATTTCACATTAATGTAGGTTCATAAACTTGCAATTTACTAATTCTTGTTGATCTACAGGTTATTGAGGTACGTTTTTACTATAAATTTTTTTATTTGGTGTTGATTTTAAAATGTATAGTGGTCATATATTTATGAACATGATGGTGATGTTGATTTTGTATGTGTTGTTGTAGAAATGGATTCTTTTCGTGTGACTGTTGTATGCTTTTGGAATGGTTCAATTCGATCAACTAGTAACAATGTTAAGTATGTTGGGGGAAAACGTAAACTGTTTGCATGCAACTCATACATGGATTTGAATGAATTTAAACATTATATATGCTCTAAGATTGGCATTGACACTACAAGAAGTACT
The DNA here is from genome assembly GCF_026212465.1 of Amaranthus tricolor. NCBI lineage: Eukaryota > Viridiplantae > Streptophyta > Magnoliopsida > Caryophyllales > Amaranthaceae > Amaranthus > Amaranthus tricolor. Next base: position 43,213,211 of record NC_080047.1, read on the forward strand.
GTTAATTTAAGTTTTAAGTACAATCTGAGTGGAGATTTGTTAGCTTTTCCGGTTGAGGATGAGGAGGCTATAGATGCAATGTGGGAGTATTCAAGGTCTACCCCTAGTCCTTCTTTAGAATTATATGTAGAAGAGGTACCCCTAGGGAACGAAGATATCAACGTTGTGGAAACAAATGCATTCATGAATATAACTTCTTCTGCTCCTTCTCATACGCCCTTCCCTACCCAAGAAACCGAAAATCCCTTTATTCCATCTTCCTCTTATCCTTCTAATGAACCCAATCAAGTTCAATTTCAAGTCTCAGATGATGATACTTTCAACGTAGAAGATACAAATGAGCCTTGGGATGATGTTAATAGTGAGAGTAATGAATTCGTTGAAGCTCCTTCTGAGGACGATGTGGGTGTTGACGAGGAGGCTCTAGCTAATGACATGACCTTAGGAAACATTCCAACAATCGTTGCTCCTACACCCTATGCAATGGTTCCCCCTCTAGATGAACACTTTGAGGACAACTCTTGGAGGTCTTGGGATTGTGATACAACCTACACCGACGAAGGAGAGTTTCAAAAGGGTATGATGTTTGATAACAAGGATGCGTTGTTGGACGCTGTTAGATTGTATCATATTCGTAGGAACGTTGAGTACCGAACTGAGACTTCAAATCAAACCATGCTCACGTTGAAGTGTAAGAGAGGGTGTGGTTGGAGGCTTAGGGCTACGAAGAGCTCCTATTCACCGTCATGGGAGATTGTTACGTATAAAGGGAAGCATGGGGGTTGTGTGCTAAGTACTGAAAATGTGTCAGCTGGACACATTCATTTGACATCTTCCGTGATTAACAATCTTATTAGAAGTTGTGTTGCTCAAGACCCTTCAATTAAGGTCTCTGTCGTGCGTCAAATGGTCAAAGACCAATTCGGTGTCGAAGTGACCTACAAGCGGGCATGGTGTGCTAAACAGCAATCCCTTCTCTCCATCTATGGTACATGGGAAGATTCTTATCCTCTTCTTCCACGATTCTTGAAGTCACTGCAAGTTTCAAACCCCGGGACCGTAGTTGAGTGGTTCTTTAAGGAAGATAATGATGTCGGTGTTTATGTCCGTCCTAGTATTAGAACTTTCCAACGCGTGTTTTGGGCTTTCCAACCTAGTATTGAGGGATTCAAGTATTGCAAACCCGTTATTGCCATTGACGGAACACATTTGTATGGTAAGTATCGCCATACGTTGTTGACTGCCATTGCCCAAGATGGGAACAAGGGAATCTTCCCGCTTGCCTTTGCGTTGGTTGAAAAAGAATGCATAGCCGCGTGGTCTTGGTTTATGGCCTGTGTTCGTAAGCATGTGATGCATAGTCCAGGGTTATGCGTTATTTCCGATAAACATGCGGGCATTTTAGCAACCATGGAGGGGCCGGAATGGCAACCTCCGAACGCCCATCATAGGTTTTGCCTGCGGCATTTGTTAAGTAACTTCAACCGTCAAATGGGTAACGTGAAGTTGAAAAAGATGTATGGAAGGACAGCAGAGCAAAGACAACCACATAAGGTCGTCGAGGGATTGAAGGCCATTGGTGTTGTTAATCGGGATGCACTTTTTTGGATTGATGATGTTGGTGAAATGTGTAAATGGTCATTATGTCACGATGGAGGGTATAGGTATGGTGTTACTAATACCAACTTGGCCGAAGTATTCAATAACGTGATGAAGGGTGTGCGCTTCTTGCCTATAACCACTCTTGTGGAGTTCACCTTCTATCGTGTTAATGATTATTTTGTTAAAAGACGCGAGAACGCAAACGCATGGCTAATTGGGGGAAATAAGTACACTTCACACGCCACTAGAATTATCACCCGTAACACCGAGAAGGCAAACTACCATGAGATCGTCGCATTTGATTACAAACGAGGGCTTTTCCAAGTTAAGACTGGACGTGGTAATAGAGGATCCGCCAAGGGAGGTAAAATACAAAGTGTGGATATGAGAGAGATGAAATGCACTTGTAACAAAACCTCCATATATCACTTACCTTGTTCTCATGTACTTGCCGTATGTATTAAACGACACTTATCCTACGAGCGTTTCGTGGACTCTTGCTACACGACCCAGAGCTATGTGAACACATATGCATCCATATTCTTGTCGTTGATTGATAAGAGGTCATGGCCTCAATACACCGGTATTGAGGTGCTACACGATCCGGATCACAATCGTGGATTAGGAAGACCTAAGTCCCGGAGGATCACGAACGAAATGGACGAAGGATCGCGGAGACGCAACGCTTGTCGACGGTGTGGTAGTGACGGTCACAACACTAGAACTTGCACGGCAAGGTAAATAGTACATGTATTTGATTATGTAAACGTAAAGATTATCAATTATTTTTCGAATACGAAACGCTTACTTGTTGTTGAATTACAGGGGAGATGGATCTACCAGCTCCAGGCCCTCACGACCCTAGTGTCCTTACGATGCAGGCGAATCATCGGAGCAGTGTGCTATGGGAGGAGGAGGATTAGCATTACAATAGTGTTTGTATATTTTGAAGATTAGTAACATTTTGTATATATTGAACACTTGTACATATTTAGTATTTGTAACATATTGACTTTTGTGTATCATTTGTAATATATGTGTACATGTATATATTTTAATCGTATTATCAAACGTGATTTTGATGGAGGAATAAGGAAGGAAATGTCGTGCGTTGTGTTTTGTTGCTTGAAAATGTCGTATACTGCAATGAGGAAGAAGGAAAAAAAAAATTTAAAACGCCATAGTCGCTGTTACTAACAGCGACTATGGCGTTTTATTTTATTTTTTTTTCTTTTCTTGTTTCGCTGTTAGTAACAGCGAATTACCCGAAGCTAGGCTTGGATGTACGGACGCTTATTTTGGGAAATAAGTTTTTACGAAGCTTATTTTTGGAATTAAGTTGTTAATTTATCTTATTTTATTCAAATTCTCACTACTGGACAATTTTTAAGCCCATGTGCTTGGCCTATGTAACCTGGCATAAGTTTTCACACTCATGGGTAATGGGCTACCAAGTACATGTAATATTTATGCTACTGAAGTGGCCCAATACGTGCAATAGTACGAGAGTAGATGTTTTAATTATTTTAGTTTGACTAATTACTAATTAGCATTAAAACTATTTCAAAATGAAATCGCTGTAAATGTAATAGGTCTCTTGAGAGACTGAATTTTTGAGAGACGGCTCTCAAAGTCTAACCCAATTCCTTAAAACACTTATTAGGCGCACGCATTTCACAAAACACATACTACAATTTTTAGTAGTTATTTTGTATACTATAGTAGACATATACATACCTACAACACATAATATAAACTCCTACATCAAATAATCTAAACACCTACAGCACATCACATAAAGTCCTTCAGCAAATAACATAAATTCATACAACAAATAACCTAAAAATTTACAACAGATAACCTAAATCCTTACAGTAAATAAACTAAACTCACACAATACATAAACACCTATTTTACCACTTCAACACGTTTATAGTACTTCAAGTAGCTTGTACTTCAAGTAGCTTTTTAGTTTTGACTAAAAAGCCAACTTTTCAACCGGCTTAAAAAGTCGTTTACCAAACACTTATGTAGCTGTTTTGACCGATCAAAAATCTAAAAGCAAAAGCTAATAGAAAAGTGCATGAAAAAGCTATCTCTCAAATACCCCTATAAGAGTTACTTTCTACGTTTCAATCAAGTTTAAACATTTTAAATATATTGTCTCGATCACCTACATTTTTATATATGAAAATAATTACTTATCTTCATAATTAATTTAAATTCCTTCCGCGCATCTCTCTTTTGTTATAATACCATCCAGATAATAGAACTTTTAAACGTATTTTCTCAACAAAACAATCATTCATTTATAAAGTGAATTTACTCCAATGTCTTTGAACAATACATGGGAATTGTATAGAATGTTAGAATGATGCCATTGTTCCACTTAGCTATTCTTGTAGGCAAGATAGATTGAACTACTTGAGGATATATGGTATGAAGGAATAGGGACAAAAGGAAAGAACACTTATTTTAGTACTTCATCTTACTTATAATTCAATTAAAAACCCTCAAATACCAAAAAAAAAGTGTGGTAGGATAAAGAAAAATAGTGTATACGCAAACAAAGAAAAAGATTAAAGCTTTGATGAAAGAAACACACAGCAATATAAAATGATATTTTGAACACCCCTTCAAATAAAATTATAGGGAAAAGTGTCAAAAAGTACTTGATAAATTTTTATTAAAAAAATACCTAATAAAAAAAATTTGTCAAAAAATACCTAATAAAATTTTTTCTTTTCCAAAGAGTATCAATTAACGTTTTTCTTCAATTGATCATCAAATATAACGATTGAGTGGTCAAAATCGAAAATTCTTCTTCCTCATCTTCAATTTCCTCACTGTCTTCTTCCTCTACTTTTAAATCAAAATCGAAGTTAAATTGGAAAAGAAATTGAAGATGAGGAAGAAGAATTTTCAATTTTGACTAGTCAACCGTTATATTTAACGATTAACTGAAGGAAAACTTTACTTGGTATTCTTTGGAAAAAAAAAAATTTTGTTAAGTATTTTTTGGCAAAATTTTTTTATTAGGTACTTTTTGAAAAAAAAAATTTATTAGATATTTTTGACACTTTTCCCAAAATTTTATAATCAAAACAATTCAATTTTATAATTCGATTAGTCAATACTAGACTGGCAAGTGGGGACATTTGAAAACAATAAGATAAAAAAATCAAAAAAATTAACAAAATAATCCAACTTTCAAACTTATTCCAAAAGTAAGCGTGAAAATCCCAAACCTGAGCTTTGAGGCTGTTCGCAATTAGTTAGTAACTGCGAACAGGTCAAAAAAAAGACAAAATAGTTGTTCCTACTTAGTAACTGGGAACAGCTTTGACTTATTTATTTTACCAGTTAGCGAACAGCTAGGGTTTTGAGAAATAGGAAAATGAAAAGGAAAGGAAGGTGCAGCAAATTTGTGTAGCTATTTGTCCGCAAGTTTAGAATTTTTACGCTTACTTTTGGAATAAGCTTGAAAGTTAGATTATTTTTTTGATTTTTTATCTTATTATTTTCAAATTTTCGGCAAGTGGCGACCCTGACTTCACTGGAGAAGAACCAAGAATTGTCTGACTAATTCCGCTGACATCCAACTTGAAAGCCATTAATCTTAAATTTATTTTTCTTTTCTCCGTATCAATTGCGTAAACGTTTCATTTGATGATTTGAAAAATAATATTGTAAATTGTGAAGATTATTGAAAAACTCTTTCATACTGCAAATTGACTGAAAAGAACGTAACTTTGATAGGATTGAACCTGGAAGGATTGATATTACTATATTAGCATCATTTTCAGTTTGTTGCATTAAATTTGTTTGTCTTTTGGTTTAATTTTCGTATTGGGATTTGCAAGATTGGTGTTGTTGATGGATATGCGCTAGGTTAAATTGTGCACACTAAGTGTTCGATGAAATGTCTCAGAGAGATGTTTTGTGATTATGTCTTTTGTAATGGGGCAGGGGTTGGAGTACATGCCGGTTAGAATAACATTAACTTTATACAGGGAAAACAAAATTTGGGGGCGACACACCTCCCACCCTAAAGAATTTTTGCTGCTGAAAGTGTAGAAGGCGTTGGGTGTCTGTTCCTGCAATTGTTGCTTTGATATACAGCTGCTGCTTTGCTGGGGTGAAATAAGAACTGCAGATCAAATATGATAGTCGTAAGCCCATAACAAATATATTTTTTTGATTTTGGACATTAGCATATCAAAATCAAGTTTCCTTGAGCTTTGACCCAGCCCATAAATGACCTAGCTGGCCCACCCAAAATATCTCTGATGTTAGCCATGATTAGCCCATGGCCCATGACCAAGCTATCCAAATACCCAGGTCTAATTGCAGGTAGTTGGATTGAGATACTATATGCTTAAAGGACAAATCAATTTTATAGCCTGAATCTTGCTTTTAGAAGAGGTTTCTATGGACCCTTTACTCGTTCTTTCAACATGAAATTGGACCAAAGTAGCATAGGTTTTTTAGTGGTTGAATTGCCATTGGGGGTGGCTCGAAGATATTTGTCATTGTTAGTGAACGATTAAACTTTTCAAGAGGTTTCAAACATGTCTTAAGAATCATAATGGCTTTCATATTTGAATTTCTGATAGTGATGCTAAAAGCTCTAATTTTTTTAACTGGACTTGCAGAATAGAAGGTTAATCCTGACCAATGCCTCACCGGACACGTCCAATGGCAGCACTCGGGTGAAGCTCCTTAGTGGCTTCTGCTGAGTACCGCCTTCCAATATTTCTCCCTTCTTCAACTACTATCAAAGAAGTTTCCAAGTGGCTTCTGGTTAGTACCAAACAACCCTTTTCTATCCTAGATTTCTGAACCTTGAATCCTTGGATTCCAACAGTCTGTCTTTCAACTAACATTAGCTTTCTTATTACTCTTTTAAATACTTTAAGAGTGTATTTCTTTTTAGTTTCTTTTTGGGTATTGATCCTCACACTTGAAGCAACCATCTTACTTTGTTATTTGTTAAGTACTTTCGCATCGACGAGCAGTAAAATTTTTAGCTGCAAAAGTGAAACAAGTTTCTGGGATGACATGTGAAAATTGAAGTCCAAGCTATACTTATTTGATACTAACTTAGAGTAGAAGACTAGAAGTTAAGCATAAAAAGTGCTGGTTGTTTTATATGTAGGCCTGTTATCTACAATGAATATAGGACCGCGACATAAAAGAATGACAGTCAAGTTAGTTTACCGCACATGCAGAGATGAGTGTTGTCTGTACGAAAAGGACTAGAAAAACTCCAAACTGAACGAGGATAGAAAAATTGGTTTTATATGATTAACCTTATTCGAGTTTCCTTTTGTTTTTTTTGTCCCCCTTCAAACTTGATTGGAAATGAAGATAAAATATGACAGTTTAACGCACATGCAAAGATGAGTGTTGTCTATACCAAAAGGATTGGAAAACTCCAAAGTGAATGAGGGTAGAAAATCTAGTTGTATATGCTTAACCTTATCGAGTTTGCTTTTGTGTTTTTTTTCGTTTCCCTTCGAACTTGATTAGGAATGAAGATAAAATCTGGGAGTTTATTGCACATGCAGAGATGAGTGTTGTCTATACGAAAAGGAATGGAAAACTCCAAAGTGAATGAGGGTAGAAAATTCGGTTGTAGAAAACTCCAAAGGTTGTATATGTTTTTTTCCGTTTCCCTTCGAACTTGATTGAGAATGAAAATAAAATCGGGGAGTTTACCACACATGCAGAGATGAGTGTTGTCTAGATTCACCATCGCCCACTGATATTGTACATAAATCTATACAAAATGGACTAGAAAAACTCCAAATTGAAAAAGGATAGAAAATTCGATTGTATATATGTTTAACCTTATTCAATAGTGCTTTTGGTTTTTTATTGTTCCCCTCGAATTTACCACACATGCAAAGATGAGTGTTGTCTAGATTCACCACCCGCCACTGATATTGTACATAAATCTAGACAAAATGGACTAGAAAAACTCCAAATTAAACGAGGATATAAAATTCGGTTGTATATATGATTAACCTTATTCGAGTTTCATTTTGTTTTTCTGTTCGATCCCTTTGATTGGGAATGAAGTTAAAATCGGGGAGTTTGTTTTCGAGTGAATGAAGGAATCGTTGCTGACAATGAAATGAGTGATGTACAAGTACTTGTTTGTGCATAACATTTATCAATAATTGAGTTCTACTGAATACGGATTACTGAATGTTGACCATACAAGATACGCCTACCTTAGAACTCACGGGTCATTCTGATCATACTCTATTTTCAGCTTCCAGAATTTTTCTAATTTTCTCTTCATCTGGAAATAATTATCACATAAATTGTGTTAATTTTATTTAAATTTATAATGATCATACTCTATTATTATCAGTAAGACTATATATGTTAATAATTTTACGTTTTAGTTTCGGTTTCTTGAAATATTACATTTCTTAGTCTTTTACGTAGAGATGTCAACTAGACAAGTCGAGTCAAGTACTAGTCAATTTAAGCAAGGCTTCTTAAAAATTACGCAATTTTGAGCTCGAATCAAGCTTTTAATTATGTTCGAGCTTGACTTGTTTATATTTGAGCTGATCAAGTTTTAGTTGAATTAAACTCAGTTTATTTGCTTAACAAATGAATTTAACAAGTTCTTTTTCTCTATTGTGTGGTTTAGTAAATGACTTTTGTTTTTGGGCTTTGCTTTTTGCCGGTCAAATTGTCAAAACCAAAAAGCTATTATGAACGGCGTGTTTGGCAATTGATTGTTGGCTATTAATTGTTGGATTTTTTAGTCTTTTATAATTGGCTTGTTTGACCAGATGGAAATGTTGTCTGTTTTTGTTGGCTTTTAAGTTATTTGAAAAAACTAAATGCTTATGGAGATGTTTGTAAATTTTAGTATTGGTTGTTCGCTGTTTATTATAGAAAAAGTGGGCCAACAAGCCAAAAGTCAACAAAAAAACTACCTGGAGCAGCTTTTTCATTTTGGCTTAAAAATCAGCTTTTCAGTTGCTTTAAAAGGCATTTACCAAAAAAATTTTTTCGCTGTTTAATCAATCAAAAGCCAAAAGTTAAAAGCCAAGCAAAAAGCTAAGAACCAAACACCCTCAAAAACTTTTATATTGCCTTTTTCTTTTTTATCTATTTTTTCTCTAATAATCGACAAATTTTATCAAATATTTTCATAATAAATGCCTTAAACAATTAATTTTCTAACTGGTCAAATTAGCTGATAATCATTTTTCAAAGAGACTTATTAACAGAATATTATTCGTACTGGCACAACAAAAAAGATTAAACGTATGATGCAATTTGCAATCAACTTTATGTTTCCCTTTATTCTCAAAAAATCTACAAGGAAACAGTTTTAGCCTCATCCATGGAATATTGTTAGAACATCGATGGAATTGGCATCTATGCACATATTTTATCGCTTTGCAAATTGCAACCCATTAAATATTTGATGCAATTGGCATATTTAGAGCATGTAACTAATTTATTGCTTTGCAAATTGCATTCAAAAAGAAAGAAATAAGTTAATGTTTCCTTTTATATACACTACCATATTACTAAACAGAAACACACCATTTTGCAAAATTAAAAAAAAAAAAAAAAAAGTTATGGGAACTTTGTTTGTCCATTCTTTTGAGTTTACTCTAAATAGCTACAAAAATCTTCACATGAAAAGTTGTACTAATCTTACTTTTCAACTAATAATAATGTATTATTTCAATAAAGTAAGAATATTTACTTACGATAATTCACATACAAGTAGTTGAAATTCATAAGTCGTACTTTAAGATGCACCGATTCACCTTTTACTACATGACTCGTGAGTAATTATTTTTTTCATGGTATATCATACTCATTATATATAGCAATATATGAGATCTGGTAAGCGAAAATAAATCTGTAAAGATGGTTCATAGGTCGAGTTTGATTCAAGTCAATCAAATCTAAAGTTATTAGTTTAGTTTTTAAAAGGTATTTATCTAAATGTACTTGCTTCACTTTCTTACATTTTAAAGTTGTCATTAGATTTAAAATTAATCCATAAACAAAAAAATATCTTAATGGTTCTAAAATTAATGGGTGCATGATATGGGACCAAGAGGAAAAGATCAAGTGTGTGCGCACGCGTTGTCTGAGTCAGTACGCAACCCAAGCCAACCCGACCCGACCCAACCCAATCCAAACCCCATGTGCCTCCTCTTCACATGTGCACTTGTCCCATGTTAATGCCTTATTGCTTTCATTTCCCCACCTTTTCTTTTCTTCTGTCTTTTTTTTTTCTTTTTTTTATTTTCTCTTCAACTCCTTTATTTATTAGTTTTTTTTTAATTATTTATTTATTAGTTGTATCTTTTAAGTTAAGATTATGATTTATGATTAAAAAAATAATAATTTTAGACATCAATTCAGTATCTCGAATAGATAGATGTTTGGGGGAGACAGACACCAGACGAATAATATTCAGACCTCTTTAAAGAAAGGGCAAAATCCAAAAAGGATTATACGTTTTCAAATAAATCTCCAAAAAGATGGTATAGATCTTGTCTGGAAAAACATCTCAACAAACAATACACATTAAAATTATATATATAATTAAAAAAGTAATAATAATAGTAATTTTTAATATATGATATCCTTATAAGTAACTTTATTCTCCTTTGGTTTACTTTTTTCAACTTTATGATCAAATTTGGAGAATCATTTGTTAATTGAGTTTTAAAAGAGTATTTATTGTTTGTCTCCTCCATTTAGGCCATTGATATGTCATTGTTGGTTGTTTTGTCAATGGCCAGCCTTTTTTAGGTTTCGAGTTTAAATTTTATTTAATTAAATTTAATTGTTATAGTAAAAAAATAAGATCAATTAAAAAAACCAAATTAGTAAAGAAAATGTGTAATATGATAAAAAGATTATTGTTTATGGTATTTACTAGAATTAAATAAAAGTTGTAGCATTACCTAAATTTATAAAATGTAACCTTTGTGTTTTCAATTACTATTTTGTTAAAAAGAAAGGAATAAGAGTAATAATATAAGTATAACTCATATATTAAGGTATGAATCCCCCTCAAACTATGGATAATGTTCTCTACTTTGATAGATTCATACTATTTTTACATGTTTTATATATATGGCCCATTCTCAGTTTTAAAATCAGATACGGAACAAAACAACACAATAATTATTAAATGCAATTTATTTACATTAACTTGAAATTTTAAGGTCTAAATTATTGCAAACTAGTATCTAAATATTTTTTTCCCTAAAAAAAATATCTAAATGTTTTAGGGGCTATTGCATTTAGAACCTCCACTCCTCAAAATCCAAATATTTTATTCTAATTATATGGTTTAGCTTTCATACTTTCTTTGGGCTTCCAAAAATTTAGTTATTAGTTTGGAAGTGACATATAATAAGAACATTTGTGAAAATTGGAATTTTATAAGTTTTTTGAAACAAATTTAAACATAAGCTTTTTTGTAAATTTATTTTTAAAATAAGTGTCTTTTTATTTAAGTATTACTTGATTCTGTTCAATGTTACTAACAACGAGCCCATGTCAATTGTATATTTGTATCTAACAATGAACAAAGAGCTATTGCCATATTATAACAACTACTACCTTATTCGTTGTTGATAATATCGAACAAATCTTGACCTTAGACTTTAACAAAAGACAATTATTTTAAAATTAATTTATACTAGAGCTTATTTAAAAAAAAAATTAAAATAAAAAAGGCTTATAAAATTCAAAAGTTCAACACTTGTGTTTGTAAAGGCATATAATATTTTGACATTAATTCATCAACATACTAGGTAAACAAGTACAACAATTATTAATAGAATTAATAAATAGTGGAATCAAATTCACTATCAATGAATGTTTTATTTTATTTTCTTATCTTAAAGTCAACAATAAATATATTTCATATAAGTATATCTATTAGTAGTGAGTAGTTTATCATTGGGTCGATTGAGTTTTTTCTATATCTAATAATTTTATTATCGTAATTTCCCCAAAGTATATACTCTATCCATAAAAGATTACATACTTTTTTAGTGCGTTCTTTAACTTTGCTACAATTTATTATGAAAGTTTTTTTTAAAATTTTTTTTAATTCTCATTCACACATTTCTATTTTTTAAAAAATATTTTTCAAATAATTTAAATGGTTCCACCATTTTTTAATCATCTTCAATATAATATAACTATGACAATTTATCAGTGACAAAACAAGTAATAAGTATTTACCTATTGGTATTACCAATCAAATGATTACAATGTCATTAATGAACCTATTAGATAAGTATTACAACTTCTAATCTAATCACTAATAGTGATGACCAATTGATTAGTGCCAAAATTAACTAATAATTTTAATTAATGATTGATTAGTATATTGAACCTAATTAACTTAACTTCTTTCGTTAGGCAGTCTGTTCGGAGCTTGACATTTGGTTCAATGTTAATATGTTAATCAATAATCACATTAGTAATCAATAAGCACCTAAATAATTAAAGTTGCTTTCAAATTATGTCAATTACTACCCGTTTCCTTTTGTTCTTCCTATTTACTCTTTGTACAGTTTTCAAAGTAAATTTCTTCAAAATTTCTAAATTCACATAATAAAAAATTATAAAACATACATAATAAGAAGGTATACATTAAAACGAATCTAACAAATCTCACATGAATATATTTTATCTTCTAAATATGTGTCAAAAATATTAATCAAAATTCTCCCTCATTAAAGTGGAATATTTCAAATGGGAAAAACATTAGAGAACGGATGGTGTATCAATTAACCAAAGTGAATTATGACTTATCCTAGTAATTTTTTGGACTACACAATGTAATATTTGATTTTTTGACGCTATTTATCAATCATTATTAATTTATATTATATTCTTAATCTAAATGTTAAAATGTAGTCAAGTGAGATCTTGTTTGATTCATTTCAATGTAAATTTTATCAATATTAATTTTTCATAACTTAATTATGCACGATTAGAGATATTTAGAGTTAAATTGGTACATTGAATATAGTGTAAAAACCAAATAGGACAATTGATATGAGTTGAGGGGAATATAATTTAAATTGAGTTTTAAAAAAATGAAAAGATAATTGTATAAGATTCAATTCTTTGATAAAAACTACTTAATTTTATAACTAAAAACTGAATCTTATCTCAGTTAGATTAATTATCACTTTATTTACATAAGATTATGAGTTTAATTCTCGTTGTCTTTCTTTTTTTTTTCTTCCCTCAATCTATCTTATTAGTTGCACTCTTTTTGTCTATTTATTAATAATTTTGCTATGCTTTTTCTTATTTGTACACTTTGAATTTTGTCTATTTTTCAAGTATATCTTCCACCATTCTACCCAATAGTGAAGTAAATTAATACGTTCATAATATTATAAACTGCTCAAAATTTATCCATTTGAAAGTTTTATTTACAATTTAATTCCCGTGTTAGCCCAAACTATACATTGTAATTTTTACATTAAGCAAGCTTGAATTTGAACTTAAATATTACTCGCAATACATTTAGACACATCTGAATGGAGTGATTGAAAAAAAAAACTATATTAAAATATATATAGTTATGCTAGTTTAATAGTTGAATCATTATCATCTTACCCAGTATATCCCGTTCATAAAAAAACTAATTTAATAATTAAATGTTTTTTTAATTTTTTCTCCTAAGAAATTTAATTTTTTCATTTGTTCTCGCCTATAGGAGATTCATCTATCAAACGTTAAATATTACATCACAAGTGTCCCATTTGTTTTATGCACTCTATCCAAAGTACTTTAAAATAAGTCTATATACTAATATAAATTATTTAATCCATATATAATCTATGGGTTACGATGAAATCATCTCCTACAAAAATTCGTATTTTTCAAAAATAAAAACAGAGAAGATGAAGCAGTATTTGGAATATGAATCGCAATTCGCAGAAAAGCAAAAGGAACATCCATCACGTGTCCACAATAACATGAACCAAATCCTGCTATAATTCCCCTTAATTAACGTGGACCAATTATACAACCCCACTCTCATGCCTTAATCATATACGTTGTCTATCTTTATAAATTTGTCGATATTTCTATTTTGATTATTTTTGTCAGCTTTTTTATTTTTATAAATATTAAAAAAAATTAATATTTGAAAATAATAGGGGTGAAATATTACTATCTTTAGAATAATAAACAAAATACTAGCAAAAACATTTTTGTCCCATGATAAATACACTTACAAATTAAACAGTATACTAAATTCTTTTTTTTTTGTTTTTAAATAAAAAATTAATTCATTTAAGTCAAGAAGTCTTATTAATTAACTTATCAAAAAAAAATAATATTTTATATTTCCTCCGTTCTTTTTTATTCTTTTCATTTACTTTTTGCACGGTTTTTAAAGTAAATTTTAAGCATTAATTTTTTTAAATACGCATTATAAAAAATTATAAAAAATATATAATAAAAAAGTATATATATTAGGATGAATTTAACGAGATCTCACATAGATATATTTTATCATTAATATATCTCTTCAAAATTTTATCAAACCGTCAACCTCTAGTGTACCTTAGCGACTTAGCCATTCGCCTACAAACTACTTTGCGCCAAAGAGACACCCTAAACCATCTATAATCCTACTGTTTTCGATTATATCCCGCACCTTTTTGTTTTGGATTATAGAGTAGATGAAGGAAGCGGAAATGTTATGTGAAAATCAATTTTAAAACCTTTTTTAAAAAAGATGGTACTTGCTCTAACTTAACGTCATGTTTAGTTTATCACTGATTTTTATTGATTATAATTGTATTTACTACTGGATTGATACTAATTTTTACTGATTAAAACTATTTTTTATTGATTGTAGCTTATATTTAGTTATAAATTATAACAGAATTTTAATGATTGCAACCAATTATTATTGATTATAAGTAATTTTTATAAATTACAATTAACTTTTGTTAATTATATTTAATTAAAGTTTACTTTTACTAATTATTGATTATATATTCTTAAGGTGAACTAAACAAAGAACAAGACAAAACTTGATTATTATGAATTAAATTCCCACCTTAAAACCTTGATAAACATTTGAAAATCAAATCCATTCAAAAAAAAAAAGCAAAAAGCACATTCATATCATCACCCTCCTTCTACTTTCTCTCTCCTCTTAATTTTTTAAAAATTAAATCATTCCCCAAATTTCACTCTTCCCCCTTCTCTCTCCTCTTTCTATTGTACACTTTCAAAACCTCCACCTTTTTTTTCTTCTCCAATAATCAATACACTCATCCTAGAGCTGATTACTTGTACTACTATTATTTTTAATTTCTAGGGTTTGTATCGAATCAATTAATTGTTTTGAAAAAGACTAGATCTTGGAGCTAAAAAGTGAAAAAATGGCTAACGGAGAAGTAACGGCAGCACCGGCAAGGTTAACGACGTCGGCATCGTTTAAGTATAGGAAGAAAAATGGCGGACATTCTAGAGTTAATTCTGAGGTTGAAGATGTTGTTCATTTATTACACGGTTCTGATCCTGTTCGGGTCGAACTTACCCGGCTTGAGAATGAAGTTCGAGGTTTTCATCTTTCTTCACCCTTTTTTGTCGTGGATTTGATTTTTTTATTATCGGCATTTTCGAGTTAATTTGATAGATGGGAAAATATGTTATGTTTAAGCTATTAATTTTGGAAAATCAATTTTGAAAAAAATGTATATGCCAATTAATTTCAGCTTTATTGATTTTTATTTGATTTATTTGAATTCCATTCTGATGCTCTTAATTTTTTAAATAATAATTTTTAAAATATAAGGGTATAAATGTTTTTTGGTGTTATTTAACTTGATGAGTTGGGTATAATTTTGGAATTGCCTATAAATTTTAGCTTTTGTTTTTTTGATATGGAATATTTGGATTTTCCTTCTAATGTGCTTAAATTTTTTTTATGTATAATTGTTTTCAAATTGTTGGGGTATAATTTTAAAATCAACCCTTTTTCTTGAATAAATGTCTGCTTTGTACATTTTTCTAAATGGAAACTTAGGTATCATTTAATACTATTTCTGTATTTTTAATTACTGTAATATAAATTAATATTTTGAATTTGATCTATAAAGTTATTACTGTTATAGGAAAAAAAAATGGATGAGTTTTCCTGTTTCCTTGTTTTATGCAATTTGTCCGTGACTTTTTTGAAGGAGATTTTCCCGTGATTTACTCAAATTTAATAGGAGAATTATTGATTTTATGATTCTGGGTAGTCTGTATATACTGTGTATATCTTGTCTAATAATTAAATAAAAGATTTCTTCTTTTCTTTGTATGTCTTTTGTTGGAGTCTATATACCGTTAATCCCTTAGTCTTATTTTGCATTTTGTTACTTATTAATCTCAAATGAGATCTTGTTTGATTCGTCTATATTAACTTTTTATAATTTTTAGTTACTTTTTATAATTTTTAGTTATATACAATTAAAGATATGGATTGAATAATTGCATTGTACAGAGTCCCTAAAGCAAATCGGACATTTTGTGGTGAATAGGAGGGAGAATTTATTTAGTGGGTATGTAATTTAATTAGGTTGTATATGGGAGTATTTTTTTAATATGAGTCCTAAAAGATTTAGTTGTAATTTATGTATGAAAGTTTTGTTGTCATCATCATACTTTTTATTTGAAAATTTTTTGTGGTAATTTGGTTACTTGACAGAGACTGTATAATATTTGTATTTTGGATCTTATATGAAAGAAAATGTTGTATTTTTAAGCTCATTTCTTTGGAAGGAAGTTTATTTATTTTGGTCATGAATTGCAGAAATGTATACTTTTCTATAAAAATTCTAGTTCTAGAAAGTAGCAAAGCATCTATTGACTGAAAAGGTAACATGGGTGAATGATGATTATGCTCTATGGGGAGATTTCTTTTTCTTCTAACTGAAATCAACCTGATGGGTAAAAGTGATTTTTTTAACCTTGATGTGTACGTTTTTCATAATTTGTAGAATTTGTCAATAATAGTTTCATTGATTTGGTGCTTAGATTCACCTTATACTCCATTTTTCACTTTAAGAAGTCAACAAGAATCTAGGTCCAGACGTGTCTAGGCTATGGCCTCACTAATTTGATTAAACGTCCAACTAATATTGAATTGTATTATACAAAAGAAGGACAATCAGCACACATGTAGACATGTGTGATACTAGTGTTTTAGGACTTGCTCTTGATATTCATTGAGTCATGATATCATCTTCATTTTTTTCTATCCTGGTTAGAGCTTATAATCTTTTCAAGTTGTGAGCCTTGTTTGGTGTGATTATGGGGGGTTTGTCTGAGTATTCTTTCGGGTTTCAAGTAATATATTTGGGTTGAGTTGTTTTTGTTTACTAAGCGTGTAAATAGTTATGTTAAGCTGGCTTTATCTAATGTTAATTTATTCTGGAGTTGGGTGTTTTCATGTTTCAATCCCGGTTGGAGTTTATCTAATAGTTTCTTACGACCTTTGGGAGCGTCTCATCATGGCTGTTTTTATAGAACATTTGATGCAGTTTAGCTAATCATCATATACATATTGGGATAATCAAGGGTTTAGACTGGGTAAAGAACCGTGAAAATTGATAGTTTAATTTGTAGCCAAAACATGAAAATTATTTGCACTCCTGCTACAAAATTTACACATTTTTGGTGATTTGAATGAATGATTTGAGGGCTCTTCTATGCTGGTTAGGTATATAAGGATAAGCGGAAGCATCCTACATCATACGTTACTGTAAACTTCGTGTGATATGGAGAATAGTAATTACATTACATTAGCTCAATGTCATTTGTGACTTCCACCTAGGTTCTAGATGGAATCAAGAGGAAAACAGTAGGGTGTCTTTGAGGGTATGCGAGGTGATCGACCGCACAGGGCCCCCTCATTCTCCCGTATACGAAAAAGTTACTAAAAAAGAAATATGTTAATTTTATTAATAAAATAAATATATTTACTATAAATAAGGTGCAAAATAAAAGTTTTACACAGGGCCCCAAAGTTTTCAAGACGGCTCTCAAAACATTAATATTGGTTTCTTTTTATTCCACCTATGTTAACCTTTGTGGTTGATTTTCCTTCATCCATCTGATATTGTGACGGGGATATCATAGGCAATGCATCACTCCAGCAATTGTACCGTTGCTAGAGCTGGTAGTTGTAGTCATCTTTGATGGTTCTTCATAATTAAAGTTCATGGTTCTTCCCCATTCCAGCAATTTGACTCTATGCTGTTATATGGTGGTGCATGATCAGATGTTAGCTGCAGGAATATTCTTATGATTTGTAGTAGTATAAGTTATATCTACATACATTGTCTAGATCCTCATTTTCGCCTTTGTGTTCTTGCTGCAGAGAAGGATAGAGAATTAGGAGAAGCACATACAGAAATCAAAGCATTAAAGCATTCAGAACGCCTCAAAGAAAAGGCAGTTGAAGAGGTAACTACTCTGCTTTCTGATTTGATATCCTTTTCAATGCTTGATTAGTGTTAGGATCTAAAGCTTTGAAACCCAGTGTCATATAGGTGTACTATGTGTTGAGGTGTGAGGTTCACCAGGTTTCGTTGATCACCCTTATATGTTTTGTACTTATGATGGGGACAATGATATACCTGACATCTACACTGAATGCTAGCCCCTACCCCTTTCAAGAGAGATTATGCTGTATAATTTCCATGTCACTTTTATGTGATACACCTTATGTGTAGTCCTCATGATCTCAAATTTTCTGATAAGTTCGGTTCTGCACATCCAGCTTAGTGACGAGCTTCTAAAGGTGGATGGAAAGTTAAAAGCTACTGAAGCTGTTTTGGAAAGCAAGGTATCAAGCATAAGTACTGGTTCAGTCTTCAACATTTATCGTTAAGCTTCACTTTTGGATGCTATAGTGAGGTGGTGTCATCCTAATTTTGCAGAACCTTGAAATCAAAAAGATCAATGAAGAAAAGAAAGCTGCTCTTGCTGCTCAATTTGCCGCAGAAGCCACACTTAGACGAGTGCATGCTGCTCAAAAGGATGATGACATGCCCCCTATAGAGGCCATTATTGCTCCGCTAGAGGCAGAGCTAAAGCTGGCTAGGCAGGAGGTATTTTTTGTCCATTTAAAACTGAATCTAGCTATAATATTTTTTCTTGTAAAATGAACTACTTAGGTGTTTAACATGATACTTACTTCATCCCGTCCGTTTTTTTTTGTTGGGTGAAATTTTATCTTTGTTGACTTGATGGAACATTTTTGAGTTACTGATTTATTTTTCTATGTTTAGATTGCTAAGTTGCAGGATGACAACCGGGCGTTGGATCGTCTCACAAAATCCAAAGAAGCTGCATTATTGGAGGCAGAGAAAACTGTTCAGATCGCTATGGCAAAAGCGTCTTTGGTTGATGATTTGCAAAACAAGAACCAGGAGTTGATGAAGCAGATTGAAATCTGTCAGGTGTCATTTTATTTTTCTTTCTCAAGTTGATTAAGACAAACTGTATCTTTATGGTTCTTTTTAGTTGAGTAATGAATTTTACGGATTCTATCAGGAGGAGAACAAAATTCTGGACAAAATGCATCGTCAAAAGGTAGCAGAAGTTGAAAAGTTAACACAAACTGTTCGAGAGCTTGAGGAGGCAGTATTGGCTGGTGGAGCTGCCGCCAATGCTGTGCGTGATTACCAGCGTAAAGTGCAGGAGATGAATGTAACTCTATATTCTCAAATTGGTTTATTTTAAGAAAAAGTAGGCTTGGTATCTGAACATAGCTTGAACTTTCATCTGATTTGAACTCTATATTTTCTTAGGAGGAGAAGAAAACTCTTGACAGGGAGCTTGCTCGTGCTAAAGTTACCGCAAATAGGGTTGCTACTGTTGTGGCTAATGAATGGAAAGATGGAAATGACAAAGTTATGCCCGTAAAGCAATGGCTTGAAGAGCGAAAATATTATCAGGTATGTAATCTCTTAGCTCTCGTTTTACCTGCTTCCGCCATCTTCGATTGTTGATGTAGTCTTGTAGATCTCGACTACTATAACTGTATTTCTGTGTTTACTGTGTTCTTATAGGGTGAAATGCAGCAACTTCGGGATAAGCTTGCAGTTGCTGAACGCACAGCCAAAGCAGAAGCACAGTTAAAAGTAAGGTCACCATCTTTTTTCTTCTTAGTTTATAGGTCTTCTATGGTTCTCTAATGCTTATTTGTTTCCTCGTTAGGAGAAATATCAATTAAGATTTAAGGTTTTAGAAGAAAGATTAAGAGGATCCGCGAGTACCAACCCTCCGCGTGTCACCCCAGAAAGAAGAAGTCTAAGTAGTGGTCGAACACGGCGTCAGTCTCTTGGAGGAGTGGAAAATGTCTCAAGGTTGACTTCTAATGGATACTTGTCTAAGAGAACCACAAATTCACCATCTGGGACTCAATCCAATTGTGTAGTTGCACTACTAAAGAACGTTAAGAATCCTTCACGGTCATTTGATGGTGGTGATAAACCTCAAGGAGATAATCCATGTCCAACAGTGGTTAACGCAGCTTCAAATGGTATCGACAAGATCCAAAATGGCTCTCGGAAAGACGATGATCATAATTTAGTTGAAAAACCAAAAACGGACTCTGACGATGTTGTATCTGGAGCATTGTATGATATGTTACAAAAGGAAGTTGTAACTCTCAGGAAAGTCTGTCATGAGAAAGCTCAGAGTATCAAGGACAAGGATGACGCGATAGAGGTTAGAAACTACTACAGTTTCTGAACTTTCTTCATTTTAAAGATTTTTCACTAGGTTCCTCTCAGTTTAATTGAATTTTCACTAGGGTTGATTTTCAGTTTTCACCAAGTACAAGAAGGATCAAATCCCCCTCCCCTCTTGCCTGTACGATATTCTCCTCATCCTGGACCCCAAAATGAAGTTTGAGAACAAAAATTGTAATCAATATTGGGATTTATATCTAGAAAGTTAAGGTGTATGTAACTGTAAGGTTCCTGGGGTGGGCATCATCTGGTTTTTTTTTCCTGATATGGTTAAATCGTACTAAACTTCAAACGTTTGAATTCAGATGTTATCGAAGAAAGTTGAGACCCTAAACAAAGCAATGGAAGTAGAAGCGAAAAAAATGAGAAGAGAAGTGGCAGCAATGGAGAAGGAAGTTGCCGCAATCCGTATGAACAAGGAAAATGAGCAACGAAACCGAAGAATGAGTATTGCTAGAGGAGTTGTCAATGGATCTCAACCGCGTTCTGCAAGGTAATTACTCATTTTGTCCCATTAAAATTGCTATAGTTGTCCTTAAAAGCTCTCAGCTCACATAGAAGTGTAAAGTTGTTCAAAACAGACCCAATGATCCGAAATTTACCTTACCATGTAATCGAACCTGATTTGACCCGATTTCAAAATTATTTACAATTATGTAAAAAACAATATGAGCTAAAAATTCGATTTCAAATCGATCCTAAACACTTAACCCGATGACCCGAATGAACACAAATGCGTAATATAGTGGGGCATAGGTGTATACTGCAAAGTTAGAACTTAGAAGATTCCTATTTACTTTGTTTTTTCTTTTTTCCTTATGTTACTCAATTTATGGTTTATGGCCTATATATCCTTTCTATTGCAGGAACATTCGGAATTTGTAGACTATGATCTTTGCATCGACATGCTTACACGAAGGATTCGACCTTTCAACTCTAGAATTATAGGGCTTTGCATTCCTTTTTCCTGTTCATCCTGTAAAGAGCTGACTTGTATATTTGTATTAACAACATGATTATGATTTATTTGAGATTAGTGTTATGTGAATTAGGTTTTGATATGGTTATTTTTTAATTACACCATATTTGAAGGATTTGCTGAGATTTTTTTTTTCTTTTTGTAAAGGGCATAGCTACATGCCCTAGTTGTCAAGTTAGACATTTTGTCAGATTGCTATCTTTGGAAGGATGGGCTAAAGCTACTTTTGACTTTAACTAGTTATGGATTCATATTTTCTCTTTTCAAGTGTGCTTTGATTGTGTTTAATACTTTATGTCTTTGATTGTATATGGAATTGAAACCTGCCGACTGACACTGCATAATTATGGAAGAGTTTTATTTAGTGCCCTTTTTATGCTATTAAGGTAACAAAGTAAAAGTATATTTTGGTATTGTCTATTAAAAGGATGAAAGAAAATGCCTTCAATTTATAATTTTCTTATATTCTTGTTGTGATGAATTTTAATGTCATTTTATTTTGGGTGTTGTAAATGAAATTTACTACATACATTAGCAGTGTTCTTGTATTTTTACTCGGGATCTTATCAATAAATTTAAAATTCGTTTATTTTTTTGTTTGAGTAGTCATGCTATTACATTTGTGATCAAGTTGAAGTTTGTTTTCTTCTTTTTCATGTTCATTCGATTGTAAATTTGAACTTTTTCGTATAAATTAATGTTTAACATTCACGGTCGAATGTTTAATATGGGTGGATAATGAATTACAGATATAAGCTAAATCCTATCATAAGTGTTTTGCCTTTTACAAAAGGATAAAACTAACCGTCTAGAAATCTCAACATGTGTTCTTTTGTTGTTTTAGATTATACACTATTTACAATTTTAAACACAAAAGGTAAAAATAAAGGAATATAAAATCATTTTGAAAATTAATATTCTTTTTAACTGTATTGAAAATTTGGAATCTCATTAACCAACTTTTTATATGCTTGAAATACAAAATTTTGAGATGGGCAAACCTAGCTTGACCTAATCTACCTACCTCGATCAAAGTTGAAATACAAAGACCTACTTGTGAAACTAAATTAATTTATTGATAATAAAGTTATACGACATATACATTAAAATTAACAAGCAAATAAATAAATTAATTTAAAATCAAATAATAATCTAAATAAATGTAACCACAATTGTTTGTACATGATAATTGAGATCTGTTTCATATCTTTTTTGATATAACTTTTAACAAATGAGTCATTCGATCTAATTGAGTTTTCATATAGATTTGATCTTATATTATTTTTTGTAAATGCAAGATTGATATCTCTATTGAAAACCCAAGTATTTTCAACAATAAATGGAGGCCACATATGTAGAAAAAAGCTATAAAATGAGCTTTTTATAAAAAAAAAATTCATAAATAAGCTCTTAAAAATTTTAATACCAAAATAAGCGGTTTCAAAATTCAACTTAAGAAAAAGCTTATTAAGCCTAATGAAGATATATGAACTAAAAAAGACCCTAATATAAATTCTTTTGTTGTACATTTAATAATAAATTTTTATTAAAATTAGGGAAATTTGCAAAGAAACACCTTTTAAAACCTCTTTTTTGTAAAGAAACACCTTTTATAATTTTTTTTGTAAAAAAACACCTTTTAAAAGACTTTTTTTTTTAAAAAAAAACACCTTAAATCAGTTTCCGGTGACTTTTGTCAACTTTCCGGCGTTGACTATGCCATTTGTCAACTTTCCGGCGTTGACTTTTGTTTTTATTTTTATTTTTATTTTTATAATTAATTTAATTTTTTTTAAATTTTAATTTTTATTATTATTAAAAAAAAAATAATAATAATAATAAAAATAAAAACAAAAATAAAAAAATTAATAATAATAAAAATTAAAAATAAAATAAAAATAAAAACAAAAGTCAACGCCGGAAAGTTGACAAATGGCATAGTCAACGCCGGAAAGTTGACAAAAGTCACCAGAAACTGATTTAAGGTGTTTAAAAAAAAGTCTCTTAAAAGGTGTTTTTTTACAAAAAAAATTATAAAAGGTGTTTCTTTACAAAAAAGGGGTTTTAAAAGGTGTTTCTTTGCAAATTTCCCTTAAAATTATGGAAAAATTGATATTAAATAATCCAACCTTTCACTCATCCGCTGTGAATAATCCTACCTTCAGATTATTTTTTAATAATTTAACATTTTCCTTTAGTTTTCTAGCAGCATAATCTTTTATTTTTTAATAATCTAACCTTTGACCTTAGTTTGCTATCAGCATACCCTATTAGTATGCTGACAATAGACCCGATCATGGGCGGCCCGAAAAAGTGAGGGTTTGGGTACCAAAATATGGCCCGATGGGTGGGTTTGGGCAGAAAATAAGTGGCCCGAATTTTTTTGAGATCGGTTTGGGATTGGCGTTTTGGCCCGCGGCCCAGCCCGAAAAGTTATGGGTTTTGGCACTTGCATTAACATTATTGATATCATTTAATATTGTTCTAGGTCCGTCCCAATTGAAATAATTGCTTGACATAATTAAATTTTATTCTCATTAATTTTCTTTGGTGCTATTTATATTATGAAAAAATTGTCTCAGTTAGATTGCTTAACGATTGGCGTAATAATTTCAAATAATTAATGTACTTAGTTTTTCTTTTCAGTTTGTTTCTTTTTTCCAGAATATTCTTTAGATTGTTAATCTGATTTGCTGCCATATTTCTATACGAAAACAATATACTTTTTATGTAGTAATGTTAAACTACATGCTCCTATATGAAATAATTAAAACCATTAGTACATGTACTGAAATATTGGAAAATAACATCTTAATTAATTTTAAAGAAGACAAATATAATTCCGTTTCAAAGAATTTAAAATGTTTGAGCTAATATATTAGAGTTGTATAATAAAATAAACAAAATATTATAATGTATAAATAATATATAACATAGGCCCGCAAGCTCGCATATTACGGGTTTGGGCATAAACTTTTAGGCCCGCACTTTGGCCCGACTCGACCCGACCCGACCCGCATCAACGGACTGTTTTTTCCCACCTGGCCCGCCCCAGTGTTTGATCAGGTCTAACTGACAATAAACTAAGGGCAAATGTTGGATTATTAAAAAATAATCCAAAGGTGAGATTATTCTCAACGGATAAGTGAAAGATTAGATTATTAATATCAATTTTTCCTAAAATTTTTATTTATTGTGATAGAAATTTTTGAGGGTTTAAAGTTTCTTACAAAATAATTTTTTTAGCAAATAAATTATTAATTATAAATAATAGTTATTATTTAAGTTTATTTTAAATTGGATTAGAGACACTCTTGATCTCACAAATGCACAATAAAACACTTATGCTAGATTGAAAGAAATTGTGTGTGATGGATAATTTTAATCCCTCTCTTAACTCTTGTAGTTGTGTACTTGTGTTTCGAATTTCAAAGGAATTGAAGTGAATGAATGGCGCTTCTTGTTCTTAGACCTCGTTGTTTTCCTCATCGTCTTCTCATGGCTGCTGCTTCATCTTCTCGATTCCCTTCTTCTCCCTCTTTACTTCACTCTTACCCTTCTTTTACCCCCTCTTATCCCATTACTTACAGGTGTTTTTTCTTGCATTCTTTACTGTTCCCCTTTGAATATTATCATTTAAGCAACACTAATTCATGGGATTGTGGATGTGAGTGTGTTTTATGCTTCATTTATTTGTTGGGTTTTACCAAATATTGCATTTTTTTGTTGCTTAAGAGTTGTTTAGAAGTAATTAATCTTTACCTAGTTCTAATTTAGGGTGTGAAAATTATCCTTAAGCAACAGAAATTCATGGACTTGTGGTTATGGGTGGGTTTTATGCTTCATGAATTTGTTGGGATTTTACTAAAGATTGCATTTTTTGTTATCCTCTTTTTTTGATTGATGGGTATTGGGCATTTCAAAGAGGGAGTGAATGTAAAATTTTGTTTTGTGGGTGGGTTTTATGCTTCATGTATATGTCCAGTTTTTACTAAAGACAGAGGTTTTTTTATTGGCTTTGTTTTAATGTTGATTATTTTCTGCTTAGTGTTTTTTGGAATAATTTCAGCTTTCCCTAATTTGTATTTTAAGCTTTGAATAACACATCTTCTTTTAAATTTTTTTATTTAATTGATGGGTATTTCTCTTTTAAAATTTTGTTTTGTGGGTATATTTTGATTGTTGAAAATAATGGTGGCAGGGTGAATTTTAGATTGAAGAGGGTTTCAAATAGTTCAGTGGTTAGAAATGTGGGATTTCCCAAAGCATTTATGTCTTCCAGTACTGCTGCTGAACTTTCTCAGGCAGGCAAAGGTTCAAAGTCTTATGGTTCTGAGCAAATTCAGGTAAGCAAAGTTTCAAATACAGGCAATGTATTGTCTTGTTAGTGATACAAGGTAATTGATTTGTGTGAATCATGATCTGTGAGATCTTTATCGTGTTGCGCAAACTTTGCCACGTACCCCTTTTCGAACAGTTCGTAATGAAGTGTGCAGAAACGCGAATTAACACTAAAATAATGTTTCTCGTTTGCATCGAGATAGAAAACTTGTCTTTCTTTTTACTTATACCGTTATGGTTATTATGTTGTACATTCGCGCTACATGAATTATGCTTTATCATTAGTGTTATGGTTATATTTCCAACGTATGATTAGTCTGTTTGGACAACATCATGACCCTATTTTAGTTTTTATTGGATCAAATTTCATTCCCTAAATTTCTGAAGCTTTAAGTTAACGATATGCATTTCATTTCTCATATCGAATTGAATTTTGTTTTGTTTAACATTGATCTTTATCATGTCGTGGTGGCTTTTGGCTGATGTTTGGTTCATAATGCTGTTGTTATCGGTGCCCGGGTTTTATCTTAGAATTTAGTTGTTGGAGAAGTTGTTTCTATTCACCAATCCATAAGGATACTTTTGATGTTTGATCCATTGCAACTTTTGGG
The DNA here is from genome assembly GCF_026212465.1 of Amaranthus tricolor. Taxonomy (NCBI): domain Eukaryota; kingdom Viridiplantae; phylum Streptophyta; class Magnoliopsida; order Caryophyllales; family Amaranthaceae; genus Amaranthus; species Amaranthus tricolor. The sequence continues at coordinate 43,239,550 of NC_080047.1, forward strand.
AAATAAATTTGCTCATGCTATTGTAGAGTGGGCTTCTTCCATTTTTCAGTTGCTTATTTAGTGTGCTGTTTTCTTGCCATTTAGTTTGGCTTATATCCTTTGTTCATTATGTCACACATTTAAACTTTACCGTGCTTCAATGATTCCTACCCTGCTAAAAGTACTAAAACTTTGTGTTTTCCTATTTTATGTTCTCCATGCCATAATGTTTCTTGCAGTTGTTATTTGTCTTTTCTTTTCATCCATATGATCTATGGCTTATACATTGCAATGGCTTCTTAACATAGGTTTTGGAGGGTTTGGATCCTGTAAGAAAAAGACCCGGGATGTATATTGGAAGCACAGGCCCTCGTGGTTTGCATCACTTGGTATTTTTAACTTTTGGATATTGTTTTTGTAGTTATTACGCTTCAATGTGCTATTTTTTTTTATTTTTCTCTGAATGATAAGGAGAATTATCAAACTGAAATCGTGAGATAGACTGACTTTGACTCTGGGTTCTTCCAGGTTTATGAAATACTTGATAATGCAGTTGATGAAGCACAAGCAGGATTTGCGTCAAAGATAGACGTTGTCTTGTTTGCTGATAACTCTGTGAGCATCACTGACAATGGACGTGGGGTATGGAACATCACTTGTTCAATAGCAACGAATTTGTTTATCCTTCATAGTATCTTGCTTCTCTAACTTTGCTAGACCATCTATTGCACTGCTCTGTTTATCCTTCAATTGCACAGGCAGGATTTGCTTCAAAGATAGACTTTGTTTTGTAATCTACAAGTTTTAGATGCTCTTTAAACAAAATTTTAGCTTGATGGAGATTAATTAAAATTTGACAGTTCTTTTGTGATGTATCTGTAATTACCTAGGGCTTGATTCTAGAGTCAAGTGCTATTTCTGTTTCTTGCGTAGGCTAGTCTCATAGACGTCTTTTTTCACTTCATGTTCATTTCTTAAAACTCATATAATTGGTGGCATGCCACTTTGTTGCTGATTTTGCGTTTTTTCTCATTTGATTTGTTGCAGATTCCTACTGATGTGCATCCTGCGACCAAGAAATCATCTTTGGAGACTGTCTTGACGGTAAAGCCTTTAAAACAAATTGGATTGGAAGTTGCAATATGATTATAACTGCACATGCGTCGTACAAGTATACACTAATCATCTAAAATGGTGGTAGTTAAATTATGCAGGTCTTACACGCGGGTGGAAAATTTGGTGGTTCAAGTAGTGGGTACAGTGTGTCTGGAGGTTTGCATGGTGTGGGTTTATCAGTTGTCAATGCACTATCCGAGGTAGATATTTGATGTCTTTTATGATTTTATGCTTTTAATCTAGCATTAGAAGACGCTGGGTTTTATTCAATTGCTACAGTGTTGTCGTACATGTGATCCTCTTTCTATTTCGTCCAATAAATTAAATCCTTCGGTCAACGTATTGCTATCCTATTTAAAGGAACCAGGTAACAGTGCTTTTAATTCTTATTCTCCAGGCTTCTGACACTCTATTATTATGAAGGTTCTAGAAATTACAGTTTGGCGGGATGGAATGGAGTACAAGCAGAAATATTCCCGTGGAAAGCCTTTGACAGACTTGTCATGTCAGGTGCTTCCACCCAATTCTGAAGATCGCCAAGGAACGTGTATCAGGTTTTGGCCTGATAAGGAAGGTAATGGAGGAAAGTCTTTGTTTGCTATGGCCTTGTAACTTCGCAAATGTTTTTTTTGTTGATTGTATGATGTTTCTTATCCATCTAGTTGCCGACTAACAAGTTTTTTTTTTTTTTTTTTTTTTTTTTTTTTTTTGTTTTTGTTTTTGTTGTGTTTTGTTTTTTTGCAGTGTTCACTACTGAAATACAATTTGATTATGACACTATAGCTGGACGGGTCAGAGAGCTTGCCTTTCTGAATCCAAAGGTAGAATATTGGCCATGTATCTGGATATTTGAAAAATTGAATATTTGGATAAGATGTTTGTATCCACGGTGGTGGCTAGTTGTAGATAGATTCTGATTTTAATCTTTCGTTTACTTTGGAGTGTGAAATGTGAATAATGGCAGACATTGAACCCAGAGTTCTAATATTTATACTTCCTTCGTTCCATAATACTTGTTACATTTGAGTAGTAACTCTATTCATCTCCAATTTTGTTTCGGTAATTCCGAATCATGCTTAAGAAATAATACAATCATATGGGATTTTGTTTTAATCTTCTTAAAACCTATTTTTTAATATGTAATTTTCATAATTTTTCGTTTAGTCAAAATAAAAATATTTAATATCATAATATGCATTGAATTATGTGCAAAAAGAAATGTACCAAGTATTGTGTAATGGAGGTAGTATATGATTATGTAATTATTTAAATAGATTTATCGCGGTGAAGACTATTACCACTGCTTAGTTTAGGTTGTTGATTGTAAGCGATTGTTTATGGTTTCCCTTGCTATATGCAGCTAACCATTGTGCTTAGCAAGGAAAGTGAGGACCCTGAGAAGAATCAGTATAATGAGTATTACTATGCTGGTGGGTTGGTTGAATATGTGAAATGGCTTAATACTGATAAGGTATGCAATCTACAATGAATGTCATTTTACTATAGTTGCACTTGCTAATAATGAAGTGTTCTTCCAGAAACCAATTCATGACGTCGTTGGGTTTCATAAGGAAGTGGATGGTGTAGCTGTTGATGCAGCTTTACAGTGGTAGGCTTTGTCTCTTAATATTCTATGAGAATATGTGTGTATTTTCTGCTTTATATTGTTTAATTATTTTCTAATTGTACACTTTTTCAGTAGTGCTGAGATTATCCACATATTGTTTAATTATTGTGGCCTTTTTCTGATTTCGAGAGTCACTTGACATATGTCAAACCCTCAAAGTAAAGAACTATAAAAACAGAAGAAATTTTGTAGATGAAATGACTATGACAAATACTAAAAGGAAAAATTTACATTAATGATCCAACCTTTTGCTCGTCCGTTGTGAATAATTCCACCTAGATTATTTTAATAATCTGACATTTGCCCTTAATTTGTTGTGAATAATCTAATGGTATAACCTTTGTCTTAGTTTGCTGGCAGCATATCCTTATTACCTATTATTGTAATATGGTATGTTTTGGGCAAACTATAGCAAAGGTTAGATTATTAGAAAATAATCCAAAGGTGAGATTATACTCAGCGGATGGGTGAAAGGTTGGATTATTAATGTCAATTTTTCCTTACTAATATTAGAATCAAAGAAGAAAAATGCAAAGCTTAAACAATATCAAGTTCAAATACACCCATATTTCGATGGTACAAATCTTGTGCTTTAAAAGGTATATATATTTTGTGCTGTTGGCTTATTTTGAGAGTCGGGGATTGAAATATGGCAAATCCACAAAAAATATAGAATGTGAAGATATTACTTAAAGAATTCTGTATGTTTGGTTGCATTCAAAGCTTCATAATACACATTTTTGAGTGTTACGCTTCCCTTTATTGAATTTTTTTTTAAAATAGTTACGTTTCTATTTTCTTCTATTTTTAGTTTTGTAAATCTCTCTTCATATACCATTATACCCTCACTTGGGCCCACTGAGAATCCTCTTTACCCACCACCTCTCATACTTATTGACTTCTGCTCTCATACGGTCACACTTCTCACTTCCTTACGAGAATTCGGTCCAAGTGACAAGTGAGATGTTACTGTTAATATAGTGGGATACTTGAATTCTCAGAGTTGCTTTTCTTAGTGATGTGATGGGTTTCTTCTTCTTTGCTTGGCAATTCGCAAATGGCATGTGTGTTCACCCTGCCAAATCAGCCCCTTTTTGTTTTATCTTATTGTGTTGCTCTTCTATTAGACTAGATACGTGTTTTGCTTGTTTTTGTCATTGAGACTGTGTTTCTTTTGGTTCATCTGGATTACTAGAAGATCATCAACTTTCTATATATATTTAAAAATCGCACATACTTGAATGGCTAAATCGGTTTATTGTTTTATAGGTGTGCCGATGCATATTCAGATACAATATTGGGATATGCCAATAGCATACGCACAATTGATGGTGGCACACACATTGAAGGTTTTAAGATGTCATTGACCAGAACTCTAAACAATTTGGCAAAGAAATCAAAGGCTAACAAGGTGCATTTCTTTTCACTCACATCGAACTTTCCTTTATTTTAACCTTTTATTGTTCTTTTATGGAGTTTAATTATCATAAACCCATTTTTCTCGCCTAGTATCTTTTTCAACTGTATAAATTGCACATTTGTATTGCAATATGATGCGAGGACAGCAGTAAATGGTTGGATCTTCACCCGTCTCTAAAGATTTATGATGAATGTTCTTCCCATCTTCTCATCATATTTTCTTAATAAAAAAAATTATTGTGCTTTCATAAGTCTTACCAAATAACATTAGGGGTAGGGGTTTTGATTAGAAAGGCTCAATGGGTCTTGTTCTGTCCCGCAAAATCATAAGTCTTACCAAATAATATTAGAGCATAATTGTGCTTTCAGGACAAAGAATTAACTTTGAGTGGTGAACATCTAAGGGAAGGATTAACTTGTGTCATTTCCGTTAAAGTGCCAAATCCCGAGTTTGAAGGACAGACTAAGGTACTTATATTATCTGTTTCTTCTCTTTAATGGTTCTGTTAGCAAAAAAAGATTGCACCATAGTTTGGGAAGCAAATGATTAATCCTGTTTGACCATGGCTAATAGACAAGATTAGGAAATCCCGAGGTTCGTAAGGTTGTTGATCAATGTGTACAAGATTATCTTTTGGAGTACTTGGAGTTGCATCCTGATGTTTTGGATAACATCCTTTCAAAAGCTTTGAATGCTCTGAAGGTAAATTTGTTCTATTTTTTTATGTTGTCTGTTGGCTGATTCAATAAAATCCGAATTTTCTGTCTATGTATGCTATTTAGGCAACAATGTGTTGCCTTTTTGTTGGCTGTACTAGTGAACGGCAGCATTTTTCCATTTTTCATTTCAGGCTGCTCTGGCTGCCAAAAGGGCGAGGGAGCTAGTGAGGCAGAAGAGTGTCCTCAGGTCATCCTCTCTTCCTGGAAAACTTGCTGATTGCTCTGCCACAAATCCCGACGAAGCAGGTACGTCTAATTTTTTTTAGTTTTGAAAAGCGTGAGGCGCACCGAGGTGCAAAAGGTCCTTAGAGCCTAGATGCAAAGTGTTGGGTGAAGGCGCAAGCTTTTTGTAGGCGAGGCCCACTTTTCCGCTATAAGGTTAAAAATCAATTTTAAAACATATGTAATACTTCAAACAATATGATATTCATATTTTAGTATCAATAAGCTTGAAAACATACATTATCCTTGCGGTAAACACTAGCACAAACTACTATGATGAGAACATGAATAATTCCCAAAATTATTTTCTTCCTCTTCGCATGCTTTTTGTTTTTCTTGAAGAAGCAACAATTTTTTTGAATCTCATATTCAAGTAAATTTGGTTTTGAGTTTAATTTCTTTTTCGAACAAACAAGCATGAATTAGTTACCAAACTCAACAACGAGGCGCACCGGGCACCCAAGGCGTGAAGCGCATTGAGGCGCCCAAGGCACATGCCTATTGTAGTGGGCTTTGCCTAACCTGGTTGAGGCGTTTTAGGCCTATCCTAAGCTTGAGGCGCAAAGCTAGGCGTGCTTTTTAAAACTACTGCCAACATATAAACCTATCTGTTTACAAAGTGGAACAAGGGAGTTTAAATAATCTCTTGGTACCAGTAAAATACTGTAAGGATGGTTTACAAAGCTTTACGCAGTCCTAATCTCTAGACATCTGCATGGAGCCCACCCTTGATCATAAAGTAGAAACACTGAAGAAATTCAAACGTCAAAAGCAGCAATTGAAAACCATATTTCTCAATTTGGTTTCCATTATGAATCTATATTCTAATGGTTGACATATTCTAGTTCCAAACAACTGAATATTGAATCATTTTTGCAGAAATTTTTATTGTTGAGGGAGATTCAGCTGGTGGAAGTGCTAAACAAGGCCGGGATAGACGCTTTCAAGTGAGTGATTGCTTCTTGTAGTTGAGGCATAATCTAACTTTGTGCTAATTATGTTCTCTTGTATCGTCTATAATCCTTTTGTTCAAATGTATAATTCTTCAAACCAGCTTAGCTGCTGGCTCCTGAATAAATCATGATGTTCCTTAACCTCCATTGTATTATACTGAAGCTAGGAGATTGGATTTCTTTCAACAACTTTCTTCTTGTAGGGGGGAACTCAAAGGAAAATAAGGTAGATGGGCAATCAATAAAGGATAGTATGAAAATTCGAAAATTTTTTTACTTCTGTTCAGGGGAGATTCTGAGCATGTTCAACATGTTTTGCTGCACAAGGTCTTGAAAAATTTGGGGCCTCAATATTAAATTTTGTGGTATATGTTATGTGTTTTAAAATACACAGTTGTTTGAAAATATGATAATTTATAAAATTGCACAAATTGCATTAGGCTTCAAAGAATTGATCAAATTTTGCTCCGCCCTGTTCCACAAAGAATTCTTGCTAGAGAACTTTTGTTTTCCTGTCGTTCGTTTCTTTCTTTCTTCTTTCGTTGCGTAGTAAAATAAATGTGAGGTGAAGAAGTCTTAGGTTACATGCATACATTCGTTCATTCCTGAACTAATCGTATAAAAAATATTTAGTTTTGTCTTTTCTGATAACATATCTTTGCAGGCTATCCTCCCCTTGAGAGGTAAAATTTTAAATGTTGAGAAGCGGGATGATGCCGCCATGTATAAGAATGAAGAGATTCAAAACCTAATCCTTGCTCTAGGACTCGGAGTTAAGGTACCGGTTTGATTATAATTTCTAAAGTTTTTTTAGACCTGTATGGCTGTACAATTATCGATTTTGACTTATTATCGTTTAATCAGGGTGAAGAATTCAAAAAGGAAGATCTTCGTTATCACAAGATTATTATCTTAACTGATGCTGATGTTGATGGTGCTCATATTCGAACTTTATTGTTAACATTTTTCTACAGATATCAGGTATATGCACTTTGGTGGTTAGAATACACTTATCGAGTAATGTATATTAGTAATAGTCTAATGTATATGGCTGATTACTTGCAGAAATCCTTATTTGATGAAGGCTACATCTATGTGGGTGTTCCTCCCCTGTACAAGGTTTAACTTCATGAACTTTTTCTTATTGATATTCTTTAGTTCCTTCCCTGCATTCGTAGTTCCTTAGGCAATGGGCCGTTCCGTTCATTTTTGGGCCTGAGAGCGAAAGATAATAAGGCCACTGAAATCTTAAGCGTAATGAATGATGAAATACTCTATTTGTTTTTTATTGTTGATATTTGAACTACTCTTATCAAAACAGAACACTAATAGCTCATATTACTTAGCAAAAAAAGTTAATTATATCTAAATTTAATTCAAGTTACTATCAAATGTGTACATGAAAATAAATTTTTGGGACCCTAGAAAATTTGGGTCCCTGAGCATTAGCCCGCTTTGCCCACTAACTGACGGCCATAGGCATGGTGGTGGTGATTAGTGAAAGCTCACTTGTTGGTAGGACTTGAGACGTTTAACTTTGTGAACTCCTCTTATTGATGTACTTATTCATTTAATTTGCTATCTTATCTAGGTTGAAAGGGGGAAACAGGCATACTATTGTTACGATGAAGCTGAACTTAAAAGCCTCCAGCGCAGCTTTCCTTCGAACGCTTCATACAATATTCAGAGATTTAAAGGTAAACTAGAACCATGCGCGTTAATGACATGCTCTTATGTTTCACAATTTTGGCTGCATATAGGTTTACATATAGGTGAACTAGCAATTCTTTTGTTTGATGAAATTCGGTTATAACTTGTAACCACGGCTTGTGGACAAATCAGCATTATTTTATATGTTTTTGAATAATTTACGGTTCCATTGTCCATGTTAGAAGATGGTCTGGATTTAACATTACTTGCGGGCTTTGTTTCGGTTCTGTCATCTTCGCTTATTGTGTGATAGGGTTGGGTGAGATGATGCCTGCTCAACTGTGGGAGACGACAATGGATCCAGAAAGTCGATTACTGAAACGATTGACAGTAGATGATGCAGCTCAGGCAAATTATGTTTTCTCCTCTCTTATGGGGGCTCGGGTATGTAATTTTTCTTTTGCACATTTTCTTTTGTTCTTTTTCCATTGGGCGATTTATATTCTTCCAGTGTAGTTTAGTCTTAACCCGCAACCCAACTGTAAAATTTTTTTGGGAATTTGGAATAAAAGTGAAGAATATTCTGGGACAAAGGTTGTAGTCGCATAAATTGCGGTAGGATTTCTTACTTCCAGCTTTCCTTGTATGTCCACTTATTGAGTTTGCCGTGTAACATAACTTTTCCAGGTTGATGGGCGGAAGGAGCTTATAAAGAATTCAGGAAATATTATCAACCTCGAACAGTTAGATATATAAGAACTATGTGATGTGGAAATACGCTGATTACACCTTCCTACACGGGACATGGTTTTACTACCTGAAGCTCTTCATAAGGCCATCAAAGATCGTTTAAGACATCAACCCAGCAGGGTAGTCGAAGCTAGTTTTCACTGTTTTTCCTCTTTTTCAGGTAGGATTGTAGTGGTAGGCGCCAGAGGGTATGCATGTCCCATGGTTTTTCCGAAACATTGCTGCGGTGCCATGACTTCGCTTAGAATTTAGGAGTACTCAAGAATCTGATTGTTTTTGAAGACACGAAATTCGTAGTTCGATCGTTTTCGTTTTTATGTATAGTTTTATTACGGTTAGGCTCATTTTAATTAACGTAATCTTTTGAAACAATTTATTAAAGAACATATTATGTGTAGAAAGGATGCTGCAATATGTGCTTTTTATTTTTTTATCTGTTGAAGGACTAGTATTGTATGCCAAATATATTCCATTCAGGAAGATATCTATAATGTTCCATACAACACTTGTTATTGGCACAACTTTAGACCTGTGTAATGTCTCGGATATGGGCTGGGCCATGCTCTAATGAAAATGGTTTGGGCAAGGCCCGTTATTGCAAAAACATAATACAGGCTTAAACAAGATGGCTTCAGCAAAAACACTTGATGATCATTGTTCCCTTTATTAATGTCAACTTATTTTCGCAAAAAAAAATATTACTCAATTGGGGTTTAGCTAACAATTCAAATCTAAGCATGTAAATGATTTCATTCACTAACATGCTAATGGATTCAAATTTGATTTCTTAGAAGAATGCAAGTTAATACACAATCTTGTATTGGTTTAGGTAGTTCAGATCTGAATGAGGTTGATTTCTTAGAAGTAGAATGTTGGATGGACTCAGATTCCGAGAAAGATGATGATTTGGCTATAAGAGATGATGCGCTTTCGCAAGAGTTTATTCGTGTTGATGAATTTGATCAAAGATTAATTGACGCTTGGATGAAATTTTTATGAGACCTTTACATTTAAAAACTAATAGGAGTAAATTGGATATTTTTGGAGAATCCAAGCCTAACTGATAAAGTAACAATTCCAACTGATAACTATAGGAGCTCAGGCACCAACCTCAGGAAATCCCTAATTATAAGAACAATTATTCAATTCTTGGTGATTCTTTAGTTCTCAGTTTTATTTTTCTAAATCTAGGGTTTTTGATGTTAATTCATGCCGAGACTTTACATTTTAGGGTTTCCAATTATGATTCTTTTTAAGCATCTATTAATTCATCTATTACTTAGGAATTTGCTCTCAGTTTCCTTTTTTTACACGGGCAATTTTGTGTAATTTTTCTGTTTTGATTCCGCAATTCCTTTTCGTTTCAGATATCAGGAAAATGATAATTGTTACTTAAAGCTTGAAAGTAATTAGGTTAGCAATTTGTCTCTAAATACTGTTTAGATTATCATGAAATGTTTAATATTTGGATTATCTAACATTGTATTTCTGATTTAGAATGTATATTTTGTGAATTATCAAGTTGGGGAATTTGGAATTAAATTTTTTTTTATCATGTTCATGTTTTTTCATAGGACTTAGTTCTGATTCTAGTTACCACAATGGATTCTGATATGTCCTATCCAACCCAAGATAATAATGAATCGAAAGCTGAATTTCGCAAGCTTACGAATGAAGCAACTAACCGGAAGTATAGGCGTCAATCCCCAGTTTCTGGGATTTCTGATGATGGTGAGTCTTTTCCTTTATTGCTTTTTTGTTTGCTGATGTATTTGAGCTTGGAGGATATGATAGAGATACAATACATATTATATACTATGCCATTTCTAGTAAAGCTGGAACACAATTCTTATTGAAATTTACAGTCTCACTTTTGAAGTTGAAAGAATCCCACATCTTATGATAAGAAGGTGATGACTTTGGTAAATTAACATAAGAAAACCATGTTTTTGTTGGGGAGGACATTACACTTTGCCTTCTAATTGTGAGAATAATATAATTGTGGTTTCGTAAACCTTAATCTTAACATATGGGCTCAACTATATAAACCAAAATCATTCAATGCGAAAGATCATCATTAGCAAAGACTATACTTTATTCGGCCAATCTTATGGTAGTTTACAACTAAAAAAATTAGTTCAATGATCATCAACATATATTTTCCTCTACTAGTTCCTATTTTTTGTCATATACTATTGCAAATCTCAATTACTGATGTCATTCCTCACTCGGGCATTCTTGTTATCAAGTTTATCTACCTCTTCCTATTCTAAGTTCTTCACACTTCAACCTGTCCAATATTCTAATTGATGCATTTTTCGGACCCTTTTGCATCAAACCAAACCAAACCATGATGTAAATTTATTTTGTGTGCTCTGTTAAGGGCTAGGCTATTTGCTATTCTAATGTTTTATTGTTTGTACCATTGCATGTCTATCCTTTTGATGGCATGTTGGAGTATGTGATTTTTGATTCAGACTGAGAAGTGATTATTATTTATCTTCAGAGAGTCCAAAACATGATCATATCTCAAGAGGAACTTCAAAAACTTCTCAACTTGAGATAAGGAACCATGATAAAGGAGATGACAAGTTTTTCAATCGGAGCCAACATAGTCGTAGCAGCAATACTTATAGGCATTCTTCCAGAGTCAGTAGACGACATGATGAGTACTCTAGGCATCGGAAACTTGCAGACCGAAGATAACAAAAGTGATTCAAAACCATCTGATCAGTCAGGACAATTGTCAAATGTTGGCACTAATTCTGATCATAGAGATAGAGAAAGCGACTACAATAGGTCAAGGGATCGGCACAAAGATGTAGACAAGTATCTACGGGATAAGTATGATAGAACTAGTTATGATGGGAAGCATGGAAGTAGATACGATGACTGTGATAGTCATTCGCATTCTTGGGTTAGAGATCATCACCAAAATGGGAGTAGGGAGTACAGAGGTTGTAGGGATCGTAGAGGTGATCGAACGACCTCGTATCAAGATTCAATGGAGCCTCAAAGTGATTCCAACTCATAAAAAGAATCTGGTGATATGAAGGATTCAGATAATCCAAAGTACTACAAGGAAAAGAGTAAAAATGAGGGACTAGACAGGTCAGCAGATAAACATGACAGAGCAGGAGGAGGATCAAATGATAGGTCTGCTTTTGCAAATGAAGACTTGGCTTCCAAAAGGCCTAAGTTCAGCTTGGGTAGTGATACCATGAAAGGTGAGAGTTGGACTTCTGCAAATTATTATGCCTTAAATTGTGTAGTTTGTCCTCTTCATTGAAGTTTCTGAAATTTTGCTTTTAAGCAGAAGAAAAGCAAAATTTGGTTTTGAAGAAAGGTGAGGATCCTGCAACTAAAATACCACCTTAGCAAGTTCCTGTTTCCGGTGCTGATTCTTCTGCAAGTGTGGATGCTGCTAAACTGGCAGCTATCGCAGCTGCTCAATTAGGTTAGTGAGAATTGTTGTATTATGTTTGGTACTTAAGAACTTCAGTTATGCTTTGATTAACATTTGGATCCCATACTATGCCATCAATACCTTTGTGACGAAGACATGAAGTCGTTATCTGTCATGTGACACACCATTGCTGGGAAAATTCCTGCTCGTTTATTTGTGATTCGGGTTGTTTTACTTTATCGTTAGATCCTCGGACGAAGAAGCATTGATTGGTTGCTTGCATCTTTGATAGAAATGAAATGAGTGGCAATTTGTTGAAATATGGTTTTGGTGGTTTGTTTTATTTGTGATTCGGGTTATTTTGCTTTGCTTTGCATAAATTGGGCTGCCAACTATATCTACTTTTGTCTTGGTTTGTTTTATTTTTTGAAACATTTCTCCTTTAAGTGGAAATTTCATGTGGATAACACTGATGCCTTTGGAGAAAGATGATTTGAACATTAGATACTAATGAAAGTTTGCTTTGTGTGGGTGGTCCTTTTCTAATTTCTGCTTTGTATTGAGCCTTTTTTTCTGATATAATTTGGATAATTTTGTGGAATTTTAATCTCAATTGCCCTTATTAAATGCAGTTAATCAGAACCTTACAAGTACAGGGTTCATGACTGCTGATCAGAAGAAGAAGCTGCTATGGGGAAGCAAAAAGAGCACTACTACAGAAATGGTACTGCCCTTGGCTCGAGATTAATGCTCGGAATGATAGAATCCTGCAAAGAAAATGAGTGAGTGAAACTGAATTGTACCTCCAAAAGTCGCAACCCAACTCGATGCTTTGAAACGATTTTTTATGATTAGCACTCCTTTCTAATGAGAGTTCTAGTAAATCGTAACGCAATGATATGCAATCATGATAATGCTCCATGCATGTAATACTAATATCACCGATATATCTATAATAATGCAAAAATATATTTATTTTTATAATTTTTTAACTAAAGAGCTAAATGATAATGATCAAATCTGAGGTATGAGATGAGATGACTTTTTTGAAATATAAGCTTCAAGTTTAAGAAATATGCTTCTAGATTCGAGTTGTTCAAAGTATGACTATATATGGTCTACAGTCACAAGGGTAGACTTATTCGGAGCTAATCTCCTAAAAAGCTCCTCCAACACTCAAGTTAGTCAACGAGTTTGACTAATTCTCTAATTAATTATCTACTTAAGTATCAGTATACATTTGTTATCTCATGTGATTCTACTCTTTAAGCAAATGTTGGCTTCATATAATTTTGTGTATACAAAATCAATCTGGATATGCCATTTTCAATTAAGAAATCAAACATTGCATATTATTATCAAATATAATTGATTTTTATAGATACAATCAGTATCAATTTGGATTTATAAGTTTTAATGAAGAAATCAAATCTCCATTTTCATCAAGTATAATTCAGATTATTAATCATATATTATTATACATGATATGATATGATTTTCATACATACATTTTGACTTTTTTAGTTATGAATTACATTGTTACGTACATAAGTTAGCCTCTTTGACTAGTTTATAAATATATAAGCTCCTATCTCATTTCAATTTGCTCAAAGGAACTAAAATAATTAAAAAATTTACTTTTTTTTAAAATCCATCAAGAAAACGTGTTTTCTTATCTTAATACATTTTAAATACAAAACTTTATTTTATTTCTAATTTTTTAATTTATTTACTGTCACAAGGGTGAAAAGAAAAACCGTCCATTTTGAATTCAAAAAGATGAACTATTTAAAAGTTTTGTACAATGTATTAGCCAAAGTTGTACCACTTTACATGGCAATGATATTAGCCTATGGTTCAGTAAAACGGTGGAAACTATTCACACCAGATCAATGTTCAGGAATCAACAAATTTGTATCACTTTTTGTAGTTCCATTTTTCAGTTTTCATTTTATTTCAATAAACAATCCTTATTCTATGAATTTTCACTTCATTTTAGCAGATTCTCTCCAGAAACTTCTAATCTTATTCACCCTTTTCCTTTCTTCTAGATTCAGTTCAAGGGTTTCTCTAGAATGTTCTATTACCCTATTTTCCCTTTCTACTCTTCCAAACACACTTGCAGTAGGAATCCCTTTATTACAGGGAATGTATGGAGATGTTTCAGTATCTTTAATGGTACAAATTGTAATGTTACAGAGCCTTGTTTGGTATACTTTGTTATTGATTTTGTTTGAATTTAGGGCTGCTAAGATTATGATTTCTCACAAGTTTCCTGATTCTGCTGATTTAATTTCAGCCGTTGATGTACATTCTGAAGTGATTTCACTTCATGAGAAAGATGAATGTTTGGAGACTGAAATTCAAGTTAGGGAAGATGGGAAACTTCATGTGAGATTGTGGAAATCAGCTAGTGTAAAATCAGATTATTTTTCAATAAATTATTCTAGTTTTGGGGATTGTTTAAATGATGCTATAAATAGGAATGTTAGTGGGGTTGGTACATTGAGGTCAAAAAGTTTGAATATGGTTCAATGTGGTAGAGGTGGTGGTGGTAGTGATGGTGGATATAGGTCGAGAGATAAGATATTCTTGCCGGTGATGGGGCCTACGTTGGTGAGCATGAGGGAGGAGGAAGACGAAGAAAAGATTAATTCTAAAGGTTCGTTTTGTGGTTAATTGAATTGAAATTGTTCATATATTTACTCTGCATTATGTAGTTACGTAAAAAAAACTTAAAAAGAAAAGTCAATTATAATTACATACATTAATAATCTATGATTTGATGATAAAGTCATCATTTCATGTCGTTATGGGTGATAATATTATTATAAAGTAAATCAAATTAAAAGCGTAATTTCTAAGAATTGATATTGTCTAAGATGGATTAAGTATTGCTTTTTTCAAATAAGATTCTGAATTCGATGCTGAATAAAGTCTTTTTCTTTTCTCGATTTACTTTATATTTGATTACTAAGTTTGCAATAGTCTTGAACTAAGTGAATTCTCATGGTCTTGTAGATGATAATTATTATGAAATCAATGGGCTCAATCGTGCCAATAAACCTTGTGGAGAAAAGCACGAAATTGAAGGCCCAAAATTGTTAAAATTCTTTTCAAGATCAAGAAAAGTACAACCAGAAATTGCCATCCAATGTGAACCAGAGCCCAATATCGAGCCAAAGCCCGATCCTGAGCCCGAGCCCAAACCCAAGCCCGAGTCTGTTCCCAAATCCACTTATTTGCCTCCTGCTCGTGTCATGACTAAGCTCATCTTAACCATGGTTTGGAGAAAACTCATTAGAAATCCCAACACTTATTCTAGTCTTATAGGCCTTGCTTGGTCCTTGATCTCGTTTAAGTGAGTTGATTTTGAATTATATTAATCAATAATATTATAGTGTTTAAAATGGTTAATAAATTGATATTTTTGAGCGGTTTACAGGTGGAATGTTACAATGCCAACAATTGTAGCAAATTCTGTCAAAATTATGTCTGATACAGGACTCGGGATGGCAATGTTTAGTCTTGGTAAGAAAATATGATTTGTTGGGTTACACTAATTTTCTTTTTTTTTTTTTTTAAATATTAAATTAATCATTATTCTAAAAACAATTTGCATACTTTGAATCCAATTTTTAAAAAAAGAAAATATCTGGTACATGTTTTTAGTATTGTGTTTAATATCAAACATAATTATGTGTTGATTTGATTGACATTATTTAATATAATTATGTAAAGTTGCTATTTTGGTACTCAATTTGGTTTTGTTGCGCATGCAATTAAAATTTCCCTTCCCTTTGATTTTATATAAATTCAATTATATAGTCTAGTCAAGTCGAATTAAATCGTATTAAATTTAAAATAATTTTTTATAATCGCTTATAATTATATATAAATTTGTATATTTTGAGTTCAATTTTAAAAAGGGATTAATTCATGTCTAGTAGTCTAACATGCAAAAAAAAACTTTACAATAATCGATATTGGTTTATGTGGAGGTATGTAATTATAATATTAATTTATTGTATCAATATTGATTGTATTGTCATTAATCAGTGAAAAACTTGTTTTATATTTGTAATAAATTAGTATTATCTTATATTGACTTAAAATTTTCCCAATAAAAGTACTTCTTTTCTATTTTCAAAAAAAAGTAATTATTTTGTTGAAACATATTGTATTTACAAGTCAAATATACATGTAGGTTTGTTCATGGCATCACAACCTAGAATAATTGCTGGTGGCAAGGCAATGGCTGCTTATGGAGCAGCCGTAAAGTTCATCGTCGGTCCGGCAATCACGGCGGCCACTGCAGTCGCTGTTGGCTTAAGAGGAAATCTCCTACGTATCACCATCGTACAGGTAATATTAGTTGCTCCTTTCTCGATCATATTTTTATTTGATTTTGTACACATACTGATACATTATTTTAATCTTATATATCGTGCTTGTTTTAAAATTTTAAAATTAAAAGAAAAACATTAAGACGAATTAAATAAAATTCAACTTCAATATCTTTTAACTTATAAATTGAGGTAAAATGCAAATTTAGAGTGACTAGTGGATAAAGCTAAAAAATAAATAGAACATTTGATCAGAATAGAAAAGAGTAAATTATCTTCTTTTCAATTTTGATGGTCTAACAACGTCAATACCAAGTAATACGAGTAAAAATAAACTGAAATACTAGAACCGTTATAAGATGGTTGTAAATTATTCTTAGTTATTATGTAGATCTATCAAACTGATTGGTTGTTGGTTTTGAGTTCATCGGATTTAACGCAATTAATCATATATATCATTATATCATTTTAATTTTATAGTTATAAAATAGCTAAAATGTTAAAGTAATTTTGTTTATCAGTATAACATATTGCGCCAAAACAGCTTTCAATTCATAATTGTAGAACATTGAATCTAATAATAAAAATTGAATAAAAAAAATATATATCGTAGGTTAAAGGTCGAAAATATCAATGAAAAAGCTTTATTATTCACCAACTTTTAGAAAGGCATACGGACGTAGCTCATCGACTTTTAATCGGATTTTAGGGTCAAATTAAGATTTAATAGATATAATCTTAAATGAATCCAATTTTTCAAATGAAAAGTATTGCAAATTTTATTAAATGTTTTCATGTTCACACAAAATAATTTTTAAAGAACATACTAACAAATAACAATATGTATGCTTTTTGATTCTTATTAGGCATCTTTACCACTTGGAATTCTTCCATTTGTCTATGCTAAGGAGTACGATGTTCATCCTGATATTCTTAGTACAGCGTACTCATTCTTTCCTTTTACACCTATATATTATATCAGAATATAATTGAATTTAAATAATTAAATTTGAATATTTTTATAAATTTTTAGTTATATAACATTTATTATATTACTTTTGGAGTATAGCATAAAAGTTAGAAAATCATCAAATCACGTGTTAAAATATATTATACTATTTTTATTTTTATTTTTTTTCTTAATTTACTCTTTTAAATATGATATTGTTCTTGACTTCTTGTTAACGAATGTTCTGGGACGTTTATTATCATTTGCCTTATATTAAAATAAAGAAAAATGATACTTATTTATATTTCTTAATGCTAGATATATGAAGGGAGAAAGTCCAAATTTGATTTGATTACGAATTTAATTGAGCAACTTTTATGAGAGATCATCTCTCAGTGAGACAACTTCAAAACAAAAATTTTATGTTAATAATTTATATTATATGGCTACTTAATTAATCCATGCATGAGCCAGTCTCACGATAAAATTATCTCATACAAAATCTGTGAATTTACTTAGACTTTAACTTATCCATAAACCAACAACAAATAAAAAAATAGCTTCATAATACTAATGAAAATTTTAAATTTGTATTAATTTTGTGTCTTGATGATTGTTGATGCTAACACGTAGAAAATTTGGGTGATGCAGGGTAATCTTTGGATTGTTGATAGCATTACCAATTACACTGGTTTATTTCATTTTATTGGGCCTAATTAAGTGAGAAAAGAATCAATTGTAATATTTGTACTACAATTATAAATTTTTAAACTATTTTCATAAATTATTTTATGGTTTAAAATTAATTACTTATAAATATTTTGTAGTTTTATATAGAGTACTATTGTAAAGAAACACAATTACACTGTAAGACTAAAATTAAAATAAATTCTTATTATGTTTGTAGCAAATTACTCTTTCATTGAACTTGTTTTCTTTTAAAAAAATTACTATTTTGTGTTTTTTTTTACTCTTTGTTATTAACAACGAATAAAATTGTATTTTTTTTTACTTTTGTTTATTTTTACTCCTGATATAAGACTCAGTGCTTATTTTGAAATTTTTTTGGGCAAAACTTTTTTTAAAAGTTTTTTCTACATTAAAAAAAGTTTTTTAATTCAAAAGTTCCTATTGTATGCTACTTTGTGTGGGCCAAAATGTCTATTTCATGGGCTATTGTGTTCGAGATTCCCACTGAGTTGGCCGGCCACTTTCTTCCTCCAATAGAGGATTACAAATTTTGTATGAAATAATCTCACATAAAATAGTTGTAACAGTTTTGTTTTTTTATGTTATTCAATATATGATTATAATTTTTAATATCTTTAATTTATATAATAAAAATTTCTAAAAAATTAATATTATGAAAATATGCATTAAGACGAATTAAATAAGATCCACTTGACTATGTTTTACATTATACATAGAGAAATACATTCCAAATAAAACTAGTTGATAAAAAATAATTACTACAGAAATTGTAGTAATTATTAAAATTCAAAAAAATACGAGTTAAATAACTTATCTAATATATATTTTGAAAATATAAACTCGTTATTTTACCAACTCAAAACTAATCACTTTCTATCCTTTTTGAGAGTTATTCATGAATAATGAATAAATAAAATGATTAGAAAAGTACGCACATGTAATTAGTTAGTATTAATTAATTAAAGTAAATAAGCGTGAAAATGTTGTCTAGTTACTATCTTTTATAAACTAATCTCTTTCTACCTGTAATTACCACCTTTGTTTTTTCTTAATAGCTATATTCAAGAGTTTGTAACTATTAAAAATACAAACACATTATTAAATTGAGATTACTAATACGTTTTCGTTACAATAATACTCTTAACCTTTATAAAACTGAAATTTGTTGAGATAGAGGTATTATTATTCTATTTTCTCATTTATTCTCTTAATACCATCTACAAATATATATTTATATATATATATATATATATATATATATATATATATATATATATATATATTTTTTTTTTTTCTCTTCTGCAATTTTTTTTCTCTTCCACACCCATATCTTATGTCGTATAATTCTTTTCTCATTGTATTTTGTCAAAATCAATTTAAAAAAGAATTTCTATATAACAATTTTGAAGACATATAAAGTTTAATCAATGTTAATAAGCTAACTCAACAAAAAAACTTAAGTTGATGATTATAGTCCTATAATATCTTACACAATTACCCTTTGGGCTAGAGGGTTAGAGACTAGAAGTATGGATGCAGTATATATCATTCTTATACATGACGCTAAATATTACACTTAAAATACTGAGGTGTAAATGAAATTCAAACTTGTGTTTCTTATAACGTTAACTTCAGATACCATATTGAAAAATCAATTTAATTAAAAACTTAAATAGATGATTATAGCCTCTATATATAACATGTTATATGGTGTACCATAAACAAACCAAATCATTGTTGTTTATATTTCCTCTGTTCCACAATACTCAATATATTTGATTTTTTACGCAATTTAATACTTATTTTGATAATTTGTATATTGAACTATACAGTAAAAATTATAAAAAGTTAATATTATAAAAATATGCGATTAGACGATTTAAATAAGATCTTACTTAACTATATTTTTTCTTACACATTAGTGACATTATATAAAATAAATTTGAAACATAAATAGTGTTGATAATAAAATATATGGTTAGTATTTCTGAACTACAATTTTTTTTTTCCAAGCAAGTGTCTAAAATAAACAAAAGTTATTAAGGTGGTTTATGTTGGTTCCCCGTAAAAATTGAAAATGTCTAATCAAATAGGATTTGATTACATAACAGAAATAAATTAGTCAATATCATGAATTATTTCCATCATAAATTATGCACCAAACATTTGATTTCGGAATCCACGAGTTGTTTATAGAACAAATCCAATGGTAATAATCATTGTTCTTCCATTTGCTCAGCTTTTCAAGATTCCCTTCTGTGTCCTTTCTTCCAATTTTGAATGTTCCTGCTTCTTTTCTGTAAGAGGACTGCTTGATCATGAGCTAGTATTTAAATATACTTATAAAAAAAATTTAAAAAAGATTGAAAATGACTTGGAGACTCTTAAAATATTGGAGTAGTACTTACTATCAAGTAATCAAGTTTTAGCTCAAAGATGAGATTTTAAGATATACTCTCTCCGAATCAATTAAGTTGTCCCATTTGCTTGGGCACGATTTTTAAGAATGGTGTAGGATCCATTAAAAAGGGTAAATAGTGAAGTGTAGTTGGTAAGTAAGGTATATGGGGGTATATTCGTAATTACATATGTGAACTAAGGATATTTGGTAAAAAAGATTGACAAAAATAAAAATGTGACAACTAAAATGACTTTGCCAAATAAAGAAATGGGACAACTAAATTGATTCGGAGGGAGTATTATATTCTAACAAAGACATGCGTGGAAATGGATGACGGCCAAAATTCAAAGATTGCAATGATAGAAAAAAATCAAGTATTTATGAAATGCAAAGAAAAATTCAACAAAAACAATACACTTAATTTGCCCTTGTCCCTTAAAATTTGTTATGAAGTATTGAAGTTTTATATTTTAGAAAAATTTGATTTTCTCAATTGTGCTCTAATTAAAAAAAATCACAATTTTGCGTTTTATCTAAAACAAGAGCAATAACTTTAAGGGTTATCTAACAAACACATAGCCTTTTGATGAACACATAACTTTTACTTTAACAGTTTAAGGGTTATCTAACAAACACATAACCTTTTGATGAACACATAACTTTTACTTTAACGGTTGGTTTGGTTAGTGTTATTAAATGGTGGTAATGAGAATGATTTATAGTGTAAAATTATATTAAAAGTTCCATATCATTCTCATGGTGATGAATAATTTGATCACAAAAAAGTTTTTTGTTATAAATTTCCATTACCACTTAATACCACCTCTCCCAATGGTAATGCATTAAAATAAATTTTATGAAGAAAATTTAATGATTGAAGTTGGACAAGCATGACTATCAAGGTAGCTAAGAGATTGTTCAACTAAAATTACATTAATCTTTCATTTCCACTACCACCGTTTATTATTACCTACTAAACGGACCGATTTTATATACTTGTTGCAATTCCAATACGAGACGGAGTATCATTTTTATTAAAGGTAAAATGTTGAAGTTGGTGGGCCCCTTCAATGGTGGTCATAGGTTGTGATGATGGAGAATGGAGATGGTGGTGCGTGCCTAGGTGGTAAGTACTCTTCACTCCTCAGTGCTTTTGCCAGCCTTTCATATGGAAGTACTACTAACTTGGAAAGCATTTAGGGAAAAAAGTTTCAAAGACAAGTCTTTCTTCTTTAGATTTTTTTTCTCTTTAGAAAAATGAAAATGCTTTTTTTTAAAAAAAAACGACACTTATCTTATTTAGAGATAAATACAAATTTAAAGTAAAAGAATAATCCTCCAGAACAATGAAAAAAATATGTTATTTTATAATTCTATTTCAATAAAGTTACGTCACTTTTCAAATGAGGTTCTTTAATAAGAGGATAGCGAATATTATTTATAACAATAAAGACTGTAAATAAATTAATCAAGTCTCTTGTACTTTAAAAAAAACAATCTTAATGTATTAGAATATAACTTTTTTCCATCAACCATATGTGAAAATGGAACTCAATACATAAAAACGTATGAATATTAAGTTTTGAGTACTTAAATGGGCTATGTCGCAATTTGGCAAGACCAACTCCCTTGAAATGGGTTAAAATAGTTCATCAAATAACGTCGTTTCGTGATCAAATAACCAAGATTTTGAACAAATGAAAGCCCCAGTTTTTAGATAGCAGTAAAATAGATAAACTAACTTAATCACTACTAGCTTTTAAGTTAATTGAGTCAAGTCAAGTCGAGTTGAATGAAGTCATATGCTAAAAAATAGAGTACCTTTGATTTTGATACTCGAAGTTATATTTCTACTCACATGTAACTATCAAGTATCAGACTATCAATAGCAATTTTAAAATAGAGTTGATCATTCACAGGTTACTTGTTACGCTCAGCCCACCCAATTGAAAAAATAAGTGAGTTTGGACAATATTTTTTTAAAATGTTCAAAGTATGGGTGGACCAACTACCAAGTCCGCCCTTTTATAATTAGTTTATTTTTAATGTATATATTTAACATTTAAATTTTATATTTTATAAATAATTATAAAAACATTCTAGTCCACTTTTTATTTCTAATTTTCACGTATTATAATAAGGCATTAGGGATAGAAAAAACAAACAATCACTTCTATGTTTACCCTCAAATTTATCTGCATTAGTATATTTTTGTTTTAGTCATTGAAGTTTTTGTTATTGTTTAAATGTTCTGGGAAGTCGTTAATTTTATTCTCTTATAAACTAGTGAAATATGTGAGTAAATCACATTTTTAATCGGATAAAAATATATGGATAAAATGATATATAAATTAATATGTTATGTCTAGACGAGAATTAAAAAAGACGTACATGTATCATCGTAAAAAAATATAATGAGTCAAATTTGATGGAATGGATATTATGGTACATTTACATTGACTACTTTGTTCTTGTATACAACATTAGAAATAATGAATTATTATATCGTCTTTAAATTATTATTAATTTTAACTTATAAGATAAAATATAGTGATGTCGAATCTTGTTTGATTCGTTTTCATACAAAGATTATTGATATTAAATTTTTATAATTTTTATTATATATAATCAAAGATATTAATAATTAAATTAGTGAATTTAACAGCGTAAAAAATTAATTGTTACACGTATTTTGAAATGGAGGAAATATATCATTATTTAGAAATATACTCCCCTCGTTCCATATTATTTGCACCAAATTAATTTTGGCACTATCTATCATTCTATGGCAATTCACATATTTTGGCTATTATACGAGAAAAAAACATAGTCATATAAAATCTTTGTTTTATTTGTCTCATTACATATCTTCATAAAATTAAATTTTTATAATTATTAGCAAGGTATAAATGTAGATATGAATAATCCATAAACATATTGGATTGGGCACAAAAAAGTGTTTGGTGCAGCTATTACGCAATAGAGGAAGCATATAGCAATTTAAATGACACAATGCCAGCAATATGTTTTATAAACGTCTTCTGCAAAGTGTAAAAATTTGCAGAAAGTATAGAATCTCTTTTGGAGTTCACCAGGATTTCGTTCTCACTTTTTTTTAACAAGCCTCACTTTTTTTTTTTCTTTTGTACAATTGTTTACACCCTCCAATTCTACCGCTAATCCTATTCACTTTTTGTCATTATTTAATTATTTTTGTATTATATACTTAATTTATGATCAAATAATATTTTATTATTTAATTTTTTATATTTTTAATTATACATAATTAAATATATTAATAATTAAAATATTATACCATCAAGTAAAAAAAGTAATTTAGATTAAGAGAATAATTTATAGGGTGATTTGTGAACTATCTCGCTTGTTTAGTCTTTTTAATTCACTCAAAAGCCTTACTTTTTAATCCCTCCCAAAGTAGTCACCTAAAGTACCTAAATTTCCCATTGGCTTTTATCATTAAACTCTCTAGCTTAATAGGTTTTACTCCCTTTGTTACTCTTGGTAGCAAGTAAAATGTACTAAGATTAATAAATAGTAGAATTATTTAAATTATTTGGATGATATTAAATAAAAATTAAAATATATGAATAAAAATATAAAAAGGTGAAGATATTATCACAATTGAAAATTATAGTAAAGTAAAATAAATAGACTTAAAAAATATGACGTTCTCTTAGAGATAGATGGAGTATATTATTATTGATTTACCTCTCCGCTCTAAGAAATTGCAACACTAGCAACACAAGTAATAAGAAATTGATAGAGACCATAAATTACATAAATGTAACTAAAAATGAGAGAAAATAAGAAAAATATATACATAAGAATTGAAGACAGTTATGAGATACTGCCTAAAATTAAAACATGTTAAAATTAAAGAAACATATTAAAATAAAAAATGTAACAATTTCTTAGTTATAGAAAAAATACTTAATAAATTGATAATAATCATGTTGAACTTATTAAATTTACTACCATGAACATCATGAAGTATACTATGCATTTATTTATGATGAATCAACAAAATACATATAAAAAGTACGTATGCGAAAATACAATGTGTGATTTCTAAAAATCGTACTATGGTTGTCTCTATGAGAAAACATTTTAACATTTTAATTTTATTTTCTTTGATTTTATATACGTATACGATTCATGACTTTTTTTTGAGTGGATAGTACATAACTTATACAAAGATAAATAACTCATTTGCCATATGTAATTTTCAAAACAATCTCAATTATAATTTGAGGCGTGTAATGAGTATTTTGAATGTAATGTTTTAACCATCATTCGGATTTAAGATAAATTCACTCATTTTAATTAATTGTTTATATAATACATGAATTAAAAATTGCAATTTATATTTTATTTCATTGTCTTTATTACACTTTTACCTCATGTCCTATGGGTTTGATGATATATAAATTTTTAGTTCGAATCATAATCAGTGGCGGATTTAAAATCCAAACCTATGGATAGCACCAATGTATTAAAGTAAATAAATAGATAAATTGTAAAATTATTACGTACTAAAGAGTCAACTTTGACTTTTGAGGAGGGGAGAATTAATTTGAAAAGAAGCACAACATCAAGGGGCAAGGAAGGAGAATAGATCAAATGAGAAGGAGGATGAAAGCAAAGTGAGAGAGAGAGAGAGACATATATGAAAGCAAAGCGTGAGAGAGAGAGAGACAATAAAGGGAAAGAAAAACCCTACATCTGAAAATGCAAAAAATGTGAATAAAGAGACTGAAGTTCTCTCTCAAAACTGATTAAAAAAACATAGGTAGCACGTGCTACCTAAGGTTATATAATAAATCCGCCTATGATTAGAATGGACAATATATTAAAATGGCTTATTCATTCATGCATGTGCACTTTTATTTATGCGCAATTAGAAACTTCTTTCTTTTCCTTTTTGATCTCAGTTTCAGATATCTAATTAAACCCACTTACGAACACAACAACCCATGAACTATAAACTCGCCCTACAAACCAATTGAAATTTCTTTGGTTATTTTGCCTTCACTCATGTACACCGTAAGACTATTAAAACTTTCCATGAGGCTACGCCGTTATGCATCATAAAACTAATTCACTTTAAGCACACTTAATTTTAAAGTTCTTACCTGTCACTGAGATAAACTTCTTTGAATAGAAGATGCAGAATGCTTATACGAGTAGTATTATCAATCAATTTTAAAACTAATTTATTTTTTATCTAAACTTTGATATTAAAGTTTAAATTTTTTAAAGTTAATTCTATATGTTTGTCTCCCTCATCTGTAACACCCCTGAATTTCCGACACCTTGTACGAAACCAAAACTGTAAAGGGCGGGAGGAAATTCGGGTGTTACATTAAAATAAAATAAATAAATAATAATAAACATTTAAAATATCAGTGAAAATATCGGCAACATCTGCCCTAAAACTGTGCGCCTTTGTAAAAAAAACAAAAGTTATTAGAATCTAATAAAAAAAAAAGGCATCAACGGCCTATCAAAACTATATCACGGTGGAATGTTTCATCGCCAGCTTCTCATGTCAAGCATGGATCGTGGTTCCAATGTAAACGCTTGAGTTTCCAAGAAACTAAAACATACAAACCAGAAAATTATGCAGCGGAAATAACTTTTACAAATAGAGGTCGCATGCCTCTCAAAACATATACAACCCAGCAAAACATAAAACTTTGGGGTTAAAACCCATGAAAACATTATCATAAACATAAGTTATGCGCTTGATCCCCCATATGCAATGCACCAGAGACTCCATAACCTGTTTAAGTCTATCTATGATCTCTCTGCTGCTCAACGTAAGACGGAAATATCAAACGTGTCAGGGCCATCATAGAAAGAACCATTTCGAACAAATTAAACATGTACACGTCAGAAACTAACATCATATCATAGTAAGGCATAATTAGTATCAATAGAGTGTGTCATAATATGACGGTGATTCCACAACACTTCAGGTGCTAAGCATAACCACTAAACATCAATTCCTACTTCTCATTGTCATTTCCATCTTCTTCACTTCTTTTCGACTTCATAACTTCTCTGTATCACTTGAACCAAGAGCTTAACCACTTTCAAATATCTATCTATATATGTATGTGACTAGAGGCCACCATATTGGGGTTTGCAAGACCCACATGGCAACACCTCAACCAAGGGCGGTGACGGGCCATACTGACGCCCAATGGTAAAGCATGATCGCATCCCCGTACAGCGACCATATACAGATGGTCCTACCTCCGAGAACCAAACCCACTAGGGTACCAAACCAGTGGAGCCACAATACCTAAACGTATGTGACTAGAGGCCACCATATTGGGGTTTGCAAGACCCACATGGTTCCTCAACCAAGGGCGGTGACAGGCCATACCAACACCCAATGGTAAAGCATGATCACACCCCCGTACAACGACCATATACAGATAGTCCTACCTCTGGGAACTAAACCTACTAGGGTACCCTATCCAGTGAAGTCACAATAACCAAACAATTCTGATATGAATCTCATCGATAAGGGACTCATTCCCATTACAACCAACAACTTTCTTGCTCCATCACGAAGAGACTCATTCCCGTTCTAACAAACGTAAGTCAAACTCATCAATAAGGGAGTCATTCCCATTCAAACTAGCAATAATCAATCTCATCAATAAGAAAACCATTCACTATTCAAACCAATAATAATATATTCATTAATAAAGTACTCGCTCCCTTTCAAATAAATAATAACCAATCTCAATAACAAGAGAATCGTTCTCATTCTAAATCATTATCAGCCTTTGGCATACTAGTACCGTTCTCTATCAGTAAACTTGAAAATCATACAATCAATAAATTCGATATTTCATTCGACGATAATTCATAGATAGTGTACAACATATGTTTTAAATCAATTCAATATCGATAAATATACAATGCAAGATCCATGTAAGGGTTAATTACTGCGTGTACGTACCTGCAAGCGTCACTGCACGACCAAAAGTTACAAAAATAACCCAACTAAGTTCCTTCTTTCCTCTTATGAACTGGAAACCTATACAAGTTAGGAATAGAACTAATAAGTTCCCTTAACTACTTTGTCATACCAACTAAATGCCCAAGTAACCACTATCACCCATTCAACATGAGTTTTCGATTACTCTAGCACGCACACAACTCATTCAATACAAGTCAAAATCATTAATTCAGCACAACATAAGTCTTTTCACCAATTTAAAAGAAAAAGCATATATGAATCGTTCCTTTTCATCAACAAATATATCCGTTCTCGTTACCCAAAAATAACTAATCACAACTAAGCCTTACAATTAACATAACACTTATTCAAAGATAATGCAAATCTTAGAGTTATCGAATCGTGATATCATTTGTTATATTCTCCAAAACTAGAAAGAACTATTATCAAAACAACACGACAAGTAACTTTAGCAACCATCGACGATAAGTTGACATTATGCTCTTGGCTAACTAACATTATGCATTATGACTTTAATAACAACGTAGTAAGAGTACTTGTAATTAGTAACAATCAAAACACAACAATTAGCAACTATTATTTATTCCCAATTTAACAACCAAAATCACTTCCATAGTCAACTAAAATCATCGCCATTACTAATTATCACAACAATAACCAATCGACTAAGTCTCAAAACAATTTTTAAGGTTATTTAATCAATCATCACCAAAATATAGCATAAAACACACATGATTAGTAATTTCAATTCTAAATCCAAACCTAGTCATTTCATGTTCAAAGATAATACTTTTAACCATTATCCATAGCAAGAATCAATAAACTAATAAACCACCTAAATATAACATGAAAGCCCATACCATTACTAATTTCAAAGATAACACCTTTAATTGTTACTCATAGTAAGATTTAAAGAAACTAACACACAATCAACACACAACTCATAATTTCTAATTACACTTCAAACCCTAAACCATAAATATGTTTAATTCATCCATCAAAATCTTACCCATAAAAAGATTTAATGAACTTAATACAAAATCAACATCAAACTCAATACACTTAATAAAACTCCACATAAAACTAGAAAATTAATTAGAGAAAATAGAAGAGATGGCTTACAATGGGAGACTAGTAAAGGGTGAGGGTATAGGTGATGGTTGTAGTGTGGAGCACGAAATTGGTGGAGTAAGGCTGCGTGGGCTGTCGCGGTTGGCGTCACAGCAGCTTGCTGCTGTTGTTGGGGCAAAACGCAGCTGCTACTGCCGCTAGGAGGGAGGGGAAGGCTGGGTGATGCTCGTGGAGGGAGACGGTGGTGCTGCCGGTTGTGGGGGAGGAGCAGCTAGTTACTGTGTGCCGTGAGTGAGCCGTGAGTCTTCACAGGGAGAAGAGGAAGAAAGAGAAGAGAGGGAAGAAGGAAAGGCAGCCGTGACTCGAGTTGTTAAGGCAAGGTTGTCTCACTTAAAATCCTAAACCCTCCTTTTTATTTTACTCCATTTGTTTACTTATTTATTTATCTAGAATTATTTTTTTCGAAGTCCAACTAAAAAAAAATCACTTTTCGTGTGCTCACACATTTTAATATAAATAATAATTTGATTCGAACTTTTTATTTTAGAAATCGTAATTGTATTTTTAATATAAATATATGTTAAAATTTAAATTCGTATATGAAAAGTATTTATTAAATCTACTTCTAAATTAATTTAACATAATTATTAAATCCTCAAAAGTTATCAAAATATTAATTAATAACGTCAGAAAAATCTGAAGATGTTACGTCATCCTAATAAATTTGTCTTTTTTATTTTTAATATAACTTCATTGCTTTTATTCTTTAAATAATCTCTTTTGTTTCTAATATCTCACTATTATAACTTATTATAGCTAATTTTTTAATGTTTGTGCTATTTAAAAAGGAGATGTATTCCTTGAGACAAACAACCTCTCCTATATTTAATCTTATGCCTTAACTAGTTGGATTTCTTAACCAATAATAGAAGTACCTCAAAATGATGGGAGTATTTTTGAACAACTAATTCAAATCCCAAATTCCAATTTTCTTCCATATTCCACATTCTCTAAGAAGATATTTTATAGTTGACCCTCAATCAATATTTATTTTAAAGTTTATTTTCAATAGAATTTAGTAACTTGTGAATTATAAGTTTAGATTTTTTTGCAAATTACAATTTTAATTTTATATTTTTTGCAAATTACAACAACAAAGATATTAATTTCTACAATAATCAGGCTAAATCATAAAATTCCAACTATCATCATCATCAACCAAATATTCCGCTTGAAAATAAAATTTGAGTATGAAAAAGTAATAGACAATCCATATTGATACGTATTGGGATCCTCTCAATTATTTTTCTCAATTACTCATTCTAAGATTTTGACACCTATTTTAGAATGAAAAATAAATCTCAAAATTCCTCCTTTATCAAGTAATTATAACTATTAAATTTGAGTAATAGACCCTCCATTATATTTTAAGTAAAAAAGAGGATACTAACTTTATTCATACTCACTTTCCGGTATTCCCACCCCTTAACCTAAAGTATTTGTGTATTACTTCCTCCGTTCTGTTTTAGTCGCTACATTTGCATAGACACGCAAATTAAGAAAAGTGATTGACCTTCATTGTAGCTGATTGTTTACTTTATAGAATATAGTATTTTATTATTAATTGAAAAAAAAAGGAAAAATAGGTTGTTAGGTTGTATAGTATAGTATTTTATTATAGAGTATAGAGTATAGAGTAGGATAAAAATAGGGGTAGGTAGAACTTTAAATAATTGTTTTATTATTAAAAACTGAAATGTGACAAATAATATGAAATTGCCAAAAATAAAAAATATAACGGGTATTATAGAATAATTGATTTAAGATATTTTTAGTTGGAATAAATTGAAAGAAAAAAAAAAGCGCATGGCAAACAAAGGACACAAAGACCCCAGCTTTTATTTTCTTGTCTGCCAGACAACAATCCTCCATAAATATACTCTTTCTTTCTTCATTTAGCTTTACTTCTACCATCACACTCCATCTATACACCACTCTCCTCCTTTTTTTCTTGAGCCCTGTGTTTTCCCTGTAAAAGCTTCAATCTTTGCCGGAAATTTGACTTTCCATCCATTTTCCGGCAATTTCTCTTCATCTTCAACCTCATATCTCTAATGGGTTAATCCTATTTTTCACTAAAACTCTTAAAACCCACTCGATTTCCACCATTGTTACACCATATAAACAAAACCCACAAAAAAATTCTTAAAAAACAGAGAAAGATGATAACTTTATTGGATTTATACCATGTTATGACAGCAGTTGTTCCTCTTTATGTCGCAATGATCTTAGCTTATGGTTCAGTAAAATGGTGGAAAATCTTCACACCTGATCAATGTTCAGGAATCAACAGATTTGTTGCTCTTTTTGCTGTTCCTCTTCTATCCTTCCATTTCATATCAACAAACGATCCATATTCCATGAACTACCGTTTCATTGCAGCAGATTCATTACAAAAAATCATAGTTTTATGCATACTTTTCTTATGGGCTAAAATCAGTTCAAGAGGTTCACTTGAATGGTCAATAACCCTATTTTCCCTTTCAACTTTACCCAATACTCTTGTAATGGGTATCCCTTTACTAAAGGGTATGTATGGAGAAGCTTCTGGAACATTAATGGTACAAATTGTGGTTCTACAATGTATCATTTGGTATACTTTGATGTTGTTCTTGTTTGAGTATAGGGGTGCAAGATTATTGATTTCAGAACAGTTTCCTGATACTGCTGGATCAATCATTTCATTTAAGGTTGATTCTGATATTATGTCATTAGATGGGAAAGAACCCTTAGAAACAGAGGCAGCCATTGGAGAAGATGGGAAGCTTCATGTAAAAGTAAGGAAATCAACAAGTTCAAGATCAGAAGTTTTTTCAAGAAACTCCCATGGAGTTTCACTTACTCCAAGACCATCTAATTTGACAAATGCAGAGATTTATTCCCTTCAATCATCAAGAAATCAAACCCCAAGAGGGTCTAGTTTCAATCATACTGATTTTTACTCATTTGTGAATGGTAAGGGTTTGAGTAGTGTGAGTCCTAGGACATCAAATTTTGGGAATTTGGGGTTTGATGAAGAGAATGGTGGAGTGGGCCCACAGTTTGGGGGCAGGAATGTTGGTGGGTACCCGGCCCCACCAACTGCTGGGATATTCTCTCCTGCTGGTGGACCCAATGTTGGAGGAGGTGGGGTTTCAAAGAATGTTAAGAAGGGGGATGGTGGAGGGAAAGATCTTCATATGTTTGTATGGAGTTCTAGTGCTTCACCTGTTTCTGAAGGTGGTCTTCATGTGTTTAGAGGTGGTGCTAATTATAATCATGATCATGCTGCTCTTCCTAATACCAAAGGTTTGCTTTTAAATCTTCAATTTATTCCCTTTAGTTTATTTTATTGAATTATTATACATATCTAAAATATATGCTGGTTGAATTTTTTTTTTTTCTTACACGTTAGTTGCAATATAATCCTTAATACTTTTAATTGTCTCATTTAATTTTTTGATTTGCAATATAATCCTTAATACTTTTAATTGTCTCATTTAATTTTTTGATGTTATTTATTGATTATTTTTAATTTATATTTTATTTTTAATTTAAGCGTTAAAATAGAGTCCACTGAGATCTTATTTGATTTGTGTCAAATATAAATTTTATTAATATCAAATTTTTATAAATTTTAATTATTCACAATTAAAAATATTTAGAATTGAATTAGTGTTAAATTTACAAATTAAAAGAATTGAAGGTAGTATAAAATAAGCTAGTGTTAATAACATAAATATTTAGCCATCTTGTTATAACTAATCCCAATGTGAGATAGCTTCTCTATATGAGCCTTTTTTAGGAAAGTATAGGTATTTACAAAAATAGAGAATAATAATAGTACCAAAAGGTTGATTAATTTATAGTAGTATAAATTTTGGTTGGTTCATTGTTTTATTTTATTTTGTTGATTTGATTTATTCTTGATTTATGGTTAATTGGTTTATTCTTTCTTGATCTTGTGCTTCTATGTTTTAATAATGTTTATTCTATTTCAAGGCGAGGATAATACCGTTGCTAAAAGAGAGGAGGCGGAATTGATCTTTCTATACGTCTTGTATAACAATATAACCTGTTAATGTTGCTAATTATGATCACAAATTCTTAAATGAGACAGTTGATTAATAAGACGGTCTAATCTCAGACGAGCTAATTTATAATTATTTCCTAATATTTTAATAGGTTTACTCAACTGCATTTAAGTATTATTGAGATGCCTGTGATTTCTCCATAAACTACGGGAGAATTTAGTGGTTTATGTTGGGAATTTGACTCATGTCGGTCCAAAATGTGCAGGATTTAGGAAGCATAAATTTGTGCAGTTCATGATTTTTGGCCTTGTTTGTTGACCTTTACTTATGATATGTGTATATTGTTGTATGTATAGTTATGTTTCATTAATAAATGCTTCATTAATTTCTATTAATTTGTAGATTATGATGATTATGGAAGAGATGAGTTTAGTTTTGGAAACAAAAATGGTGGGAATGGGCCTGAAGTCGACGGTCCCACATTGTCCAAGCTGGGTTCGAGCTCAACCACCGAGCTTCGACCTAAAACAGCCGTTCAAGGTGAACCGAAACCGACTGCAATGCCTCCTACAAGTGTCATGACTAGGCTTATATTGATCATGGTTTGGAGGAAACTCATTAGGAACCCTAATACATACTCGAGTCTCATTGGGCTTGCTTGGTCTTTGATTTCGTTCAGGTGTGATTAAAATCTAATCTACAGAATTGTATAGTTGTAACTTGTAATAATCTGATTATTTGAACTAATGGGTTGTTTGTTATGTATTTGTTTTGTAGGTGGCATGTTGAAATGCCTGCGATCGTGGCTAATTCGATCAAAATTTTGTCTGATGCTGGGCTCGGGATGGCTATGTTTAGTCTCGGTGAGCTATGATCTGGTTTTCTTTGTTTTATTTATCATGTTTAAGACTGTTTGATCTCTTAAATCCTGCATAAAAGCAAAAGATCTCACGCTAAAAATAAAATGTAGTAAAACGAGCAAGACAGAGCTGTTTTAACTAACAATAGAAGCATTTTAGAATGGAGCAAGAATAAAAGCGTTTTACATGTTTTAGCTTAAATTGGAGTGACATGTTTTGACAATGTAGTCAATCGTAAACGAGTTATGCATCCAACCTTCTCGCTTTGTGCATACACAGAGTCGCTTGGCATTAAGGGAATAGAATAGTGTTATAGTACGATTCCACTTCAATTGTTTTAACGCTAAAGATTGGGAATGTAGGTCTTTTCATGGCATTGCAGCCAAAAATCATTGCATGTGGGAATTCTGCGGCTTCTTTTGCTGCTTTAGTAAGGTTCATTACAGGACCGGCTGTAATGGCGGCTTCATCCATTGCCGTTGGGCTTAGAGGAACTCTCTTACATATCGCCATTGTGCAGGTAACCAGTTACACAATTCACACCAATGTTTTCTCCTCATTCTATTGGGACTTATGTTTTCTCGATTTTATCTCCAGGCCGCTCTACCTCAAGGCATTGTCCCATTCGTGTTCGCCAAAGAATACAATGTTCATCCCGCCATCCTCAGCACAGCGTACGAATTCTCTCTATTCTTACATGCATTCAAAACATAACCATTGATTCACATAGTTTTTGACGATAATCAGTTGATCACCTCTGTTACCGCATCACAACCTTAGCAACACTTGCTTTCAAAACATAACCATGGATTCGCACAATTTTTAACGATAAACAACTGCATCACTTGTGTTACCGTGTCACTATCTTAGCAACACTCGCTTTCAAAACATAACCATTGATTCACATACTTTTTTACGATAAAACAACTACATTACCTCTGTCACCGCATAACTATCTTAACGCCACTCGCTTTCTTGGTGTGATGACTTGATGCCAACAATACTAAGACATGCAATGAATTTGAAATGCAGGGTAATATTTGGCATGCTGATAGCATTACCAATTACATTGGTATACTACATCTTACTTGGACTTTTTAGATAAAGAAAAAGGAAGTAGAAGTAGAAGCAGGAAAAGCTACAACAAGAGAGAAATGCTTAAGCAATAAGCAGTGCCACTTTACAGTAGATTCTCACCTTTTGCCAGTTTTTTT
Source organism: Amaranthus tricolor (assembly GCF_026212465.1). Classification (NCBI taxonomy): domain Eukaryota; kingdom Viridiplantae; phylum Streptophyta; class Magnoliopsida; order Caryophyllales; family Amaranthaceae; genus Amaranthus; species Amaranthus tricolor. The sequence continues at coordinate 43,274,035 of NC_080047.1, forward strand.
TTTTTTTTTTTTTTGTGGACCCACTTTTGTAATTTATCTAACTGGTTAATTCAAGGAATTAGAAAATATTAGGAAGGAAAAAAAAAAGAAAATCAGGGTAAAAAGAGACAATTTTCTCTTAAAAAAATTAAAAATGAAAAATGAAAAGCTGACTTCGGGGATGTTGATTGTTGGGGAATATTTTTTTTGGGTTTTGGTGGTAAAATGTTGTTGAGCAATGAGGCCCTTTATACTTAAGATGTGAAAATGGTGCTTTTGGGCCCCACTTGCTCACTTTTGTGAAGAAAAAGTAGTAAAAACTTTGTCTGTAGTTAAGGTTACATTTTAACCTTTTTTACTCCCTACTTGACGATCTCAAAGTAGTCCAACAATATTAAGAGTATTCTATGACGTTTTAGAAAAATTGCAAATAATGTTTGTGGCTCTTTTGCTTAAAATTTGTGGGATCATGGTTGTCTAATTGTTGCTATTTTGGCTTGTCAATTAACTGTTATTTCTTCTCATAGTCAGACGACTTCAAAATATAAAATCTATAAGTTAGAATTTTTTATTATTAAATTATTTAAGCCAAGTATGAAATATGTCTCGTTGTGAAATTATCTCAAACAAGCATTTATGTTCAGTTAATAATAATAATAATGATATTGTTAACTATTATATTACTTTATATGAAAATCAGGTTTTTTTAACTGGAGTAAATATTACTTTTTCCAAATAAAGTCTAAAATTTGATTTTTATGTTGCACATTTTATTTTCCTTTTTTTTCTATCCATGTGACAAAAAAACTACTCATTCCACTCTACTAACTATTGAAGTATACGTTTGTTTTTTCACCTCATCTAAAAGTACTAATTTAAAAATTAGTATATCTAATTACCTGTAAATAATTAGCATAAATTTTCTTATTAATTAATTTATCTTAAGAAGAATGCTAGATAATTTATGATTAGTTAAATGTATTATCGATAATTTACGATTAGCTAAATATATTATTAATAGGTAGTTGATGAATAATAAATACATATAAATTTTTATATTTTCAATATTATCTTAAGTTGATAATTTAGTTGTGGCTAAACAAAATTTTTTCCAAAATAATCCTCTATAAAATATCTTAAATCAAAATCTTACGAAGTCTTAAGCAATGGCGAAACTGAGGCACGAGAAAGGTTTTGCGCCATCGGTCTAAACTTGTATTATTATACTTCCTCCGTTTCATAATACTTAAATGTGATATGTTGTGTGAGAAAAATGTCACAATCAGTAGCTAGTATTATAAAACAGAGGAAATATACATTATATTTTAACTTGACTCCATTTATTAATTTATAATATAAGATATCAGAGTTAATTAATGTCACAAATCAAGTGAAAATTAGTCTCTCATCTCATCAAATTTATAACATTTACAATAAAAACTCTCATCTTAAAAATGCAAAGTATATAGCAAATTGAATAAGGAAAACACTAAATTTAAATAGTAGAAATTAAACTCAAGGTTTTTGAATCAATTTTTTGTCAAAGTTATAAATTTAATATTTTGTTATTATTTAAGACATCTTGTTGCAAATGATGAAAAATTTTCCTTTGAAACAATAGAATTTAACTTACTTCTCTATGGTTTTGTTAGTTTATCTACTATTCAATTATAATTATTTTACTATATTTCTAATTTGATTTGCTCTTAAATCCTGTTGTTTGAAACAATAGAGCTATCGTTTGCTAAACACTTCATAGAATCTTCTCTGCATTCTATACTAACTTAGAATCTTTCAGAGTAATCTTAAAACGAAAACTTCATAGGATGGAAACCTTCAATGTAATTTAAGTGATTTTTAAAATCGTCTAAAAGATAAATTGTTTAATTTCAGTTTGTTTGTTTGTTATCATTTTCGTTACAAAATAGTCGCAATTTTCAATATTTTCGCGCAATTTAATGATATAATTTAATTTTTAATATTGCTAAATATGTATAAAAAGTTATAAATATTTGATGTGGATAACAGTTTAATTGAAACGAAGCAAACAAAATTTTTCTTAATCATATTTTAACTTACAAAATGTAATAATAAATGAATAATTACAATATTTTTAACGTTACAAGTAATTTAGAATAAAAAAATTACAATTTTTATCAAAAAAGCTCCAACAATTTTAATTAAAGTGTAATCAACAAACGTATACAAAAGGTGTAGCTCTTTAAATCCATTAAAAAAGGCAAATTTAGGTCGGCTATAAGAGAAGAATAGTGCAATTAGTCGTAGTAGTAATGATAATATTACTCCATTCGATTTCTAAAAAGCCGTAACTTATGTATAAAAGCATGCAGATTTTCATGAAAAACATTACGTTAAAAGCAAACTTTTTTTGAAAAAAAAAGAGAAAAGGCAGTCTATTAATGTATAGATGCACTTATCATATATTGATATTAATGATGATCATTAATTATGTAAAAGCCTCCTTAATCAAAAGCAGACAATTTCCTGTTCTTTGCTGCCTGCCTGCCTGCCTGACTTTGAGTAAAAATTAAGTTTTGTGTTCAAATACTCTTTTATTCTCTAATATTTTTTCCATTTAAAATATTTCATTATAAGGAGAGAGAAATGTGATTAATATTTTTGACACATATTTAGAAGATAAAATATATTCATTTGAGATCTCGTTAGATTCCTATTAAGATATACTTTTTTATTATATATTTTTTATTATATGTATTTAAAATATTGAGATTTAACATTTGCTTAAATGTGCAAAAAATAAACGGAAAGAACAAAAAAGAACGGATGGAATATAATTGTAAATCTATTTTAAAGTTGGGTTAAATCCAGGTTCGGTTACAATCCGGGTTATATTGGAAAATGATTTTCCTTGCCATTCATTTCATGAATTGATGAATATATACAAAAGGTAATCTCTAGTTTTAGGAGACTAAATAACTACAAAATAATTATCAAATCAAAATATTTACAAAATATACAAGATATTATTTTATTCAAAGATATTTTATTCTAATACACCCCGCAGTTGAATCGGGAGGTTTGCAAACACTAAGACTGGACCGAAAATCATCAAAGAGAATCTGATGAAGGCCCTTGGTAAAAAATATCGGCAAAATTTGATATCAAGATGGAACATGAAGTACACGAACATCCCCACGTTGCACTTTTTTCCGAACAAAATGTATGTCCATCTCAATATGTTTAGTTCGTTGATGGTGAACTGGGTTGCCCGACAAATAAAAAGCGCTAACATTATCACAATAAACAAGAGTGGTCGTAGAAATGGGAAAATAAAGCACAAGAAGTAAGTTACGAAGCCAACAAGTCTCAGAAACAACATTAGCCACACCACGATATTCAGCCTCAGCACTGGACTTAGAAATCGTAGGTTGGTGCTTAGCAGACCAAGAGATCAAATTATCACCGAGAAAAACACAGTAGCCAGAAGTATAACGACGGGTGTCAGGACAACCGCCCCAATCAGTATCGGTGTATGATAATAGGGAAGAGATGGAGAACTTATATAGCTGCAGTCCATGATCAAGAGTACCCTTAACAAATCGAAGAATACAATAAAGAGCAGTCATATGTTCAACCCAAGGATCATGCATAAAAGACAAACTTGTTGAACAACATAAGAAATATTCGGCCGAGTGAAAGTGAGATACTGCAAAGCCCCAGCCAAGCTACGATACAAAGTAGGATCATCATAAGGAGAACCAACATCAACACAAAGTTTACTAGTAGTAACAGGAGTAGGAGCAGGCTTGCATTGAGATATGCCTGCTTTATCAAGAATCTCAGTAGCATATTTGTGTTGAGAAAGAAATAGACCTACAAAATTTCGAGAAACAGCAATGCCCAAAAAACAACTGAGAGGACCTAAGTCCTTCATAGCAAACTCAAAACTCAATTTAGCCATAATAGACTGACGAAGTAAATCAGATGAAGCAGTAAGAATAATGTCGTCCACATATAACAAAAGATAGGCAATGTCGGACCCGTGACAATTAAATAAAAAGAAAAGAATTAGAAATGCTGTTAATAAAACCAATAGTAGTCACAAAATCAGCAAATCATTGATACCAGGCCCGAGGAGCCTGCTTAAGATCATAAAGAGACTTTCGAAGAAGGTAAACATGATCGGAATGAGTAGGATCACGAAAACCCAAAGGCTAATGCATGTAGACAGTTTCAATCAAGTGACCATGAAGAAACGCATTTTTAACATCCAATTGATGAATAGACTAAGACTTGGACTAAGCAATACTCAAAACAATGCGAATGGTAGCGGGTTTGACCACTGGGCAAAAAGTCTCATTACAGTCAATGCCTTCCAGTTGAGACTTACCATCACCAACTAGACGTGCCTTATAGTGCTCAAAAGAACCATCAGACTTGGTTTTGACCTGAAAAATCCACAAAGAATGAATCACATTAGCATTAGGGGGCCGAGGGATAAGATCCCAAGTATTATTCTCAATCAAAGCATCAAATTCCTCTTTCATGACTTGTTTTCAGTTCGGGTTACGAAGGACATGTATGGGATTTTTGGGAAGAGGGAATAAGGAAATATATTTGGGGTTGGGCTTAAAAGTTTCATGCTAACTACCACATCGAGAGGGGATGGAGGAGGGGGAGAGGATGAAGGTACGGATGGGCTGAAAAGGTGGGGTGCTAGACCGTGTGATGTAGGCCCAATAGGAAGGGGAATAAGGGCTGGCGGGCTGTCAACTGGGCTAAGCCCAGCATTTTGAGATGAGAAGGAAGGAGTTTGTTGATGGGGGATGATGTTGGGCCATTAGAGAAGTGAGGTCCAGTAGGAGATGGAATTGGGTTAGGTGATGTAATGTTGCTGTTGGGTTGAAAATGGTGGAGAAAGAAATAAGGGTTGGGATCATCCAAAAAATCATACTCGTGAGGAGTATGTTTGGAGTCTTGGGAAAAAAGAAAAATCGTTTCATCAAAAATCACATGACGAGAAATAAGAATCTTACGAGACGCGAATCATAGCACTTATAACCTCTTTGTGATGATGGATAGCCTAAAAAGACACATGGAGAAGATCAAGGTTGGAGTTTGTGAATTTTAGTGGAAAAAATTAAAGGAAAACATAAATACTCAAAAAACCAAAGATGATCATAAGGAGTTTTGTGAGAAAGAAAATGAATGGGAGTGAGATGACCAAGTAATTTAGATGGGAGAATATTAAGGAGATATGTTGCGGTATTTAAGGCGTGGGACCAAAAACACAGAGGAAGAGAAGCATGACACAAAAAAGTACGAATAATATTATTGATGGAACAAATCTTTCTCTCGGACTTGCCATTTTGAGAAGAAGTTTGAGGACAAGAAAAACGAAGAATAATACCCCGAGAAACACAAAGTTGGTGAAATAGTTTACTATCAAATTCACCCCATGATCATATTGAAAGGATTTGATTTGTAGCTCAAATTGGGTGTTAACATAAGTATTAAAATTTACAAAAAATTTCATAAACTTGAGATTTACGAAATAAAGGAAATGTCCACAAAAAATTAGTATAATTATCAAGAAAAAGAACATAGTATTTGTACCAAGATGGGCTTAAAACAGGAGAAGTCCATAAATCACTATGTATTATTTCAAAGGCACGAGAACTGACAGACATAGAAGTGCGAAAAAGAAGGCTAACATGTTTTGCTAAAGGACAAGAATGATAAACAAAATTAGGATTTTTATTACATTTGATTAAACGAGAGGAATACAAGGTATCTAAAATAGTTTTGCCCGGGTGCCCCAAACGAGAGTGTCAGTGGTAGAAGAGGAAGCGGAAAAAGCGGATGACAGGGATGAGAAAGAGGTAGCTCCATGTGTCGAAATGAAAGGATAGAGATCACTAGTGCTATTAGACCGTATAATTATTTTCCCTGCGTCCAATTCTTTCACGAAAAATTCAAAAGGATCAAATTCAACAGAGATCATATTATCATTAGTAAATTTTCGAACGGAAATGAGATTTTTAATGAGTTTAGGGGCATGGAGGACATTTTTGAGAGTTAAAGGTTGATTGGAGGAAGGGAGAAAACATGCCTGTGACCGTGAACCGGAATCATATGACCATTACCGAAAATAATTGCATTATTAAAACGATGCTTCAAAGGAAAATAATTCAAGAGAGTACCTTGAGAATGTAACGTATAAGATCTCGTACCGGTATCCATATAATATTGCTCATTCGGAAAAGATAAAGAAAGATTGTGCATGGCGTGATCAATTTTCGCAGGAAAATAACCCATAGAAGAACTAGACCCCGTACAAAAATTTTGGGCCGGATGTGACCCCAGAACTCCAGGCGCACCATAGGAAGATGAATAAGGCTTTTTGTTTAGTCCAATTGTATGTAGAAAAAATGAACAAGGGGAAGCCATGAAAGAAAGAAAGAAGAAGAAAGAAGGAGGTGGACGACAAATGTTGTGAAGAATCAAAACCTAGGCTACTCATACCATATTGGAAAATGATTTTCCTTGCCATTTATTTCATGAATTGATGAAAAATCTCTAATTTTAGCAAATTAAATAACTACAAAATAATTACCGAATCAAAAGATTTACAAAATATACAAATATTATTTTATTTAAAGATATTCTATTCTAATAGGTTAATGTCTACATTTAGTCGATGCCCTCCTTATTTTACATTATTTCGATTTACAATAAAAAAGCTTTTAATGAATATAGAACGTTATTTCTGATTACGATGTGATACCTTTAAATGTAGGACATTATTTCGGATTACGATATAAGAATTTTGAATAAGTTGAACATATGGGTCTTTAATTAATCTTTGTGATAAGTGATTGATTGTGATCAGCACACATGCTTTGAATTACTTTTTAACTTAATTAATTAATTTATTTATTTTTTTAATTGTGTGTGTGAAGATGTAAGATGTTGATGAGTGGTGAGTAGAATGATTATACAAGACTTTAATGATGTGCATGTGCATCACGTCTTATGCACACTACACTATACAATTCAGTTTCAGGCCATAACCAAAGCTAGCTTCTTAAACATTGTTGAAGCCCCATTGTGCTTGGTGCTTGCTTTGTCACTTAGAAATAGTACTTGGTCTCGATATCATTTTGCTTCATTTGCTATTTTTTAGACTGCATTTAAATAATAATAATTACTATTTATTAATCAATTTTATTGTACAATTTTATCATATACTTCCTCCTATACAGCCTAAATGTCCCATTTGACTTTTCACACTTGCCAAGGTAATATTTTAACCTTTAATATCTTAAATTATTCTTAATTAAAAATTATAAAAAGTTGATATTAATAATCCTTGTATTGAGACAAATCAAACAAGATTCTACATGATTATGTTTTAACTTATAGATTAAGAGTAAAATACAAATATAAAGTGATAAGTGAATAGTGCCAAAAATCAAATGGGACATTTAGGTTGAATAGGAGGTATAGGAGGTAGTATTTAAAGAAAAACATATAGTTAAATAAGATTTTATTTGATCCATCTTAAAGCATATTTATATTTTATTATGTCGATTTTTCATTATTCTTATTATGCATATTGAAAGATTTTTAATTCAAAATATTACATTCGACAGTGTAAAAATTAGAGATTTAGGCATTAAAAAAACAAAAGAAATAGTTTATATATTTGTTGTACTCAACAATATTCATATTAAATTAGGTGAATTTTTTTCGCCATTAGATAGGAGTACTGAACAATACTGTTTTGTTATTTTGAGTTTGTCTATTTTGATCATTTTATGTAATAGCTTTTTGGTTTAAAGAGGAAAACTCTACAAGATATACTAATTTCAAAAATTTCAATATATTTATTGAATTTTAAGCTATTATCAAATCCTTATATTTTCAATATAATAATTTTCAGAATAAAACAACATGGTACATGCAATAACGGCCTAAGCATCATTTAGGAAATAGAAAAAATAAATAATACTTCTAATAATGTAAACAAAACGGTGTTATAAGTTCACCATCACACCCACAACAACCTAGTCCTATTCCTATGAATTATGACACAGTTGGCATCTAAACATCGTTTAGGAAGTAAAATAATAAAATTAATAAAACATATTTGTAAATATTTATAATTTGTTGAAAAATATCTAATTTATAAATGTATTATAATGATTCAAACAATATTGCTTCATATTCTAATTAAATGTCCTATTTAATTTTACACATTTATTGTTTTAATTTTCAATCTTAAATACCTGTAATTGTCTTTAATTAAAAATTATAAAAAAGTTGTTATTAATAAAAATTACATTGAATAAAACCAAACAAAATTTCACTTGACCAGGTTTTAAGTTATAAATTAAAAATAAAATACAAACTAAGAGTAATGAGGGAATAATACCAAAAAAATAAAAACACATTTGATCAGAATAGGTGTCGAAAATATGCTACAAACAATTTGGTTTATCCATAAAATATTTCACTTTTTCACCTTTTGGGGTTAAATTGATCGTTTTTCTCTGGCACTTTCTCTAAAGGGAGTACGAGTATGGATTATCCGTCACTTTTTCTTATCCAGACTCTATTTTCGAGCCGAATATTGGGTTGATGATAGAGTATTTCACATTTGCTTTTAAAAAGTACACAATCATCAAGGATCGATACAAGTCCTAGCAACGTTATTAAAGGACAATATTTGAATTTTACATTAAATTATTTACCTATAGATATTAATATGTGCGTTGGTTAAGTTAGTAAAAGTTTTTCCTATGTGAAAGTACTGATTTAAATTCGAATTTTAGTATTTACCTTTTTTGTATAAAGTATTTTAAAATAATTAACTTTGATATAAATTTAATTCGACATCATTTAATTTTGTTTACGATCCCACCAACCTAGCAGTGGGATATAAAACAATCAATTTGGTTGTTAGAACCAAAACTTTTATTGTGGTATGAAAATAACATCTTGTGAATAAAGAGGCTGATAGAGACTTACTTTGAGACACAAGAAGTCTACAACAATGAAAGCTAATAGAGTAAAGAAAGAGTATAACTTTGATTATGATGGCATGCAAAATGCAATATTAATGTTAGTTGTTATCATCAAATACTCAAAGGTTCCTTATAAGTTTTGACATTTGACATGGAGTGATGCAACAATTTAAACTTAATATGTCTCCGCTTTTTTTTAGTCTGTTTTATTAAATTTGTTTCTTTTTTTTAGTTATGACTTATATATTTTTTTTTAATTTTCATTCAAATTTCTCCTATTTTCGTATAAAATACATTTTCTTAGGAGAATACAAGGGACTAAGAGTTTTGCAGAATAACTGAGAAATAGATATTTTTATGTTGAAAAGATCGTTGTGTTAAAAACTAAAGCGGTATCAGATGAGGCAAAATAGACATTTATATAGTTTTTTTTGTCAAAAAGTAGTATTATAGCAAATAAATTAGAATCAATAAATAAGAAAAATGTAACAAGTTTAATAAAGGAGAGAAAATATTTATTTGTATATATTTTTATTTTTTATACTTAAAAGTATTGGTTTGAAAGAGGTACTAATCTTGTTTCATCACTATATCAGGAACCAAATCTTCTTATAGTCGTATCAATAATGAAAAAATGCATTAAAAAAGAGAGAAGTTTTGTGTCCTTGGAAAGTAGAAAGGTCATAGAATAGCCCTGTTTTCAGCTCAGATCATCAAAGTCAATGTCTTTGCACATTTAATTCATTGTCTGATTTTCTTTTATTTGGAGTAAGAGTGTGTAATTGCATTAAATGTTTCTCTCCCCCTCTTTTCATGCTACATTGTTTGAGTTTGTATCTAAGCTTTGGACATTCCCCTTATCCCATTTCTGCTTAACCACATCTATTTACCGGATAAATTATCCAATATTAATAGATAGAAGTATTAAATAGTTGTGGGTTCCACTTATCGATAACAAATACTCTCTTCTGCATAATCTACTAGTCTTTTTAGTTATTCGCACTAATCGAGATAACATTTTAATCTTTAATATGTTTGATTATGCTTAATTAAAATTATAAAAATTAATATTAATAATTTTTACATTGAGATGAAACAAATAATATATCACTTGACTATATTTTTAATTTTATATTAAAAGAAAATATAAATTAAGATTGATAAGTAAATATTACCCCAAAAATAAATGAAACTTCTTAAAAACTATGAGTATATTTTATTTACTTATAATAGTGAGTAACTTATCCCTAGGATGAATAAAAAATTTTCCTTCCTATATTTATTGCTCTTATCAATACGCGATATACATGAATATTTTAAGAGCACATTATGACTTTGTTCCTTTTTTAATCATAGATAGACTAGACAACACTCTATCAAATGGAGATGAGTAGGAGGTGGTTCACAATTGGTTGTTGGATGTTAAATTTTTAATTGGTTTGTTTGATCAAGTGGAAATGTCGGCTGTTTTTGGTTTTTAAGTTAGCTGAAAAAACTAGTTATTTGTGGAGATGTTTGATAAATTTAAATATTAGTTGTTAATTATTTATTAGACAAAAAGCGGGTTAACAAGTCAAAAGCCAAACAAAAAAGCTAATTAAAGCAATTTTTTCATTTTGGCTTAAACACCATTTTTTCAGCTGCTTTAAATGTCATTTACTAAACACCTTTCTTGGTTGTTTGATCAACTAACAAGTCAAAAGTTAAGCAAAAAGCTAAGAACCAAACACCCATATATAAGAATTGAACCAAGGACTTTTAGTTATGAAAGCAACTCGTGCTTCAACTAAGATAAAATCTAATTCTCAATTTTGCTCTTTATTTTATTTGTATGTGTTCCATGTGTTTTCATTAATATGTAAAATTTTAAAATATATCAATGTAGAATACTGTTAGATTTATCTTAATGTGTATAATTTTAATGCACCGAATATAATTTATAATTTTTGATGAAAAGTATGTATAGATATTGAGATTCGAATTATCTTCTTAAAATTGTGCAAAAAACATATGTAACCAACAAGATGAAACAAAAAGAGTAACTTTTTGGTTAGGAAAGTAATAGGATATATTAAAATGACTTGGCGAAGTTATGTGCATCTATTTATATGAAGTTGTTGATAATGCTTAAAATTAAAGATTAATTGAAATAATAAAGCAGTATTGGTTTATGCAAGAATAAGGTTGCATGCATTTGACTTTATGATTCTGCCTAAGTGGCTATTATTTAGAGCCGATGGAATAAAAGTAATTAGACATGGGCACAGGCCCTCACTGTTGACCAATTTTTGCATTGAGCCACACAGTGATAAGTGCAATTATTTGCACTTATTTACTTCCTCCGTCCCATTGAATTTGCATCGTTTTTCATTTTGCTTTGTCCCACTTAATTTGGATCATTTCTATTTTTGAATAATGACTCACCACTTTCTTTTTATCTCATCCATACATTTTTAACTTTCTTTTAATTTCATCTACACAATTCATTATCTCTTTTCATTTATTACCACTTTCTTAAAACTTACCTCACTTCCTCTTTGATACAATTCAAAGAGGACAAATGTTTTTATACTCCTTAATGATGGTTGTTGTTGGTAATTTCGTGCTTAAAGATTTATGCTACTTTAACCGTTTTGGTTATTCATGTTGATTTTGAGTGGTTTTGATTGTTTTAAACATAACTCTTAAGGCTTTAATGATGACAAAGTTCACTAAGAGATTTTAGCTCGGTTGAAGATATTCTACAAAGAAAATGAGCAAAAGTGTAGAAGAGTATTTATAATGCAAAAGTTTTGAGGTGAAATTTGATACACGTCTACTTTTTTTATCATAACTTTTGATAAGAAGATCGTATTAATGCAAGGTTAGTGGTATTGGAAACTAGACTTCGAGAACTTTTCAATGGTATTTTATATGTACAATTCAGACAACCAAACAAAAAATGACAACCATTTGAAATTTACTGAAATTGACAGCATAAATATTAAATTTGACTCTTTAAATATCAAAATGCTCACTTTAATTATTTAAAACAACACTTTATAGGCTTGTTGTTATTGTTATGTTTTAATGTGAGACGTTCTTATAAAAGGCCCACATATAGACTTTGATAGACTTTATAGAAAATTTGAATAAAATAAGATGTTTTAACAACTTAATTCCAAAAATAAGCTTTGTGAAAACTTAATTCCCAAAATAAGCGTTGGAGTAAGTCGCTATTACTAACAGTAGACTAAAAAAAAATTTAATATATATATATATATATATATATATATATATATATATATATATTTAAGTTGCTGTTACTAACAGCGACTTAAGGAGTTGACTGGTCAACTCCCTAAGTCGCTGTTAGTAACAGCGACTTATGGCTTTTATTTATTTATTTATTTTTCTTTCGCTGTTAGTAACAACGATTTACTCAAAGGCTAGGTTTGGGTGTACGGACGCTTATTTTGGGAATTAATTTTTCATGAAGCTTATTTTTGAAATTAAGTTGTTAAATAATCTTATTTTATTCAAATTTTCAGACTTTATACATCTCAATATTAAATAATCAATGACCCAGCCCATCTACAATTTTATGCGCTTTTGGGTTTCCTGATCGTTAATGTCAGCCCATAAATTATAGAAGTACCAAGGTATTTAGTTGTTGAATGGTTTTAGTCAATTTTTTGTTATCACACATAAGTCTAATGGCGACAAGTTAAATCAACACCAATTCATGTATGAGACGTCTGTAACTCGTACTTGGGTTAAATAGCCCAATAATAAAAATTAATAACATAATTGACCTTTTGTATAGAGTCGCCTTATGATAAGACGGTCTCATACAAGAGGGGTTATTAAATTAATGGTTGAAACTATAAACTGCACGTCGATTTTATTTTATGAATTATTTCTATGTAATTTATCTAATTTGAAATAAGCCACAAATTTATTAGATTAAAATTCAAAGTATACAGATTAAACTGAAATTAGAATTAGATTAAATCTCGTCAATAATACTTTCATGTATAATTTTCATGGTTCCTATTAAAGAGAAACACACATACTTGTGATGGCAATTGAGTATTGGGTGTTTATCTCAATTTAAGTAAAAATTGCTTTTTTAAGATAATGTTATGAGTTTGATTTTCGCTTAACAGCTTAAATTTGAAGGATATATAGAAATTATGGGTTAGCATGATGATTGAAAGGTATCTCTTTTAGTTTTGGACAAGAATTTGTTTCTCACTGCCTAAAAGTTAAACAAATTTTTCTCACCCGTTTTTGTCCCTTAAGAATTTTTCGAGTTAAATTAAATCTAGATTTAGTCTATTTATTAATAAGTACAAGTGCAACTAATTTTAAAAATTAATTATTGCATTATTCCTATTCATTTGCACCATTTAGTGAAAACTGGAAATCCATCTATAAAGTAATTTAGGGTTTTGAAAACCATGTACTGGACTCAATTTATGTGTGTTTATATGTTTCAAAAGAAATTCAACATGTTTAATCTTAGAGAAATGATATATACAAGTCAAACATAGACATTAATTTCATTTTCAAAAATTGAATTATTTTATAATTTTAATATCAATGACACAAATAATGTAATTATTTCAAATAATAAAATAATTAATACTCATTTTTCTGAAATTCTTTGTACTTTTAACTCCTTGTATATATGTACACTCCTATATGGAGTATTATACTTCATATATATTATCAACCATTTATTATTTATTATTTTGTCGTTCACTAGTATAATCTTCAATAGCCAATAGCCACTATTTCCTACATTTAATTTTATGTAATTATTTTATAATTATTAAAAATATTTTTAATTTTTTTCTTTTGCTAAACCAGTTTAAATAAAGCTAGGTCGGCCCTTTTAAAAATGTCAAGATATGAATGTACTCAATTATACCTCTTTAGAGGCAATGTTACCAATGATATAAAGCTGCATGACGGAAAGTAATGAGGTAAATTATCAAGGACTCGCAATTGATTTGATCACAAAAGATTAATCTTTAAATTTGTTTTAAAAATACAAATCTTATTTTGGTTAGAGTATTTATTATTTTTTACTGGTATGTAAAATTTTAAATTTTTTTCTGATCACTTAGCCTTATCTTTCTTTCCGTCAACATCCAAAAATTCTTTATTTTTTATAATACAAATTAAGTAGAGTATTTATGCTATTTATTAATCAAAGTCAAGGAGCATGTTTTCGTAAATAATTAAAAACATAAGCACAAATGTCTTTATGACCTTTTTAGCAAAATATAAAATTTCAAATCACTAACTATAAAATAATTTAAAAATTATTTCAAATGTCTTTATGACCCTTTTAAAAAACTATTAATAAAATTTTTTAATTTTCCAAAAAATAAAAAATGTGTTTCACTTCCATGAATTAAAGTGTTGCATATATTTTATAAGTAATTAGAGCTCTTTCTATCATTGTCATATGGTTTGGGATGATATCTCTTAAATTATGAATAACTGTACGCAGCTCTTGTTTCCACGATTATATGTTGGCATTGATAATAAGTCCAGCTCAATTAAAGATGGTATTAGAGTAGTCGACAATTTTCGATCAACTAAAAAAAATTTCTATAAATATAACTTGTGGGTTAAAAAATATGGCGTTTTCGCCCAATTCAAAAATTGGCTCACATGTATAAGGAGTATTAGAAAATAACCCGTAGGTGATCCAACATCAAAAAATAGAGAGATATTGACTAACATATAAGCTTAATGGGCTATTCTTCTTATTGCCAATTGATTTTATAATGAAATATCATCGGGATTGTACGTAGTCAACTCTACTCTTGTGTGGCTGTTGTTGTAAAAAATAAAAATAAAAAATTCACCAAGTACACCCAATGCTACTAATTAGTGAATAAGTTGTATAGACGGCTACACAAGTGGGTTTAGGTGAATCACTACTAGTTTATGATCATCGGTTCTTTTTCTAATTTTCTTTTTCTATGAGGTTGACAATGATAGTGAATGGTCGTTATCATCACTAAACAACATATACTTGTGTGACCACCAGAATACATCATTGTAAATTATAGATTGTGTATATGTATGCACATTGCATAACTCTCCCTTCTCTTGGGACCAAATTTATCATGTATCCATCAATAACCACATTTTCATATTTTCACAAAGTTTTTTTCTTTCTAAATTGATAGTTAGTAAACTTTTGTGTTCTAATTTGTTTGCAATCACAAATTAATTTTATAATATATTTAATATCATTAGATGATAACTATTAGTTAATTTTTTTTGGTTGAGATAACTTATTGACATGTTTTTAAAAACAAACATGACAAAAGATAACGAATTTGATTCTTATCAACTTCAAGTGTACTACTTAAGGTCATGTATGAGGATTTATAAGCTATATTCACATTTTTAAGCGAAAGTACTCTTATGACGTGTATAACATATATAAAATATATTAATATATGTTATGATTATAACCATCAAATTAAACTTTTGATTGAGATGATTTCTTACTTATGCATTCAAAAAACCTAATTTTCACACAATTGTTGTTAAATTTTAATTTTTTTCATTACTCAATCTTCCATGTGGTCTCCCTCACTCTTTTTCTTAAAATTAATATTAATATATTATTAAATGAGACATGCGATTGGAATCGAAAGATGTCGTAAGATCTTAAGATTTTAAGAAATTAGAAAAATTATTGTGCATTTTATTTTATAATCCCCTAAAACTAAAATTAGTAGCTAATTACTCATGAATTAGTAAAAGTAAAAAGAGGGACCATTAGATGAGAATTTAGATCACCATAAAAATGACGTGACCACAACGCTAAGCTCACGTAGGATTAAGAAAAGTAGTAGTAGAGGACACCGACAAAAGAAAAAACACACCATAGTGGGCAACCGTAGCCGGTAGACGGTAGACCCCCACATCCATATATAATAATAATCCCTCTCGCATCATATTGATACAACAGAAAATGACATGAATTGAGATAAAAAAATAATAATAAATTTAAAAAGACAATATAATTGTGAGAATGAGATTAAAAAGTGAAAAAATTAAAAACAAAATGATAGAAACATTACAAACAAATGAAAAAATTGCAAAATAAAATGATTAAAACAATGCCAAAAATTACTACTCCAAATTTTTTATTCAC
Organism: Amaranthus tricolor; assembly: GCF_026212465.1. Lineage (NCBI taxonomy): Eukaryota > Viridiplantae > Streptophyta > Magnoliopsida > Caryophyllales > Amaranthaceae > Amaranthus > Amaranthus tricolor. Next base: position 43,290,196 of record NC_080047.1, read on the forward strand.
CCTAATAGTCTCATTTGACTGAACACATTTGTCAATTCAATTATTTTATTATTAATATCTCTAATTGTGCATAAATAAAAATTGCAAAAAGTTGATATTAATAATATTTGCATTGAAATAAATCAAATAAGATCCAACTTTACTATTTTATAAATTATAAATTAAAAATAAAATACAAGTTAAGAGTAATTGGTGAATAGTGTTAAAAGTAAAATAAAACTATTAGAGTGAGTAAAAGGGAGTATTATTTTAATAACCTTTTGTCTTATTCAATTTGCTATATTGATTATTTTAATATAAAAGATTTCTTTTAATAAATTTGGTAAAATGATTAAGAGAATGCTAAAATTTATTATTATTAATCTTTTTTTATTTTATTAAATATTCGTATACATGTAACTTCTTTGATGTACATAAATAAAAAATATACTCTTACATAATTTGATAAATACATTATTATTTAATTATAGTCACGAGTTCAATTATTGCTATTCGTTTGATCTCCTCCTTCAAAAGAAGATCAATTCCTCTTCTCTCTAAATACGAATGAGAGGAAATGCTATCTTAATAATTTTCAACTATTAATACTTTCTCCATTTTATAATACTTGGTACATTTCTTGACAATTTTATATTACTTGCTACATTTCTATTTTTAGTTTAAAACAACCATATAAATATCTACTTTACCCTTATTTTTATCCTACTCTATACCTCATTAACTTTTATATTTATATATAACTATCTACTTTACCCCTATTTTTAGTACAAAAGTTATTTTCTTTTTTTTTTCATGTTCAATTTAGAATTAAAATGGAGGGTATAATTGTCTTTTATATATTGTGCCTACCTTTTCTTAATTTTTAAGCCCATGCAAATGTAGCAACAAAAACAGAATAGAGAAAACATATAAAAAGCTTGCTATTAAACACCCACAACATTTGTTAATGAGGATATATTTACTAATATATTAAAAAATTAAGAATCTATCATCTAATCACGCTTTAAAATATATTATGAATAATTTGCGAATTATAACCTTAATATTTAGCATTTTTTGCAAATTACAGCCTAAATATTAACCACCAATATATCAGAGCTTATATATTCAGGCCAAAAATACAAAACTTCACTAGATAACGTAAAATTCCAAATACCAAAGCGATTGCAACGAGTATTATTTTTTAGGGAAATTTGCAAAAAAACACCTTTTTTGCAAAGAAACACCTTTTATAATTTTTTTTGTAAAGGAACACCTTTTTTGCCAGTCATCGCCGGAAAGTTGACAAAAGTCACCGGAAACTGATTTAAGGTGTCTTTTTTTAAAAAAAGTCTCTTAAAAGGTGTTTTTTTACAAAAAAAATTATAAAAGGTGTTTCTTTGCAAAAAAGGGGTTTTAAAAGGTGTTTTTTTTGCAAATTTCCCTTATTATTATTATTATTAATTTTTTTTTATTTTTTTTATATAATAATAAAAATAAATTTTTTTAAAAAAAATTATATTAATAATAAAAATAAAAATAAAAATAAAAACAAAAATTTTAAAAAAAGTTAAAAAAAATTTAAAAAATTTATTAATAATAAAAAAAATAAAAAGTATAAAAAAATATAAAATAACAATAATAATAATTAAAAATAATAATAATAATAATAAAATTAAAAATAAAAATTAAATTAAAAAAATATTTTTTTTAAAAAAAATAAGAATAATAATATTTATTATTATTATTATTATTATTAATTTTTTTAAAATTTTTTTAACTTTTTTTAAAATTTTTGTTTTTATTTTTATTTTTATTTTTATTATTAATATTATTTTTTAAAAAAAAAATTTATTTTAATTATTATATAAAAAAAAATTTAAAAAAAATTTTAAAAAAAATAATAATAATAATAATTAGGGAAATTTGCAAATAAACACCTTTTAAAACCCTTTTTTGTAAAGAAACACCTTTTATAATTTTTTTTTGTAAAAAAACACCTTTTAAGAGACTTTTTTTTAAAAAAAACACTTTAAATCAGTTTCCGGTGACTTTGGTCAACTTTCCGGCGTTGACTGGCATAGTCAACGCCGGAAAGTTGACAAAAGTCACCGGAAACTGATTTAAGGTGTTTTTTTTTAAAAAAAGTCTCTTAAAAGGTGTTTTTTTACAAAAAAAATTATAAAAGGTGTTTTTTTACAAAAAAGTGGTTTTAAAAGGTGTTTCTTTTCAAATTTCCCTATTTTTTATAACGAACAATCTCTGGGCACTTGTTAGCTTTTGCCCCATAAAAATAAAACCCTCCATTTTGTACTTTATTATTATTATTATTATTTATTATATAAGGTGTAGATATAATAGACAAATATATACCCCATAAAGCCAGAACCAAACATTATAGTACTATTATCAACTTATAAGCTGCTTCAATCTCATCATCCCCTTCTTCCTTCTAAACATGGAGCAGTTTCCAGAAGATTTTCCAAACAGTTCTTTATCAGAAATGGAGAATTATTACCGTTTTTTAGCTGCTAATGGAAGTGTAAACGGCGTCGTTAATTGTCCATTAAAATTTAAAAACAATTATAGTAGTAGTGGAAGCTGTACACCGTCGTTTTACAGTGGTTTAATGAATGAAACGACAGAAGCGAAAGCTTTAGCTGCTTCAAGGATTCACCATAAAGAAGCAGAGAAAAGGAGAAGAGAAAGAATTAATTCTCATCTTGATCGTCTTCGTTCTATTCTTCCTTGTACTTCTAAGGTACTCCCTACTCCGATCCCTCCCTTCTTATATTATTGATTAATCTTTGTAATTAATCATAATACCATAAATTATTGTATTAATTAATCATTCAAAATTAATGATTTTAATTTTGTTTTTTTAATGGAGATAAGGTTGGAGAATTAATGATTTTAATGGAGAATCTCGTATAGGTAAAGAGATAGAAAATTAATCATTCTTATAGATATAAATAGTGAGAATCGAATTTTCCATTAGTTTGTTACTTGATTTTCCACTAGTTTAGTAATTAGGGTTTTTCTATCTAAACAACCATGTGGGTGTTTGAGTTATTATTTGTTACAATCTGTTTGTTAGTCGGTATTAAACAGTGAGAATGATATTGAAAAGTTAGTGACAATTTTATGTTTATAATTATTGTCCTTTAATTATCTCATTTTTCTTTATAAAATTCATTTAATTGTATTATAATTTAAAACAAAGATTTTAGGTGATATTTGTGAAAAAAAAAGTTTTATGATTAATTTTCATTACCATAAATTGATATTATAAATATAATTAAAATTTATAATATATATAATTTCTATAACCACTATCAATAACCAAATAAGTTATTTTTTATAATTAGTGGGTTTTTGTCTTATAGAAGAATGTTTTTTTTTTTTTAGCATTTTAAGTTAATAAGGGAGATGGAGTACATGGACGGTGTGAAGAAATTGATTAGGTTTTTGTCTAATTACTCCTAATTTTCTAGATTATAAACATCTTAGATAATATAAATTGAAATTAATACTAATATTTCTGATAGGACCTCAAATTATTGCTTTATCACGTTAATTTAATTAGTAAAACTAAAACACTACTCCATTATTTTACCTCATGTAAAGTTATGTATTACTCCACATGTAGGATTTTAGAAAACATGTGAAATATTCACATATAGTACTTGTATAGAACTTGTGCAATGCACGGAGTTGTTAGTATAAAAATATATATAAATTACATGTAATTTTATGATTTCTATCGATGACGGATCTAGGATTCAAAATTATGGATAGCACCATCGTGTATCACATCCCAAAGAATTTTCATTGCTCCGAATAAGTTCCTGTTCAAAAATTACTTACCCTTGATAAACATATTTTAAAAGGCCATGTTAAGATTTTTATTTACTGAAATCAACACAATTTGCAAAAAATGTTGCTTAAATAATTTAGAAATTTTTTTTTAACCAAAGATACTATTAATTAGACATTTTTTGCAAAAGGTTTTGAAATCAATTCACATAATAGTAGTGATAGCATCAAATTTATTTAACTTAAAAATCCTTTAATCATGAATCATATGTCATTTATCAAGTTAAAAATTATCTTTTTGATATTTATTACATGAATAAAATTGAGTCTAATAAAAGATATTTCGTAATAAATTTTAAAATAAACATCAATTGTTAGATGTAATTAAAAATAAGGATCCAAGTCAAAATTTAACATTCAATATATATGTATAAACAAGTTTTTGAAATCACAATTATGTAGTGCTTGGGAATAAGTATTTCGTTTCAAATTATAGATTTCAATATTTATGAAATCATAAATGATGAGAATAACAAGGTTTGGGTAGTCATTCTCAAATTTTTCAACTTTAAAAATAATGGTGGAATTAATCCAAATCTAAATTTAAAAATTTTTAATTTACCAAATAAAAAATTTAAACAAATTTTAAATTTTCAAATGAAATCATAATTTTTAATATGCATTAAAGAATTTAGATTTGCATTTCTATAAATTGTGTGTGGTGCATTTAATTACAATTTAATTAATATGCATTCACTAATATATATGCCTTATATATTCTACAAAGTAAATTATGTGTAGAATAATTGCATCAAAGCCATGGGTACATAAGGGTCACGGGTTCGAATCTCATTATCTTTCATTTCAAATAGAATATTTAGCTAACACCATATATGAGAAGAACATGTGTTGCATCACAGTTCTAGTCACAGTTCTAGCCCAAGAGGCTCTCGTATGCGTGATAGATAAAATTTATCATGAAGCTTTGACTTAAACTTTTGATTGAATTAGCTTGCCGACATTCATTTGGGCATAGACATAGAGTAGTACTATGACCTTATTTGGCTAGTGAGTACCAAGTTTTGGGTTGAAGATTGAACTTTAGATTGCAATTAGTTAGGTACTCAGGATCATTACAATATTATTGAATGAATCATATGATATGAAGATATAAATGAGTAGTTAAGTATTATTTTGTTACAAGAATAGGGGTTTATTCTCAAATTTTGGATATCATATTTTTATGTCAATTGAACGTAATAATTGTCTATGATAAAATTGAATTTTTGTTACAGTTTTATAAAATATAAGAAAAACCTTTAAATCAGTCTTTTTATAATTTTCATATTAATCATTACAAATATAAGTATACTAAAAAAATTTCAATGTCATTAATTTTGCAACGTTTTCAAGTTACTTTTTTATTTTTCCATATTTTTAAAATCGATAAATAAATCATGATCTCACTCATCTTATAATTTGCAAACCTTATTTTTGGTGTTTCGTTTACATATTAAAAAAAAAGTTAAATTAAGATTAATTAATGGAAGAACTATGATCAATTAAAAAATAAAAATAACAAGAAATTACGTGTGCTAATTCCATATTCTTCAAGTTTTCAAGTCCATTGTCCATTTTTCTTTTCGTATGATACCTCAAAAAAAAATTGTGTGAAATTTTTTCTTTCTATTTTTGTGCAAATTTATATACATAAACAAAACAAAGATAAGAGTGAACAAAAAAATGCATATTTGACCATAAATAGCTTCTAGCATTTGCAGAGATTCTTCAGTTTCAGATTGAAAATGTCTCACTTTCCATACACAAAAACTCACATTTTCTTTTTCAAAAAACAAAATATAGTAAAAAAAAAAAAAAAAAAAAAACAAACAAACAACATCATCATCACCGCGTGAACAAAAAGAAATGCAAAATTTTGGAATATTCATCATGCCTACTCTAGTCTTCGGTGAAAATCAAACAAAATGAGTAAAAATAATAAAAAAATAAAAAATTTATTTTATAAGGAAGAAAAGAATAGTAAACGTGTAAATGACAATAAAAGAAAGAATATGGTTATTAAAACTAAAAATAAGAACAGGGTATTCACATATTCTTAATAAATGAAATAATTTTATGGTGAGATCATATTTATTGGACTGATTCGTGTATATTTAGTGTATTAATTTGATCACTTATAATTTTAAAGTGATTAATTAGAAATATATTCTAATTATATAAGCTCGTCTCATGGTGAGTTTGTCTTATGATGAAATAGTCTCCACAAACTATTTGGTAATTTCATAAGAGAGGACAAAACAAAACAATGTTAATATTTTGAGATAAAGAGTATTTTTAATATTAAAAATTATTTTGGGTATTTGTGAGGCAGTAAAGAAATATGCTTTTTCTAGAATTTTAACCATGCTCATCTATCTTTAGGGTTCAGACTTGAGACTTAGGGGTTCATCATACAAAGAAAGTATTTCTTTTTTTAATATTCCTTTACTAAATTTAATTATAAACAAACAATTAATTATATAACAAATGTACTTCCTTCGTTCTAATTTACTTGACGTTTTCTTTTTCATTTAATCCAATATACTAATTAAATTCTTAATATCTTTAATTATGTATAATAAAAACTTATAAAAATTTAATATTAGATATCAATCAAAAAAGATCTCACTTGACTATGTTTTAACCTAGATTAGAAACTAATCACAAATTAACAGTGATGAATGAATAGTGTTATTTTTTTAATGTTACAACTAATTTAGAACGGAAGAAGTATTATACTAAATCGATGCATATCACCTGATCTTAATCAAAGATAAGGATTTTTCTATTTTCAGTGTAAAATAATTTATTATAAATAAAAAAGTGTTTTATTAACATAAGTTTATTTATTTTGTTATCAAAAAACAGACAGACAAAGCAACACTGCTTTCCAAGGTAGTGCAGCGAGTGTTGGAGCTAAAACGGCAAACCTCGGAGCTTCATCAAAATCACAATTTAATGATTCCTTCCGAAAACGACGAGTTTTCTGTTTACATTCACAATAATAATAATAATAATAATAATATTTTATTAAAAGCTTCATTATGTTGTGAAGATAGGCCAGATCTTTTTAACGATCTAAATGGAGTATTAAATTCTTTGAATTTAAAAACTCTAAGGGCGGATATATCGTCCCTTGGAGGTCGAATTCAAAGTGTTTTTATCGTTAGCGTTAATAACGGATCTTCGAGCGATGAATGTGCCGTGTTTTTAAGGGATGCTTTGAAAGGTATTGTTCAACCATCCGGTTCCGAGGCACGGTTAAAGCGTCGACGTAGAGTTTTCGATGCCGTTGTTGATTGTTAAAGCTAGCTAATAATAACTAGGGTTATGCCTTTTTACTTTTATATAATGAAATTCGCTTATGTAAATGTACATTTTACTTTTCGTGGGTCTGAATTTGGGTTTCGGTCTTAATTTAGAAAATACGGAGTATAATGTATTGAGTAATAGGTGACATCGTTTACAAGGTGATGGGGGTATAAGAATATTGTGAACATTACTTTGAATTTTGAATGAAATTGTTTTTTTTTTTTTCATTTTAAATATTTTTACGATGTTACTATTAAAAATATTTGTCGTGATATTAACTTGGGTTTAAGGCAAACTAATACGTTGAAATATTACATGATGTTATACAGCCTTGTGACATATATTTTATCAAAGTTGAATGATTACATATGTTAAGATTATTGTTCTTAAAAATCATTAAATAGAATATGAGAAATTAAATTCTTTTAAAAAAGAAATTAGTTATTTGATAAAGCTATGAGTAAAATTATTATTTAAATCTAGTCCATTCAACTTGTAACAAAATTATATGCAATCTATATAGTTATATAAAAAAAATAAAAATCATATATTAGCATAACTTTTATAAAAGGAGACAAAATCATACTCTACTCACTAAATATTTATAAATATATATTTTTATTTCATTATACTTATAATTTGTAGTAATAATTTTACACACAACACATTACTATTAATTACAAGTATGCTAAAACTGTGAAAATATATTTATAAATTGGTCTCATGTGTGTTTTATGGGTAAACATGTTCATAGTCAATGATCATTAATGATCACAAAGTACAAAATGATATCCTCTTTAGTAGCGTGACAATATAAGGTCAAATGTCTCAGCTTTGATTAATAATTATGTTCTCATGTCCCCATTTTGAGGATGAAGTATCTATCTTTATGAAATACAAGTATTTCACATTTCTATCATTCTTTTCTGCTTTATATATTTTCTATGCCCCATAAAATTAATATTATTGAAAAATAATAACAGATAGTCTTTTTAGTTAATAAAAATAGTTAATATTTTCAACTGGTTAAATAAGTTAATTAAAAAAATCAACAAGTCAATTAAAAGACATTAAAGTTGTATGAATATAAATTTAAAAGAGAGAAAAGTTAAAAGAAAATATATGAATAAAAAAAAATAATGATATTATCTAAATAACAATATTATTAGAAAACTAGTAGTGAAAAAATTGGTAAATTTGAAAGGGCATGGGAGTATATTTTTTGACTTTAATAGGAGTAGTTGAATACTTGAATTACTAACTTAATTTGAACTAACTGTAAAGGATCTTTAACTACTGAATCATTATTTTTTAATTTAACGGTCTATTTGCTAGTTGATATAAGAATAATATCAAATACAACTCTAGAAAACCTAAATTTTATTAGGTTTATTAGATTGATTCTATGCCTAATAACAAAAACAATCAAACAAATATAATTTATATTATTACAAAAATATTGCAAAACAGTGGATTGAACTTAAATAAATATGTTGAAAACTCATGATGAAAGAATGAGTAGAAATTTAAGTGATTTATTACTATGATACTGTTAATTTTGATTAGGAAAAGAGCACTCCATATAAAGATAATCAGTATGTAGATGTATCAATTTTTTTGGGGCTTGAATCTTTTTTTAAAAATAACAAGGTTTTAAAAATTAATGTGTACATAATTTTTATCGGTCTCTATTTTTGATAATAACTCTACATGAAGTATATATAAAATCGTAGAAATAATAGGAAAAATAGAAAATCTACTAGTTAATTAATTTAATTAAGAGAAATCCTCAAAACAAATTATAGCCTAATATGCTACTTTCTTCGTTTTATTTTGTTCTTTTTATTTACTTTTTGCACAATTTTCAATGCAAATTTTGAGCTTTAAAAAAATTATAAAAATTGAATAATAAAAGTATATACTAAGACGAATCTTAAGAGATCTCACATGGATATATTTTAGAAAAAATTACCTACATTTTCATGATTTTTTTTACAATAATCCCATCTATTGATTAACCATGAATAATTCGAACTTTAGGAGGTATTTACTTAGAGTAAACTTGGGTAACCTGATGACCTACTATAGTAGATAATTCACCAAAATAGTAAACTGAAAATTAATTTGGAATTGTAGAAAAATTTTGAAAATTTAATAAAAAATTTCTGAATAAAAAAAATCATAATTTTTTTTAAACATTTCTTTAAAATTTTTTTGGATATTTTATTTTAGTTTATCTTTTTTAGAAAAATTAAACTTGTTATAGCAAGTCATCCGGTTACCCAGTTTACTCTAGGGAATTATCTTTCAAAGTTGGGATTATTAATGGTTAATCGATAGGTGAGATTATTGTAGGAAAATCATGAATTTTTTTGATTATTCTAGATAATTTTTCCTATATTTTATTTTCTTCGTTCCAATTTACTTGCAACATTTGTTTTTCACGCGGTCAAATACACTAATTAAGTCCTTAATATTTCTAATTATGAGTAATAAAAAATTATAAAAATTTAATATTAATAATCTTTGCAATGAGACGAATCAAGTGAAATCTCACTTGAATATATTTTTACCTAGATTAAAAACTAATTATAAATTAAAAGTGATGAATAAATAGAGTCATTTTTACTAATGTTGCAACTAATTTGAAACGAATGAATTATTTTCCAATATATCTCACCAAACGGGAAGAACTTTACAGCACAAAAAGAGTAAGATTTGGAAAAATTAAAATATTATCTCAATTACTTTTACAAATAAGATTATTTATTTGATTTTCATATAAGTTTCCTGACCTTTCACCTCATAATTAAAAAATTCGATTAAATTACTACTTCTTATTATGGTCGACATTTATTTTTGTTAAATTAGAAGTACCAACATTTAGCGCTAATCACAAGAAGAATGTTACCTATATGCTTGCCAAGCGGTCAATGTCACTGTGCTCGTGACAATTATGTTTCTTTCTTATCTTACTTTAGAATTAGCCAAGAATTTAGGTATCTATTTTACCTACACAAATTCATTTTGTAAGTCCGATCAAACTTAAATTCGGTAATATAATATATATATATATATATATGTCAAATCTTTGAATTTGTTTTAAACACCTTTAATATCATGTTAATTTGCAAATGTCATATTTCAGTTTATTTGATTAAATATCTACTAATATTGGTTATTCAATTATGTGATAGAAAAATCCACTGCAAGTTGATATAGTACACAAACTGAGATGAACATTAATTAACCTGTTTTATACTAGTGTTTGTGTTAATTATGGATAGATACTATAAGAAGGGGATGAATTGTTGTATAAACTACTTATAGTATTTTTCAAATCTTTTGCGAAATTAAAGATTTGAACTTGTAAAACATAAATGAAAGAGGCACAATATTTTACGTGGAAACCTTCTAAAACTAAATAGAAGGAAAAATCACGACATCTCGGGATTTCAAATTCTCTACTATATTTTAGGCGATTCGTTACAATTACATAAAACAAATATACAAAATTAGGCCAATTTCTCTTTTCTTTCTCTTTCTCCTTCGCTTGCTTCACACGAAGCTTCTCTCTTCTCCCCTAGACTTCCCCAAGCCTAGCTATAACAATTTTCTCGAAAACCCATTCTCCAAATTACAAGAGTTCACTCAAACTCTTTACACTTCTCTCGAAGTACAAACTCATCGTTGGATGAGCATAAAACTCTACGTATAATGAAACTTTAGATTATATTACTTGTGAAACGGAACATAACATTACATGACAAGAACTTTAAGAATAGACTTCAAATATGTATTTAGGATATTACGTGAAACTCAATATTTATGAAGCCCATCCTATAAAGAAGTAAACACTCTTGAAGAGTGAATACCCCATGGTGGAGTTGTGGGGACTCACTTTCTAATTAATTAAAGTCTTTATATAAGAATAAGAAAAGCTATTTTTGGCAAATTAACTTCCCACTCCTTCCCATTAGTTATATAACTTTCATGACACTTTTAATTAGGAAAGTGGAAATTTAATGTCGGTTAATTAATTCCCTTTAACACCCATTTTCCTAAGTTTAAGGGTGGTGCTTTTGACTTTTACTTTTTCAATAACCGCTTTTTTTAATTTAATTTACGTAAAACATAATTTTGTTTTATAAAAAATTCTTTTCAAACAATTCAATTTCATGTAAAAAAAATATTTAATAAAAACATTTTTGAAAGATATTTTTTTCTTATAAAACAATTAGATAAAATAGCTATTAAAAAGATAGATATTTTCTCCTAAAAAATAGCAAATTAAAATCAACATATCTTTTTCAAAATTTCACACGTTTTTTATTTCCATAGTGGAGAAAAAAAAAACTCCTATTTTTTCTCCACTTTTATAGTGGGAAAAAGTCTCTATTTTCTATCCACTTTTATAATAGAGTAAAAATCTCATATTTTTACACCACTTTTTAAGGAATGGTTTTTCTAAAGGAGTTGACTATTTCAAAGAAAAAACTTCTTAACAAAACGTGGCCTATTTATAGCAAATTTTATCTTTTTAACTTCTTATTTAAAAAATCATTTTAATAATAAATAAATTATTAAATAACTGATTTTTTTTTTCATTTTATACATTATTGTGTTTTACGCAGATCTATTAATCATATATTCATTAGGGTGTTCCTAAACTGACTTATACTCGTTCTGATAGAGACAGTAACCTGTTCCTAAACTGACTCATTCCTAAACTGACTTGTTCCGGGACAAACTCTTGTTCCTTCACGTATCTTAACATATTCTATGTTTCATCACATTTACATGAAGCCTAGTACAGTCATACTTGAATCTTCATTTATTTTGTTGACAAAGTCATTACGTACTCGCATCAACAATCCTACTCCGGATTGGATATCTTTCTTGTACGATCTCTTAAAAACAAACTGTTCATTTATTTTGTTGTATGCTTTAAAATAACTCTTCAAGTTATTGATGCTCTTGGGAATTTTCATATTCTTAACTTATAAGTTGTCCATGCACATCTTAACACACATTAGTTTGATAATCATCATTTGTTTATTATCATCAAAATCAATCATAACTCAACAATTTGGAATTCACTCAAGTATAGTATTGTCTTCAATGCTAATTATGATTGAAAATACCATAATATATATTAATCTTAATCTTTTGTGATTAAGACTTTAATATTATAGTTGTAGTTGTTGTAGAATACTATATTAAAAATTACTTATCTAGATTTAAAATTATTTCTCAAACGAATGTTAGATAAATACAAAAACTTAAGGCAAGAGGAATTCTTTACGCTATAATAATATGATGTCTTAATTTCATTCTAAATTGAATTTTACACATCTAAGGCTAACACTACATGTGTTATCTAATATTAAGTAGGCATAACTAACATGAGTGAATAGATTGGTGTATTAGCTAGAAACTTAGTTGGATTTACAAGATCTGAATGAGACGGTCTCATAATGAGATCATCTCAATTGGATTGATCTTATATATTTAGTGTATAAAATTAATCACTTATAATTTTAAAGTGATCAATTAGATAAATAGAATTAAGTGAATTAAGTGAATAGATTGGTGTATTAAATAGAAACTTAGTTGGATTTACAAGATCTGAATGAGACGGTCTCATAATGAGATCATCTCAATTGGATTGATCTTATATATTTTATAATAAGACAGTTCCATACAGTATGAGATGATGTTAAACCCATAAGTATCTTTTAAGTATGGAGAATTAAGTGAATAATTCATTAGGTACTTGCTAGGATATATTTCAATTTTAATCCAACTTTTCATACCTTTAAAAACTCAAAAAAAAAAATCTCTTAAATCTACTTCTACATAGTGTGGGTGGTGAATAAAAGCCAGGGAATGAAGAAATCAAAGGACAATTAATAATGAAAAGGACATAAAGAAACTTAACAAGCCGATTCCTACAATTTATTTAATATCATTTTTATTTTTATTTTATTTTTGAAACTTATCTAGTCATTTTCTTACCCAATTATTGGTTGTTTTATTAGCCAATTATTAAATAATTTCTATACGTCTATAATAGAGATGCAAATCAAATGATCGTGAAAGTGTAAATTATTGAACAAGAAGTGGGATTTGATCATTTAGAAATACTTTCTTTGTCTTTCTTGAAAAAATGTCTTTAACTTAAATAAAAAAAAATATTTTAAGTTAAATAATGCTTTATATTATAGAATTAGGTCTTTCAATTTTTAATTGTTTTAATCCTTAGACTATAGTATGCTTTGCTACTATTGGAGTGATAAATTCATAAAAAAAATAGAAGTAACAAATTCAAACAAAAAAATGATAAATTCTTAAAAAAATATATAGAAGTAACAAATTCAAACAAAAAAAATTAAATGAAAATCATAATTTTGCCTAATATTTTCTCCATTTTTATATGTTTTTCTCGAATAAAATTTATGAATTTTAGTGTCAAACTTTAACTATAGTTTCTCATCAATCTATACGAGAAAACATATTTATTTGGAATCTTGATAAATTTGTCTCTATATATATTTTTTAAATATTAACTTTTTATAATTTTTGAACTCACAATTAAAATTATTTGACTTTTAAATTTACATTGAGATATGCGCAAAAAGTAAATGAAAAGAAAAAAATGAAAACAGAGCGAGTAATTGACACAAAAATAATATGTTAGAATTTTCTAGTCTACTACCGATAAATACAAAAAAAAAAGTTCTAGGTTGTTTGGCTAGTGGGATTTGAGGAAAGGAATGAGATTTTGTCTCAAAAAAAGTATAAGTTTTTGTTTGTCTAAAAAGATTGGGAATAGAAAATGTGACTAAAAAGGAGAAACTCTCAAGAAAAATATTTTGAGAGAAAATGAGTATTTTAGTTAAGACTTTTATTTTTATCTTTTTCTTTCAAATTCCTAATATGTCAAATAAGAAATAAGATATTTTATCTATAAAAGCTCATCTTAAAATCTCATTTCCTTGTTCCAAACGATGCCTAATGTAACGCAAAATGCGAAAAAAATACTCCTAATGGAGAGTAACCAAGTGTCTCGTCTATTCCCTTAGCTTGTTGCTCCATCTGTTTAGCGTGCTCTTTAGAGCGTCTACTTGTTCCCCACGCCAATCATTATCTTCCCACTTCATCTTTTTTCCAATTTCCCACTTTAAAAAGTTAATAAATAAATGAGATGCACCTTTTTATAATTCTATTCTTATGAAGTAGCTTAATCTAAAAGACAATACAAATTCATTCTTCAGGGTATCAGAGTGAGATGTGCCTTATATATAAATTAAATAGTTTAATAATATAAATTAATAGCACATAAGTTTATTTGTTTTATGCTGTCTCAGTCTATTATAAGAATAGCTCAATAAATAATACGACCTTTATTTATTTATAAATGTTTCACTTAATATTCTCATCATTTATATTAAAAGTTAATTTCAGTATAGCTTATACTGAAACAGGTTAAGATTTATTTAACTATGTTCGAACTTATAAACTAAAATAAAATACAAATTAAAATTAATAATTAGATAATAACAAAAACCAAATAAAACACTTAAAGAAATATAGAAGGAGTAACTTATACATTTGTCATTTATATGAATTACTGAATTAGTATATGCAAAGACACATCTTATTATATGACTAAATAGTAAATAATAATCGGTGAAAATCATACTTTTTAAAAGCATAAGAAAGCTTGAATAACCGGTGACTAGAAATTTTGAATTATGACGTCAATATAGTCGTGTCTTACTTATAATAAAGGTGTTCATTTTACTTATAATAAAGGTGTTCATTTGAGAGTATTCACATATGATATGGCCAATTTTATTCTTTTTGATTACATATAAATGGCACTTTTTGCTTCAATTAATATTTGTCTTGTTTCCATCGGAATGATCTTGGGGTCCTTAAATATTTTAAGGGTCATTGACTTGCTAGGAACTTAATTGATTTTTACTTATTATAAAATACATTTTAGGTATATAACATTCCCTCAATTTATGGTTTGAGTTTTTCAAAAATTAACAACTTAATAGTTGATTCAGTTGACTTTGACATGTACCTTGTTTTTCTACCGCTTTTTGTCATAGGCTTGTTTTGAGTTGGTTGTGTTAAGAATGTTACCACCTATACCAATGAACATGTGCCATAATTACCGTTCATACCCTTGTCTATTTTGTCAACTATTATATATATCCCACAATTATTGTAATAGAGTTGATTTTCAGTTTTTGGATCTTTCATAATAGAAAAGGAATTCTTTCTTCATATCTTGTTTAATCTTCTTTTATTTTAACAGGTTGTGAGATCTCAAGATCCAATACTCAACTTGTTACGTCGTTAGAGATTAAATAGTTGATTTTCTTAAAAACTTCCGTGGACTTTTAATAGATAT
This sequence comes from Amaranthus tricolor, assembly GCF_026212465.1. Lineage (NCBI taxonomy): Eukaryota > Viridiplantae > Streptophyta > Magnoliopsida > Caryophyllales > Amaranthaceae > Amaranthus > Amaranthus tricolor. Next base: position 43,305,791 of record NC_080047.1, read on the forward strand.
CTTAATTGTTATCGAGATGTGATAAAAACTTTAAGAATTTTATTTTTCCTCTATTAAAGTTTTTTTCCTTACGTTCTATTTTGTTGCATTGGTTTTCTCTATTAGCAAAACATATTTCTGATCAACATTTGAATAAATGGTTTAGTATTTATGTTTTAGTTTGACTTATTTAGTAACAGTCTGTGATAAACATTTGACTTATTAATTATAATTAGCTTTTTTTTATGGAGTTGAGGGATTTTTTAACCGCACTCTCATTTTAGGTATGAGTTGTTGTCCGTCTTTTTTTTTATATTTTAAACATAGTAGATACACTGAGTATGATGATAATTATTATAAGAGCTGTTTGGCATACTTAATTCCTATATTTATGTAGGTAGTTGAACTTTTCACTAACGCTTATAGTCAATTTTAATTATGTTAAGTTTAGCATTTGTGACCATTATATTTCAACTTGAGGGATTCTAATATTCAGAAGTATATATTTCCTCAAAAGTTTTCAATGAGTATCCAGAGCAAATTTTTTTTATAATTTTTACATATTAATTTTAATATTTAAAAAGTTAATTTTAAGACGTTAATAGCAAATTCCAAGACTTAAGTTGTGCAAGTTTTAATATTAATTTTAATGTTTGAGCATCATACTTTAAAGTTCAAATATTATAATGGTAATTTTAAATCTTATAATTGGTGTTTTAAGTCTTCGAATGTCTTTAAAATCTTTAATTTTCCCTTTTAAGTTTTGTAATTGACCTTTAAAATCTTAAAATTGTAAAATATCATGATTTAAAATGTCAATTCCAAATCATTAAAATTAGTCATTTAAATCCTGAAATTATATAATTGAGCCGGCCTAGGACACATCTCACGAATGAGACGATCTCACTTAATATTAAAAATGTTTTAAAACTATCAATTTTAGATGGTTCAATTATAAACATTAAATTTGCAATTTTACTTAAAAATTTCAACTCTAGGCGTACCTGAATTTCTTTTATTTTTTTTTAAAACATACTATCTCCGTTTCTTAATGAAATTCCCATAAAGAATGTTCACGGGAATTAAAAAAAATAGAATATTAGATAGTGGAGATATTATTTTATTGAATAATAAATTTATGGAGGAAAAATAGAGACCACAAATATTAAAAAATAATTAAAAGAAAGTCAATAAAAAATATATGGGGACCACAACTAATTAAAAAATGTAGTTTTTATAAAGTTAGTGGGAAACATGTGGTGACCATAATAAATATAAAAATGTTAAAATGGAGTTAGTGGAAGATACGTGGGAACTATAAATATTATTAAAATATTAAAATGAGGATGGATAAGATTATTTTTGTCTAAAATTTGTGATATAAATGAAAAGTTTCCATATGAAAATAACAAATAAAACACTGCAAAATGAAAAATGAAAACTTTTTAAGGAAAATTTTTAAATAAAACTTTTCACAAGTTAGGATTTTCCAATGGAGTAGAAAATAAATATGTCGTTTTTAGAATTTTTTCTTCGCAACTTATGGGCGGCAAATCCAAACATTTTACTCGACCAAAGACCACATTCGATAAACGGGTGAAACCCACCCACCCACCCGTTTTCCCCTTCTAAGAACCCAGCTACAGATTTGCTGAAGAAGGGATCTTTATCTGGAAAGAATGGGAAGACAATGATGATTTTGATTGTGAGTTTGTGGGTGATTAAAATTTATGTTCTTGTCAATAAAATTGTACCTGATTCTTACATGGTAGACTATTTCATCACTTTTCCTTTTTTCCGTATTCATCTTTTCTTTTTGCACACAATATCTGATCTCTTTTGATGAAAAAGATTTGGATTTGAATGTTACAGGATGAAATTTTCCACATTCCACAAGTTCAACGATACTGTAAAGGCAATTTCAAGAGTTGGGATCCTATCATAGTATGTGTATTTTTCACCCATTTTTTATGTAATGGATTATCAAAGTTTTGATTTTTATTGCTTTCTGCCTTGAATTGCCCCTTTTTTGAATTTAATGATTTGGGTTTTATTGACTAGGAAATGTTGTTTCATAATATAGCACTTTTGTGTTTGAATAAGGTGATGTAACTGATGTTATTAGCTATAATGTATGGAATTTGAGTTTACCATTTGTTGCTTTTTGGGATGGTAATGTGCCATATTTCCATAGGCAAAGATTTATATCTTTGGTTTCTGATTATAATGGATTATACTAAAATGACTCATTAAATCATATACACTTTTTATTTTGCGTAAAGTTGTAGATGATGTGTGCTGCTAAAGGTCAATTAAAAATGACCTATTTGTTACCAATCACTAAGGTAAGGTTGCGGGACATCCGGTCCTCAAAACTACGCCCTAGGTGGGAGTCATTTTTAATGACACTGGGGTAATGAATTGTTTTTTGTTGTTGCCTTTTGGGATGCTAGTTTATGATGTTCTTCTTGTGTTGGAAAAGTGAAATGATGAATTTGGGAAGAAAGTTAGCTAACATCCAATATACATCAATTTCCAAATTGTTATAGTTTTACAAAAATAGTATTTCATGGAGATGATTTGGAAGTAAACAAAAAAAGATAGAAATGTTATAGGTTTTTGCTTATTTGTATGAGTTGTTGACAAATATCCAAATAAATTTCGTTTAGGATTGGATAGCTTGCCAAAATTTATAGAAATATATGCTATACCTTATAGCAGATTTATCATATACTCTGTACTCTTGTTAGGTACTACTATGGGTCTATCTTCCCCAACATTCAAAACATAAATAAAACTAAACAAAACCGCAGTGAAAATGTGAGAAGATAAATAGTGGTGAACTGAACTGAAATTATTAGAGTTGATTTTAACTTCACAATTTAGTTCTAATGAGTTGTGGAGTATAAGTCGGTTTTCCATATGTTATACCACTTATTGCTCTTGTAGTTCCTGGAGAATCCTTCTTAAAACTGAGCTGGATTAAATAATATTGTAGAACCGGAGTTAATCAAACCATTCTCTTGTTTTTTTAGAATGATGTTGTCTAACTACCCAAAGTTGTGTCTAGCCCAAAAACTTTGCCGTTTCCACATTTTTGGTAGCTACAACAAACAATGAGACAACTCTTTGATCAAGTGGGATTAGTTATTTGGAGTTTGAGTGCAAGATTAAACAAAAGTTGGCGTTTATTTGGTAATTCAATACCTTTGCAGGTACTATCTTTCACTTGCCTATGTTGCTTCTTTGTAACCCGTCATGCTATTTCTGCAAAAGATCTCAAAATTTTCTGATCTATGTTCTACTGCAATCCTTCGCTAAGTCAATGGTGCGTTTGCTGTTATGTGCAGCATTTTGATAAATGAGATTATAAAACATTTAAAACCAGCACTTGACAGAAGAAAAGCGACACTTTGCACTATTATTCTTTCATTATACCCTCTTCATTGGCTCTTTACTTATATTTACTACACTAAGTTGCCTCTCTGATCGTTCTCCTTGCTATGTACCTAGCCTCCCTAAGGACAGTGTCAAATATGTTTTGTGTTACTTTCTTAACACAACTAATTAAAACCTTGTTTACTTCAATTAATGCAGCTGGGTGCATTGGCTGTATGCACCCGACAAACCAATGTCATATGGATGGTTTTTGTTGCATGTGAGGGTGTAATTGATATGCTTCTAATCAGTAGCTCAAGTGTTCAAAAATCTAATCTGTGTCGTGGTGATAAGGACGGGGTAATTCTCAAACATGTTTTTACTGCAAATCCAGGAGCAAGAAGGCGAAAGCGCCCAAGAAATTCCCAGGCCTGAAATCACTGGTGGGAAAAAATTGCTGTTGCACGATCTCATGTTTCAGGTGACTTACGAGTCTTTATTCAGTTTTCCAACTAATCGTCTACTGTCTTTCTTTTGTGACTTAGACTAGCTATATATAGGAAAAAATGATGTAGCTTGTGTATGTCTGGACAAATAGGAGAAACTGACTAGTGTGGCATATTACAGAGTTAAGAAAACTGTTGTTAAAGTGTGATTGTGAACCATGTGTGCCTAGTCTCAAACATACCTCAGCCCATGGTTCAGTACAAGCTGATGAAGATGCACCTCAATATCACTCAACTCAAAAGGATGAAGATCACACAAAGAATCAAGGAGATCATACAGAGAACAACACAGCAAATCCACAAACATTTCAGAATGAAGATCAAAATGCTCAGAAAGAACAGAATACAGCAGCAGCAGCAACAGTTCAGAACAGCAGTACACCCGCTGACCAGCTCACCTTGCAGCATGACCAGAGCCGTGACCAGGGAGATCTGGACCTGCACAATCAGGGGGACGTCATCTCTATACATGGACCTAGCCATAAAGGTCCAAGAGCCCTGCTGGTAGTTCACACAGTTACCTAGAACACAAGCACAAGGGAACCCAGTCGCTGAACAGAACAGTGCTGACCAGCCTTAGCTTCTGACTTGGTTTTCTGTTTCAGTTTTGTTTTTAAATACATGATGTAACGCACGTGATGATTTTAGCCGTTAGCTAGTTAGAAGCCTATAAATATAGGTTGCCTCTCATGTACATGGATTCAGTTTAGTGATTAATAATAATCATTCTTCATTTTTTTCCAAGTTGAGAAATTCCTCCCTTTGTTCCCTTTGTGTATGCATTTGTCATTAATCCTCAGCCTTCCAAGAAAGTTTGGAACATTTTCTACACTCTAATTCTGGAACAATTTAGAGTGTCATCTTTCCTATATTGAGTGGAACTCAAGGAGAGGTGTGTGGAGTCATTTTTCGTTGGTGAGTGAAGCCAAGACAGAGGGTGACTAAGGCTGGCCTGAAAACCAAGAATTGGTTTCTTGGGTTGATTGGTGGTGGTATTGTGTGAATTGGAGTCAATCATCCTTCCTGTAATTGAGAGGACTGATTGTGTGCAAGGTTGAGAGTCCGGAGGATCCAATCTTGGTGCAGATTGACAGTACGAAAAAGTATTGGGAAGTCGACACCATTACATTGCCACAAGTCCACTAAACAAGAGCAAGTTCACTAACAGCCCGTTTGGTAATCGGTATTATTTCCCATTGATGCTTGGCAAATGCTAACTTCTTGTGCTCTGATTATGTAGGTTTGCTTGATGAAGTTCAGTGTATTAATGTACAATCATGGCATATAAAATGGGAGCTTGTTATTTCATCTAGCCCCTTTATCTTTGCTGGAACGGAAGTGTTGTTCTCGGTACTACCGTCTTGTTTTGTTTGTATTTGCCTTAAATTTTCCCTATTCTATCTTGATTTTTATGTCGCCATTATACTCTTCTACTTCTCTTATTTGGGTATGCATCGTATTTTGTCTCATCGTTGTGTACTTGTGTTGCATGTGCGAAGGAAGCTCATGCCGTATCACCTCATTCTGCACAAATAATGTATGTTGCAATGGCTTCTCCATTATTCTGCGCTCCGTTCCATTTCACTTTTGCCTATGTCGCTGCTGTGCTGCAATCTATTTGGAACCATAGGCCACTAAGCGTTGTTCTAGGATGTCTGGCCTTTGCTGCTGGGATACTTTCTGTGCATTTTTTCAGGTGTGCATAGAAAATCCGATCTTATATTCCTGGTAGATGCAATTAATTAATGGCTATGATATATGTTTTATTACATTTAGATAGTTGCGGATCAGTTGTCTTTTGTGTTCGCATATTGGGTGTTTGGCAAATGACGTTTTTATTGATTTTGTTTGTTATTTTTTGGCTTTTGGCTTTGTTTGGTCGAACAACTAAAAAAAATGTTAGGTTAATATCGTTTAAGTTGTTGAAAAGTTGGTTTTTAAGCCGAAACGAAAAGGCTATAGCTTTTTCGTTGCCTTTTGGCTTTTTGACCCACTTTTTTTTTTTTTATAAAAAACTAGTAAGTCAACAACCAATGACTAATTTTTTACCAAATATCTCCGTAACATTTAACTTAAATAGCTGGCTTATTAGCTAGCAAATCAGTCAATACATTCAGGTAGCCAAACTAGCCAACAACTTACGCAAAAGTTTCTGGCCAACAGTATAGCAAAAGCTTCAATCAACAACAAACAACCATTATTTCCAAATGGAGTTTGTGTAAAAATGGCTAAAACGTTCCTGCTGCTTTTCCCTTGTAATTTCATGTGCACTCCGTTGTGTTCTCCGATGGTGTGAAAGATTGTCAGCGGTGGAACCGACAATCAGTAATTGCGATGACTTGCCATTAGTTATGACTTATGACGAATCTACTGTGGCTCTTAAACCTGCATCGTCTAATGCCATTATATCGCCCTCACACTACGTGATTTCTAATCACGAGTCATGAACGTCAGATGAGTATTCCTGTGATCAAGCTAAATTCGACTTATTGCTAGCTATGTTTCCTAGAGCTGATCGATTTTGTTGAATGCTGCAGTATAGCACACCCCTATCTTGTGGCTGTCAATTGGCACTACACATTTTACGTCCGGCATAGAATCATCAACACGCATCAGTTGATGTAATATCTCCTAGCTCCGCTCTATATTTATTCATGGCTATCAATCGTGCATTCTAGGTCAGTTATGAGCCATCCATATCATAGCTTGTGTTCCGTCTTTCACACTGTATAAATTTCTTCATCCCTCTCTACGCATTCTGTTATCAGGAAAAACCCGATCCAGAATCTGGGTGTTGACCTATTTTTTGGCTTGCACTGCAGTCCTTATGCCTGCACCATTGATCGAGTATAGATACTACACGATAACTGGAATCGATGACACTAGAAAATGGCTATTGTTGGTGATTCTATATATGGCGATTAATAGCTTTACCATGTGTATGTGCTTGTTTCGGCCGTCTGATTGGAGCCATGAATCTGGTGTTCAGAGGTTTATATGGTAGATTTTATTAGACTACATTACAATTGATCTCTATAGTATTTTGTATACCGTGTTACCATTGGATTACGATCACAATATTTAATCAAAATTATGAGATCTCGAGCATGGGTTGGCCTGGTTGAAGATTTTTTGTTTCACTCTTCTGATAGTAGTTTTATTCTCATTAGTCACCACCTATAAGAAGAATCAATTTCGTCTAATTCTTTTTGCGTGTAGAGAATTTTTAGCCTTACTCCGGGATAGAAAAATCGGAAATAGAAAAAGCGAAAAGAAAATTAATGATGGGAGTTTGGTGTTCTTACCCATTGGATTCTTACTATATCAATAATAGTCATGGGAACAAATTTATGATGGAAAAGGGTCAAGAAACTTTTAGGTAGGGGCATAAGAAGCACAAGAATTAGATGCTTCTTTTGTTTACCCTTTTTGGGGGGGATTGGTGTGGGGTAGAATTTATTTGCTTTCATTTAGTTTAAGTAGTCAATAATTGTTTAATAACTAATTATACTTGTATATTCATTTAATTTAAACTCAAAGGAAATGTGATATTAAAAGGTTGATCTTAGTATTTTTATACAAAAGTGTTTTATTAAGAATATATTAAAATCAAATAGAAAATGAGTATATTTTTCAATTTTACAGCTTATAATTTTTAGTACGTGTGAAAGAAAAAAGATGATAGCCTTTAGTTTTATCTCAAGGTAACTGAGGCTAAACTTGTCTAAATTATTTTCGATAATTAATTTTTTTTGCCTTTATAAAATATGTTAAAATAATTTAACTTCATATTAAGCTGGTCTCTATAAATACTATTTAAGTGTGGCCAATAATACAACAATGTTGCTCGCTTCTTTTCTTAAATTTTTGACAAATTTATTTATCAAGTGAGCTATTTGAAATGAAATTCTATGACCACCACAACCGTGTAACATGTTTGAATGTAAGAATTTAAGTTCTACCCATTACTTGGCCAGTCTAAAGATTTATTTTCTATAATTGAAATATTATGAAATTAACGTTTAGACTTGCGACTTGGAAATAATTTGACATAAATAATTGTAAATAACTACATCAAACCTGACTGTTGGATCGACCCAAACCGATCAAAATTGTAAATGATACAACTTAATGATGCTTTATACTCTTTATCCTATCACAAACATAAATTACTAGGTTATATTCTCCCAATGGTGTCCCATGTAGTAGCCTTAGCTTTTGGATTATCATCTTAAAAGGGTTATAATTTCTACCTTTTATGATTAATAAAATGTTACCCTATGATATTATGGAATAGAATTCTCAATAAGAGGAAAAGTATGGACAAAGGTGAAAGATTTGAGAATCAAATCCTTACCTTCTCAGTTCTCATACAAGGGAATTCTATACTTATTCTTCACCTTTCTTTGTGGTCTTGCTTTAAGAAGAAATCCTACCTCCAAAAGCCTACTCCATATAATCATATCTTGGGTTCAAATCCAAGTTCTGGGGTTGATTTTAAGGATGCCTACTCCCAACTAATTATATTTACTTTTATAAATCATAGATCATTATTTGTCTTTTAAAATTGGGTGAGTCCCAAATTTTAATATTCAACCAATTAAAAAAATTTCTTAGATAATTTGATGAAAAAAGTACTTTTAAGGAAAATTCTTATTGAAACTTACTTTCTATATTAACCATACAAGTTTTTAATATAAGGCATCTAAGCATGTTTTTATTTCACATATACTTCTAAGATTTCTCTGCATCCAAGCCTATAAAATATCAAAATTGACAAATCAGCACAAATATTAGGTTAAACATAAGCCTTATGAGTTTTGAATATTATATATAAACATATTACATTTCCATATTCTCAATATCTAGTTTTAATTATAGAAAAATAGTTGGAAAAAAAAAACAACTTTTTAAAATATATACTCCTTCATTCCACTCATTTCACTATATTTAGTGTAAAAAAATTTTACATACGTAATACGACAACTGTAATATGATAAATTAATTGGAATAGAGGAGATTTAGGAGTACAATAAAGACCTTTTAAAATCATAAAACTAAACAACTGCTCACTTTGCTCATATTTTTAGATTCCGTTTTGGCACTTATGTAACTAGGTTGTATTGTTCATTGGGTTGTATTATGGCGTGACTCGTGAGAGGGTGGCAAAGTTCCCAACATATGTAACTAGGTTGGGCTAAATATAGTATAGGACCACCATACCAAAACAACACTACTATTATTGTCAACTATAGAAATATAAAGGAGTACCATACACTAGTGTCTTAGTCCATACTCTATACACTTCATTTGAAGTGTAGTATATAGTTGATGTAATTTGGTTCTTATAGGTGCTTACAATTAGTTGCCATAAAAGATCTAGCATGCAACTATGCAATCACACTCAGCTTTTAATTGTGTTGATTCTTAATTAGGAATGATTAAATGGGCGGATGGTATGTCTTTCCGCATATCATACATATTCCTATCTAAAATTTACATATCCACCACCCATAGAATTAAGGTAGAATTTTTATACCCACATCTGCTCATATGGGTATGTATTCAAACTCTAATTTGCATCTATTATGACTAACTGGGTATACTCATTTATACATGCCTTACATTCTAGGTTGCACTAAAACGGACACGGACACGGGTACGGGAAAACGCCAACTTAAAAATGGCGGACACGGGGACACGAAAATGGTAATATAATAAATATATCAAATTAAAGATAATTTTACAATCTTTATTAATTTATTCCAGACAAAACCATTCAAACCCAAAAAATTCCCAGAAATACCCACATCAAATTTAGAAATCCCAGCTTTGCCAACAATTCATACTAAAATTCCCTTTCTAGAAAAAATTATCTCAAATTCCCCACAAAAATTAAGTGATTCTTATTCTTCCCCAAATTCTGTTCTTCTAACATCAAAACTACAAACTATTTTTTCTAGGAAAATATCAGAAGATTTTGAAGATTATTCAAAATCAGAAAAGGAAAAAAACCCAGAAAAAATAAAATTAAAATTGATTTCTTCTCCATTAAAGGGAATAAACCCAGAATTTACCAACAGATCAAGAAGAAAAAAGAAGGGATTAAGTAAGAGTTTATCTGACCTTGAATTTGAAGAACTTAAAGGGTTTATGGATTTGAGTTTTGTTTTTTCTAAAGAAGATATAGATTCAAGGTTGGTTTCAATCATTCCTGGGTTGCAAAAATTAGGAAAAAATGATGATAAAATTGAAAATAATGATAATAAATGTGGTAATAATTCATCAATATCAAGACCATATCTATCAGAAACATGGGAAGTAACGGAGAAGAAAAGAATGGAAAATAGTTTTTTTTTTTAAAAACGTGTCCTTGCCGTGTCCGCGTGTCCGGAAAAATATTAAAATATTGGACACTTCATTTGGCGTTTCGGACATGGATTTTCGCGTGTCCGTCGCGTGTCCGACATAGGACACGCCAGTTCAGGGACGTGTCCGTGTATTCCAGCTTACATTCACTCCATGTCTATGTTATATGTGCTTCACAATTGTAATTCCTTAAAATTTTAATTGTATATCTAATTTATTTTAAATCATACTATGTATTGAATAAAATTAATATACTTATTTTTTTAGAACTTTTTAAATAAATATATACAAAATTGATACAATAATGGTACATTGTAGATATGGAGCTAGTGGGTAAGTGGCGGGTCAAGTGGGTATGAGACAGGGCGAGTTAAAATAAAGGGTAAAATTTCATACCCACCACCTATCCACCACCTATGGCGGATAAGAGTTTTCATATCCCAACTCCAACCTATATAATTCACCCTTTGACATTAGACAAATCGTCATAAATTCGTGTGTACAAACACACATACGAGGAGATTTGAATACATGCAAACTTGACGAGTCATTTTCAAAACTATATTGTAATAAGAGTGGTCCGATTAGCAACAGGAAGAAGTATGTTTTAACACCATTAAAATCTACATGTTTAATCATGAGATCAAATGCTTAACAAGTCAGTTAGGTAGTACTCACTAAAAATAGGATACAAATATAGTAAGATTTTAAATGGGTAATCAACTCATGCTTTTTTAATGAATATTATTCATCAATTTATTTTATTTTACAAATTTTTCAAAATGCATAAAAAAAAAACATAATCAACTAAAATATTGTTCGATTCATTAATGTATACTTGCATTATATAAATTTTTAAAATTTTATTATACACATTTAAAAACATTTGATTTTAAAATAGTGCATTAATTAAATAGCATAATAACTGGAGATGCATATAGGGCTAAAAAATCGAAAAAGTATGAAATATACTTCCTCCGTTCCATGATACTTGCTACATTTTCTATTTTTGGCAATTTCATATTAGTTGCTATATTTCCGTTTTTAGTAATAAAATAATCATTTAAAGTTCTACCTACCCCTATTTTTATCCTACTCTATACTTTATACTTTATAATAAAATATATACTATACTCTATAAAGTAACCTAACAACCTATTTTTCCTTTTTCTTTTTCAATTAACAATAATAAAATACTATACTCTATAAAGTAAACAATCAGCTACAGTCAATCACTTTTCTTAATTCCCGTGCCCGTGCAAATGTAGCAACAATTATGGAACGGAGGAAGTATAATTTTTCCCACATTTTTGCTCAACTTGCATGATGCAGCTGTCTTACTCCTATCAATACTTTTGCATAGTTGTTATAGTCAAAATTTTGGAAATAACGATAATAGTGAATTTCTAAGTGCTAATATTTTGATTTCTACACAACGGGCCACATGCTAATCTAATCTACCCACCAAAATAGCTTTTTCCATAAATCATGTGGTAGACCCTAGAGAATTTTGGAAAATACTCCCTCGGTCCCAATAATTTTACCCTGTGGAGGTATTCAAAAAATGAGTAATTAAAGTGGTATATTTTGGGAACATATAAAAAAAATATATAGATTACAAGTTAAATATATGGATAAAAGTTTATTAAAAAATATAAGTTATAATCAAAAATAAAAATGAGACAAATTTAATAAAACAAATTAAAAAGTTGACGCAAATTTGATAGGAGGGAGGGAGTAGTCTTAACAATTCTAAGTTAAAAATTCGGTTTTTGAGAATCAATGCTAGAAAATTGTAATCCAATGAGAGGGCTATAACCTATGTATTGAAAGGATAAATGAGTTGAGTCGAGTTGGATAAAGACTAGAAATGTTAGACTCAACTTGGTTTCAAATTCTTGAATTTTAAGCTTGAGAAATTTTATTAAGGCTAGAAATCTTAGACTCGACTAGGTTTTCGATTGTTTATATATTTTATAAACAATATGTTAAATATGATGTTGATTAGTTTATTGCCTTTAAGCTTATTTGCAAGCTTTTAAGTTGAACCAACCTTTGTTGGGAATGGTTGATTTAAGTATTAAGCTGAGCTCCAATTTGGGTCGAGCTTGAAAGTTCTTGAGTCGATGCTTCTCATTTACACGACATAACTTAGATGATAATAATTATTTTTGTGAGATGTCGTCTTTTAAAATATGGTATCAAACAAGGAGCTTATTTCTTATAATTTGATTAGTTAGAATAGACCTTTTAATTTATATATAAATTGTGTCACTTTTATCATGAAACCGACTAATTCCACCATTTGTGTTCAGATAATACTACATCAATCGTCTTATGTTTAACTAAATCACTAAAAATATACGTAATTTAAGTTTTGTTAAAGTACAAGTTAAATTTTAATAAAATATATTCGAATTAGTTAGACTTAGTAAAAAAAACTATTATAAAAATATAACATTATTTTAAAAATGTTTAATTTAGCTAATTTATATATGTATATTTTATTTTATTATTATTATTTTTTAAAATAGGGGAGTGAAAGTAATAGTCTAATAGTCATAATTAATTAAAAACAGAAAAACAAAATACGATTAATTTTACAGTTAACCTTATCAGTTAGATTTGCAAGAATATAAAATAGAATTGAATATTATCTCAATTTTTTGAACATACATGACTTTTTCCTAAATAATCTGAATTCAATTCTTGCTAGCTAGCCTTTCGATCTACCTTATAAAATAAAATTGTATGAGAAATCAAACGTTTATAAGTTATCTTATTATATCCATGATTACTAATGAGCATTGGGATAAATTAGCTAGTGGAGTATTTGTTTTCATAGACTAAGGTATTAAAACAAAAGTTCGTCACGACTCATGAAGTAATCTTTAAATACTTTTTTTATTGGGATATGATTTAACTGCTTATTATTATACTTTTAGTATAAGTATACGAGTAATTATGATTCAAATATTGAACTAATGATGAAAAGGTCCAATATCATTACTTGCAATTTAGCCAAGTGGTACACAATGCCTTCACTAATTATGATGAAAATCTATCCTACCCTTTTGCTTCTGTTATTACTCGTCATTTTTTTTTTCAAAAAGATATGCAACTAAGATTTAAGAACGAGCAGATATGTCTAACTATGAGAAGTTGGTACGTTTTAATTCTTGACTTTTACTAGACTTGACATTTTAAATGTTTTCAAAGAGTTTGTTTATTTAATTTATGTATGATTTAAAAGTTGATCATATGATCGCCTTACATTAAATTATTTAATATATTCATAGAACTATTAATTTTGGTCTATATCTATATAAATCCTCTTACTTCTTTATTATCTTATAGAAAGTAAGCTGGAAGCAGTGATTTTTTATTTTTGACTTTTGATTTTTTTAGTTTGCCAAAAAAAAAACCAAAAAAAAGTTTGGGAGATGATTTCATTAACCAATACTTAATTTTATAAATATCTCTCTAAACAACAGAATTATCTAATGAGTTTAAAAACTAACACTTTCAACTGGTCTAACAATTCAATTAAAAAACATTGGACAACAACCTACAACCATTTTCTATACAACCCCGTAATCTTTTTCCTTTATAAAAAAACTCAATTATTTAAAATTATTATTTACATAATATTTTAAGCCACTTCTCAAGGCAAATTGGCTACGCTAGGCCACATCACTAGGCTAATGTTATAGGTACGTTTTTTGTTATTATTCTAATGTCTCTAATGAGCCCTAGATTAGTGGTTCCTTGGTCATGATCCTGGTTTATGATTGATTTTATATATAGTTTAAGTTAAACATTAATGGCTCACCTAACAATAATTTAATGGAGGAAGAGCTTCATCATTAACTTTTTGATTAATATGCAATTCTAAATTTTAATGTTAACATTCATGTTTAGTTTAGCTACACAAACTCTTCTACAATTATTTAATTTTATGGTCAAAAAGAAGTTTGCTTAATGCACATATGACACAACACAACAATTACCTATATATTTCTTTCTTACTTTGCAAATAATTTTAGTATAAAAATAACGTTCATATGCATTAGTTGATAAAGAAATTCGATGTACCGTTGAAAATTGATTCGAACACATTGATATTTTTGGGCATGTGTAAGGTGTCAAATCACATATGATCCTATAAATTAAGGGTTCTTACATATTAGTCGATATGGTTTACGTTACCTTTAACTTAGTCTAATTACTTGTTTGAAAAACCTATAATTATAAAAAAATATAAAATAAACGGATTCTTTAAAATTAATGTGTACTTCTGTACTGCACCTGTTAAAGACGAATGCATAGATTGAGGATAAGTGTGGCTATGTGTCTCCTCTAATCTATTGATTATCTTTGTGCAAATTGAAAAAGACGAATCAGAAAGAGTAAGATTTAGGGCATCCATTAGACCATTTCCATAATTTTTAAATTCCATCAAGTTAATCATGGTATAATCACTTGACTAATGGGGAGTATTAGCTAAGAGTAGCTAGGATATGCAAACTCAAGCATGACAAAGTGCAGCTTTTAGACGTGCGACAGAGTGCAATTTTCGGAATTTGCAATGATAGATGGGGTGGTTAAGAATATAGACGTTGGAACAAACAAAACCCAATGGCTCAAAGCTAATCAGAGGCAATTATGTTCATTGATTATTATATTTTCTAGTAACCCACTTATAATAATGAATGGAAAAATTCCAAATTATATAAAAATTAGTCCCACCAACTTAAATTATAAACTTAATTATAATCACAGTCATCAACTCAGTATCTCATATAAGTTATGTTATTGAGATGGAAAATCCGACATCGATAAATTAAAGACAATATGCACACTTTTTATATATTATTAGAGCCCTTTTTTTCCTTTGCTATATAGTCTTGGGATGATATATATTTCCTTGACTTTTGAAGTGTGTGCACTTCGTGTATGTTGGCATTCACAATAAATTTAGCCTAATTTAACATGTGATCTAGGGGAGAAAGATAGCGTACAAACCATACTTGTAACTTTTTCGAGGAGAGAGTAAAGTGGAAAATGCACACTCAAAAAATGTAAAATAAACTATCTATTTGTTTATAATTTTTATAATAAGAGTGTTTCAAACTCGATTTACTTCATTTTTTATAAATATAATATTGTTAAAAATATATTTTTTTAACGTGCCATTTTAATAAGTTGCAAATTTATAATGACAAAGAATGTATATTCATTGATCACCAAAAGTGAGAGAGAGAAAAATAGGGCATGCATAGTGATTGGGGATATAATAACCATAGGATTCTCATTTCTCACCATATTATTTGTAAATTGTAATCAAAAAAAGATATCGAGTCTAAAGTCTAACCAACAATATTTGACCAAGAAATAGTCGATAATGTCCTTTTTGTCATATCCCTATTCCTAGTAATCGCATTGTCTTGGAAACATCTGTACCCCATGTTCTATACTCATTTACCATTTTTTATGTCTCACTTTTCTTTTAGTACCCACCATTATCTCAACTACTCCTATATCCCATTTCCTTGTAAACATATGGAAGTGATATAATTGGTAATACTATTTTTTAGTTACAATGTTACGAATTGAATTCAAGACTTTGTACGAAAAAGGCGATACTTATAGAAAAAACTTAATTTTTTAAATGGAGACTATTAGTTAAGGTGTTTAATAATGTGTTGTTTCAATTTAGACATATTGATCTGCTTAACATGATAACATCAAAGAAAAGAAATTACTCTTTCGCGTAAAGTCCTCATAAACAGCAAACATTGGAGCTTGCAGTGGCAGTGCCAAAAATTTTAATATAGAAGTAAAGAGATTCAAACCTCTAACCAATCTTATAAAACAAAACACGCCTTATGTAGTTTAAATTAATCAAATATATATCTATTTTCTTTAAAAAACCGGGTCAATTTTTTTAGGTTTTTATATGAGTTCATTTAAATCTACTAAAATCACACTAAAACTGCCCCTAGAGTGAGATGTGTGATGGATAGAATTGTAATAGCTTATAGTGTAAAATTTAATTAGTTCATTGTTTACACACATTTCTCTTATATTTAGTTGGTATGAAATAGATATCATGTAGTGGTTATGAAAATTTTTGGCGGGGATGGGAATAAGGGAGGAGGAACTTGCACCTATTTGTCCATTTTGCTTCACCTACTCGACTCAATAAACTCTTAAATACATATTATGGGGGCTTAAATATGATGGTGAGTGAGGGTTAAGTGAGTATCAACACTCAATATGATGCATTATATATATTGAAGGCTCAAAGCTACATTGTCGTGTATTTTACTTATGTGTTGTTGCCTGTGGGTGTTGGGCTAGAAGATTAAGCTTAATTTATGGAAGCTCGGACGACCTAGAATGATTGCAAGTCATTGTCTGCGCGCTGAGCCGCTGACAGTAACTTGCCCAAGCAAATTAATTACTTACAAAATCTCATTAATAATCATCTTCTCGTCATTATTTTAATTTTGAGTAACGACTATAATAAGGATGACAAACAAAAGGAAGTAAAAGTAGTACTACATATTATTGTTGTACTTGTACATGTATTGTTCAATTTAATAAGTTAGTTTTACTTTCATATTTTCCTATTTTTCGGATTTGGTGAAATTAATTCAATTTAGCAATGTATTCTAAATTATACAATTATAATTTATAAGAACTACTTTTTCCGTTTCAATTTAACTACAATATTTATTTTATCATACAGTCTAATGTACTAATTTGATCCTTAATATAAAAATACAAATAATAAATTTTAAGAGAGACGAAAAGAGTATTATTTTTTGAATAAGAAGGCTAGAAAGTTGAACAATGACTTGTCACAATCTATATTCCCCTTTTTAATGCTTGGTTTGGGTGGAGGTTTGTGCAAAAGAAATAAAGCCAAAATATAACAAAAATTCTGATTCTTTGATACCCCATTCTTCCGCCACTCGATCCATGCACAAAGGAATAAAGCTACTAAACATGAAGGGGCTCACATGAAAACGGTTTCATTCTTCTTGCGTTCCAAATTAATTACAATATTGTCAAAAATGACACTATTTATTCATCACTTTTAATTTGTGATTAGTTTTTAATTTATAGGTTAAAATATAGTCAAGTGAAATCTTTTTTGATTCATCTCATTGTAAATATTATTAATATTAAATTTTTCTAATTTTGTGAAAATAAAAAATTGAGTTAGACAATAAGATAAAAAAATAATTAAGTAAATAATTAAAATAAGTGATTAAGATGAAAAAAATTAAATTACATAAAGACATTAAAGAAGAATGTGATCATTGCCAAATAAATAACGAAAGATCAATAAGCGAATTAATTGATACTAATTAAAACTATGAAGTATTTCATAATAAAAAATGATGAGTAATAAATTATGGACTTTCTAATTCTTTGATTAAAGAGGTTAAACAAGTTCTAGATTCTCTTATTTTTTTTCTAGGAAATTAATCTCATTACGGAGTGGTTTTGGTTTAGTGGCCATTAAAAACTCATTTCTTGTGAAAAATCGTAATTATTTCAATTAATATATAATTCTTACAAATGGAATATCATTTTTACATTAATATTTTAAAACCAATTTTATAATTAACTGTGGGGTTCAAAAAGGTATATATCATTATTGACAAGTTAATCGATAACAAATATATATATTGTTAAAATAATTTAGAAAAATCTAGGATTTTAATTAAACATAAAAAATATCTAAACTAAATCACTAAAAAAAATAAAAATATCTAAGATAATATAATAGAAGTTCCTAGAAAAAGTAATTAAAAAATAAAAATATTTAAGATATTTTAGTAAGCTTGTAACTAAACTCATCACTATAAATACCCATTGATGTAATCAATTTTAGGCAATGAATAAGAATAACCATTTTACATATTCACTCATCTTCCTCTCCAAATAAATCAATTCACTATTTTTCTAACTAAATTTTCCTACATATATTACGTTATTTAATGTTATATTTGTACAAGAGAAAATAGAAAAAATAAATGGATAATAAAAACTAATTAAATTTCTTATTTGTTAAAAAAAATAAATGTAGGTTTAGTTGGAAGAATCTAAATTATTATTTGGAGAGAATAGAGCACCAATCATTCAATGAAATACAGCTTCTAAATACTTCTATATGTTGAGCAAACAACACACATCATCTTAATGATTGTTAAGAAACTCAATTAATTAGTATTAACAAGAGTAATTAAAAAATGGGCCATGCATGTGACTCATTCTTATGTACTTAGTAGTATAATCCATTGACATACATGCCATGCCATGCCATGCAAATATGCAATGACTAGTCAATTATAGTTGAAAATAATTATACATTACCATATTATAATAATATTATCTATGCCCCTAATGGCTAATATATATCCTCAATTCTTTAATTTTTCTAATTAGCCTATTTATTTATTTTTCTATTGAAAGGGTTTAATTTGTTGTTTACTAACTAGTTGCTACCTACTACCCTAGTTGGCAATCCTATTTTATTTAACTTCCTATCATTTTTATTTATTTTGTTACATTTATTTTGTTAAGTGGTAACTTTTGAATGACAATGCAAAAATACGGGTGAGATAAAGTAAATATTTGTACTTAAGACTAAGTAGTAATTTAATTTAATTTTCAATAAATTTATTTTAGTGTTGACTATTTTTATGTTAGGGCTAGTTGTCCCACATTAAATATAAAAATGCAACGAATATACATAGTTTTTCTTATTATTTGTTGAATTAGTAAAATAACACGTCTTCTGTCACTATGAAAAAGCATTGTATAATTTAAAAACGGAAATTTTTTTAAGTGGTATAGTTGTAGACTCATAAAAATATGGAGAATATAATTAGCCAATTTGATATCTTTGAATAATGAAAGACATGGTAATTAAGGAAAGAGTAAAAGGCAATATTAATAAATGAATAGTGTATCTTAAAATTTTCCAATAGGAGTAGTTCGTAAAAGTACTCTGTACTCATAACTCATGAATACTCTTTTTGGTCTAAGAGCTACTTTAATTTCCTTGTCTATGTAAAAATGCTAAATTTTTTACTCCTATTTTCGTCACTTTTTTAATTTTGCAATATTTATTATGAAAATTTTTTTCTCACATTTTTTATCTCTTTTTTACTCTTTTTAATACAATTTGCAGACTTAATATCTCCACTATAAAAAAATATAATTATAGATGAACATAAATCAATTGCTTAACAGTCAGAAATCAGAAATAAAAAGGTAAAAAAATTGTTTGACAAATAACTATTAGTTGTTAATTATTAATATTTTTAGTTGATTGGTTTGTTCAATAAAAATATTAATTGTTTTTATTGATTTTTAAACTAATAAACGAAAAAACATAAATGAATTGGTCAGTCAACAGTAAAAAATGAGAAACACAAAGGCAGAGACAAGGTTTAAAACTCACACAATCCAGCAAAAACATGGGCATTGTGAGATAAATATTGCATACATATGAATTTGGAGCACAAGAAGACAGCCTGGAATATGTATCCAAACACAAACCCCACTCCTACTCTATTATTTCTAATTTGTCCCTCCTCTTTAACTTTTTTTCTTTTCTTTTTCCTTTTAATCCATCTTCATTCTCTTAATCTTTGTGATTTAAGAGTATTGATTAGCAACCAAAATAACCCTCAAAAAAATACTCGACTCATATTTTGTTTATCTTAATATGATAAATGTTTAATAAAAATTAAGTTTATTTAAAAATTATTTTAAACCTATAAAAATAAGTAGTACTTCTACTTTGCATAGAAGAATAATAATACTCAATTTTATTCTTCCTAGTAGTCTTAATTACTTTTTCATATTTATCGAGAATATCTTTAATTGTGTATAATATTAATAATTTTTACATTAAAACAAATAAAACACAATCTCACTTGAGTATACTTAACTATATTTAAAAAAAAAAGAATAAAAGTTATTTAAAAATTTGATCTAGCACCTAAAAAAAACTATAAGTTATCCTAATGGTTAAAAAATTTTCAATGCCCTCCCCGTCTTTCCCTACAAAAAGATGAATTCTCCCTTTTCTAGTATAGTAAAACATTCCTCAGTATTAATTGGAGATAAGAAAAAATTAATCATTCGCATAATAATATTGAAAAACTTGATATTAAACAATTGTCATAATAATAAATAGAAAAAACTTTCATCACTAAATTATCATATCCAGTGCATTTTATTTATAGAAAAACTTTCGTCGTTAAATCAAATCATAATACTCCTTTAATAAAAAAGGCGACCCAAAAAAATTTCGATTCCCATGTTCTTTCCTTTCCTTTTTTTTCTTCTCTCTTGCTTCACTTCCCTCCACTTCGGTTTTCTTTTCTTTTCTGCCACTGCTAACTCTAAGCATCTTTAGTCTTTACCTCTCCACTACTTTTGTTATCTTTCCCAATTTTTTTTTTTTCCATTTTTTCTTTACAAAAGTTCTTTGGGTTTCTTCTTTCCGTATTTCTTCTCTATATTCTCAGCTCACAACCTTGGGTATATATCTCTCCCTTTCTTAGCTTAACTGTATTTTCTCTCCATCTTATATACCCCCTTTTGTTCTATGCTTAGTTTAGCATTGATTGATCATAAAGTTTGTACCTTTTCTTCTCAATTACTAGTTTTTCACTTCAATTCTGCAAAAAATTGTTGATCTTCTATAAAATTTCTAACCTTTTCCTGGATTTTTAACCCAGAAAAGTAGAATTTGTAATTTCTTCAGATTTGTTTGTATAAGTAGAGTCCTTTCAATCATGTTACCTCCAATCCTTTCAAATTTTTCTGTAAAAAGAAGAAAAATCTAAAGTTTTCATTTTTGGTGTTCTTCAGAATTTGGGGTTTTTTTTTTTCGAATTTGTATTAATTCAATGGGAATATGTCAAGCGAAACCAATTGAAATCCCTGAAACCCAGTTTGAAACTGAGGTTGTTAATGGGGAAAATCAACCCATATCATCAAATACAGGAAGTGGGAAAACTCCAAAATTCCCATTTTATAGTCCAAGTCCATTACCAAGTGGTTTTAAGAATTCCCCTGCAAATTCTAGTGTTACATCAACTCCATTAAGGTTCTTTAAGCGCCCATCTCTCCCTCCTTCTCCAGCAAAGCACATTCGGGCTTTGTTGGCCCGAAGACATGGGTCTATTAAGCCTAATGAGGCCTCAATCCCTGAAGGGAGTGAATGTGATATTGGATTGGATAAGAATTTTGGGTTTTCAAAACAATTTTTTAATCATTATGAATTTGGGGAAGAAGTAGGAAGAGGACATTTTGGGTATACTTGTGCTGGTAAAGGGAAGAAAGGTAGCTTAAAGGGCCAAGATGTTGCTGTCAAAGTCATCCCCAAAGCAAAGGTTCTTTTCTTTTTGCTAATTATTTTGATTTATTTTAGTTTCTTGTGTAGTTTTATTAAGTCTTGTGTGTTTTTTGTCATATAGATTTGTATGTCAATGAGGTTTGGGTTAATTACTTGATCTGATTGCTGATTAGAAGTATTAATTTTGGGTATTTTAGATTCCCTTTTGCCTAAATAATTGTATAATTTTGCAAAGTGGCCTAGAATTCGTTTTTTTCGGTTTGCAATGTCTGATTATGATGAATTTTATTTGGATTCAATCCCCCTCTTTAGTTTGTTTGCTTAATTAGTTGGTATTGTCAAGGCTAGATGATGATGACTTTAACTACCCATTTGGTTGTTGGTATTAGACTGTGGGAATGGTGATGAAAATACTTCTATAATGTAATTTTGCTAGAAAGTTTACTTGACAATGTTTCATCCATTACCACTTGCGAATTTGGTATTCCGTATTTGGTAATGGAAAATTGTGTAGAATTACCATGGGTGTAACATAGCATATCTCGTCAAAATTAAAGAAAAACTCATCATAATCATCATTACCAAACGGGGCATAAGATCTAGATGGAAATTTCATTGTCATTTGACTTGTATAGTAGTTCAAAAGGTTCTGGTTATGCTATGTGATCTAAAACAAGGTGGCACTTCATTAGTTTATTGTTGGAATGGAGTTTTCACTGAGGTCAATAGTGTAGAGGGAGGGAGTCAGAGAAGGGCCCTGCTATGATGATATAATATCACTTTGTACCATTTGCACGAATACTTTACTGTTACCGTAACTTTAATACATGGGGCCGTAAGCCTGTTTAACCACTAATTGCTCATGAATTATGATTATTTGATTGCTTTTTTTGGGTAGTAGTGAAATTTGTCTCTTGAGAATAAGGTTGCTTAGGGGCTTGTGTAACGTGGTCTATTTGTCTTATTTACTGTTCGGTTTCTGGCAGATGACAACGGCTATTGCTATTGAGGATGTTAGAAGGGAAGTCAAGATATTAAGGGCACTTACGGGCCATAAGAATCTTGTGCAGTTCTATGAGGCTTATGAAGATGATGACAATGTTTATGTTGTGATGGAGTAAGTTACTACATTGTCTTTTACCTCTCCATATGATATAGAGATACACTCTTTTAGTATCTTTCTCTATTGGAGACCTTGCCATGTTCCACTCGTTCTTCGATGTAAGGACATAATTGAATATGACTTCATCAACACTATTACTTTTATGAGTTGATTTACGTTTGGATTTTGGTTTACTAGACCTTAAATGATGCTTGCTTTGCAGTGTTTTAATAATTGAATAGTCTAATTGTGAAATTTAACTTCTATTCGAGTGGAATATGCGAGGTGTTGGCTCTGATGCCAATGCTTATTGATATGGGCGTTTTTTGCATTACTCTTCTAGTCCAACTCATTCCATTAATTCTCTAAATCCTCTAGTTCTTATTAGCTATACGAAGTAATGACTAACGTCCTCTATTCTATATATGTAAAAATGTATAAACACCTCTACACCCCTATGAATCTTATTTTACACTCACATTGTCCTTCGTTTAATCTTGTAGATTGTGCTATGGTGGCGAATTGTTGGACCGGATACTTTCAAGGTATTGATGAACCAATAGACTTTCAACTTTGACTGAGAATTCAAACTTGTATTGTTGTATACTTGCATTAGTGGAAATTTAACGGCTGTTTTTCTATTTATGATTATTAGAGGTGGAAAGTACTCGGAAGAAGATGCAAAGGCTGTCATGGTCCAGATCTTAAGTGTGGTTGCCTATTGTCATCTTCAAGGTGTAGTTCATCGAGACCTCAAACCCGAGGTAATTGACTCACAATTCATACCCTTTATAAGTATGAAATAAAACATATCAACATGAACGATCGACATTACTTACCATATTGTTCATCCAGAATTTTCTTTTTACTACCAAAGACGACAATTCCCCTCTAAAGGCCATCGACTTTGGATTGTCAGACTATGTAAAGCCCGGTAAGTTCACTACATGGTGCGCTTTTTTGTTCGTACTGTGAATGTGCCCTTTATGCTTGTCTATGTTTGTGCAGATGACAGATTAAATGATATAGTGGGAAGTGCTTATTATGTAGCTCCTGAAGTTCTCCACAGAGCTTATGGGACCGAGGCAGACATGTGGAGCATTGGTGTAATTGCTTATATTCTTTTGTGTGGAAGCCGTCCCTTTTGGGCTCGTACAGAATCTGGAATCTTCCGGGCTGTCTTGAAGTCTGATCCTAGTTTCGATGAAGCTCCTTGGCCTACTTTATCACCAGAAGCAATTGACTTCGTGAAGAGATTGTTGAACAAGGATTACAGAAAAAGAATGACTGCTGCTCAGGCACTATGTAAGTCCTGGATAATTTAGTGTGGCGGTTTTTAATGGAAAATTTGATAATAATAATCCAACCTTTCAACCATTCGCGATAAATAATCCCAACTTTGGATTATTTTTTTATAAACCAACCTTTGCCCTTAGTTTGTTGTCAGCATACTAATAGGGTATGCTGATAGTAAACTAAGGGCAAAGGTTGAATTATCATAAAATAAAAGGTTATGCTGATAGCAAATTAAGGACAAAGGTTGAATTATTAAAAAATAATCTAAAGGTGAGATTATTCTCAACGGATGGGTGAAAGGTTGAATTATTAATATTAATTTTTCGTGGCTCGCTTTCATTTTCTTTTGTAGTTAAAGACTCGTACTTTCAAATACTAACTGTAGTCTTTAATACTTAATTTATTTAGGTCATCCATGGCTTTCGGGTTATCATCCGTACAACAAGATTCCTCAAGATATGATAGTTTACAGGCTTGTAAGAGCATATATATGCTCGTCTTCTCTTCGTAAAGCAGCTCTCGGGGTATGCTTATACACTCATTTCATTTTTGCTTGTTAGCGGAAATTTTGTATGGATGCACGTTGTGTAGCAAAATTCCTCGAGTTCCATTTGTTATAAACTAAGTATCACTACGTGCTGTGAACAGGCTCTTGCAAAGACATTAACAGTCCCTCAGCTAGCGTATTTGAAGGAGCAATTTCAGATGCTATGTCCAAGCAAAAACGGTTACATATCGATGCAAAATTTTAAGACGGTAAGCTGATAAGTTCCATGTGGTGATCACTTTAATTAATTTTCAAAAGCCTTTGTAACATTGATGTTATTTTTATAGGCGATATTGAGAAATGCAACGGATGCTATGAAAGATTCCCGAGTTATTGAATATGTGAACCTGGTTCGTGCTCTGCGTGTTTCTGTTATTTGTCAATGGCTTATTCTTGGAAGAACAAAATTACGTAAACCCGCTAATATGTTGTGCAGGTCAGCTCTATCCAGTACAGAAAGATGGATTTTGAAGAATTTTGTGCCGCGTCTATTAGCGTGCATCAACTAGAAGCAATGGATACCTGGGAGCAACATGCACGACGTGCGTATGAGCTGTTTGAGAAGGACGGAAATAGACCAATAATGATTGAAGAACTGGCCTCGGTAACAGAAACACGTGATTTTTTTTTTTTTTTTTTTTTTTTTTTTGCTATTTCTCTCTTGCACTTGTTTATATGTGATTTTTTCCCCACCAGGAACTTGGACTTAGTCCGTCTGTGCCCGTTCACGTGGTACTTCAAGATTGGATCAGACACTCGGATGGAAAGCTCAGTTTTCTCGGATTTGTCAGACTTCTGCACGGAGTCTCTTCTCGCACATTTCAGAAAGTGCAACCCGCTTAAAACCCTTTATACGGTGTGCCTTTCTAGTATTTCGTGGCCTCGTACCATCTTTGCTTAAGATGAAAGGTTCCTACTTTTGAAAAATCGGCCGGACGCAGAGGGTCATCTTTGCCGGCTTCTGCATGATTCAGTATTCAGTCTATTCCCTCTTCCTTTACTATTTAAAAACTATATAAAGGTTTCATGTAGGATAGTGTTTTCTGGTGCTGTAAGGCAGAAAAATGTACAGTTGAGATTTAGATTAGTGAACTGCTGGAAGTGAAAACCAATATTTTTGTTATAGTTTAGGTCCATCCTTTGTATGCATGCATAATTGAGGGAAACTGTCTATGATCACATCAGTAGCGAAAACCTACTGATCAATCCGAAAGAATTTGTGGCAGAAGATATGGGGATATTTATTTAGCCGGTAATCTTGATATAATGAGATTGTGGCTGCTGTATTTTGTTTGTGCTGATATATACATAAATTCTTGATGAATTGCCTCAATTTGATGAGATTGTGGGTGTGTGGCTAGACATGTCTAATTGAACGGGTGGGCTTTCAGTCGGGTTATTTTCAGGCCGTATACAATTTGGATCTGGTCATTTTCCGGGAAGATTGTCTCCAATTTTGTAGGTGATTTTAAAAAATATTTTTTCTTATCACCAAAATTTAAAAAAAACTCAGAATAAATTATGCAAAGAGGCATATATATTAGTATTAAGGCTTTAAAAAAGAAATATAAACTTAGAATAAAAAATTGTTAGTAATGTAGTGGCTTATAATCATAGCTTAATGATGTGAACTCGAAAAACCGACATGAATGAAAAAAACGGATCAATATGGTTATGCATGGGTTATGATTGAGTTTAGCTCATTTACTTTTAGGTTTTTCGGTTCAGATCATATTTAAATTACAAGACAACTTTTTCGAGTTATAACTTAATGGTTTTTGATTGAATTTTGAGACAATTTTAGCTCGGAATAAAATTTGACAGGGAACTAAGAACAAGTCAATATCAAATGAAACAATTTGGTCATAAAATCATCCTTATTTGCTGAGTTTGTGTCATGGGTGGCAAATAGCAATAAACTCTATTTTCATTTTAGTAAAATACTTCAACTTGGTGATAAAAGAGTGATCTAGTTTCAACTACTTTTGTTTACCTACTTCTGCAAATTATGTCATGAATTGGCTTCACATTCACTTATGAACTATATTGAGAATAATAAATTTGCCAAATGCTCGTTTAGTAAAGCATCGACTTTAGGTTTTCAAACTGATTTACGAATCTGCTCTTAGCTATTGTGCATTGTATATTATATGCTTGGACGCTACAATCCATCTATCATTTTTCGTAACTAACTTTGCGCCATTGCACCATAGAGATGACAAAATGGGCTGCAAGTTGGGTACTTTTTCTCATACTAGAACCACCTAAAATTTTAATATTGAATGCTTACTCACCATCTTTTGTGAGTAAAATATTTTTAGTCACACACACTCACGTGGTTATGCATTCACTATCCGTCACACCTTCACCCACCTTATTCCCATCTCATATTCGCTACTTACATGCACGCATTATACCTCTTACCATGCTCACAAATCACGATACCTTATATTAGGGATCGTTCAAGAGTTTGGACACGGATCTAGACCCATCAATTATTTTTAAATTTACATTCAATTCGGATTCAATGGATCTCAAAAAATAAGATCTTAACCTTTAAAAAAGGGACGGATTCAGGGTGGATTCAACTCGGTCATGTACATTTAAAATGAAATAGAGATTTAGAGATAAATAGAACTTTACCTTACGCTATGCAGAGTTGTGTCTCACGTATGTAACAAGCAACACTGAAGTGTCTCACAAAAACTCCCAAATGGGAAGTCCCAAAACTCGTCCACTACCAAAACCCAAATCAAATCTTTCACAACCCATTTTGATCCTTGCATTTTCAATTACTGGGATTGCATTCTTATTCCTCTTCTCATCTTTCATTTCTACAAGTGGGTTTTCTTCCCCTTCTACTAAAATCATCCCCCATGTCTTCAATCAACCTAAATCTAACTCCTTTCAACCAAATCAAAAGTTCTTGTATTGGGGTTATAGAATTGATTGCCCTGGAAAACATTGTGATACTTGTGCTGGTCTTGGTCACCAAGAATCTAGTCTTCGTTGTGCCCTTGAAGAGGCCTTATTCCTTGAAAGGTATAATCTTTTTTTTGCTTCAAAATTTTGGGTTGGATTTTTTTTTTTAGTAATATTGGGAATTCTTTTTACAGTTTTGGGTCTGGTTTAATTAAATTTAAGACCTTTTATACTGGTTGAAATGATTGCTTTCCTGTGTTTGAGATTGAGTTCTTTTTAGGTTTGTTTTGGTTTATTAAGGGATGTTATTTGATTGAATGTATGATATATTGGTTTAAGCATTGCTTTTGGGTTTTCATGTTTGGATTTTTCATTTCGGAGAGTAATTTTCATGTTTAAACTTTTTGTAATCTGAATCTGAACATATCCCATTTTACAGAAATGATTTTGAACAGTGATTGTGTTCATGTCTTGTCGTTGAGAATTATGTGCCTTGAAACAATCTATTTGTTATCAATGACAATGGTAATATTGCTTACATCCGACTCCCTCAAACTCCGCCTTAGTGGGAAGCTGCTTGATGGCATTGCTTCATTGTGGTATAACAGAATATGGTATATAAGTGTAGATTTTAGTTCTTTTAGGGATCTGTACTGAATATGTAGGCTCTCTGCTTGCTCTTGTAACGAAACGACTATTTGCTGTTCTCTAACCATAGTGCAAAAATACGGTTTTGGTCACGGTTACGGTAATGGTTGCGAAATAAATATCACGGTCAATACGTATAATTTCACGGTCAATGCAACCTATATTTTGGTCGCCACAAACTATAAAACCTTTACGGTATGGTCGGGATACAATTATGCGGCCTTGTTTTCGCACTATGTTTCTAACTGAGGGAACTCAATATATTTGATGATTTCTAGTATATATGTATTCGGTGCTTGTTTTGGTGTATCACCTATGATCAATCAAAAGTTCATGAATACTATCCATTTCCTTTTTTAAAGATGAGTAGTGTCTTATTTACACTTCACTTAAGGTACTTGTGATTACTTGTCACCTCTAATTCTAGTCTCGTTTTCTATTTTTTGATATTTTTGGGGGTATAAAACTTAATTTGCCTATTGAATTACGTCACAAATTATATTCCTGTAAATTTTTGTTGCAGGACTTTTGTGATGCCTGCTCGGATGTGCATTAACCCAATACATAACAAAAAAGGGATATTGCATCAAATGAGTAATGTGAGTACAGAGAAGGGGTAAGTTTCTGTCCTAAATAGCTCCAGATAGCATGATTTCTCCTACCCATGGAACTCGTTGTTTTCGACATTTTAGCTCTTTGACCCGCACATGCCTCCCTTACTTGATACTCACTGGCCACTGCAGCCAATCTTGAATGACGCAAATCTTAATCTTTTGTTAGTAATGTCTTCTAGGTGGATGGCTACCTCCTGTGCAATGGATTCTTTGTACGACTTGGACCTTATATCCCAGAAGATACCCGTGATTTTAGACAATTCAGAATTATGGCACCAAGTATTATCAACCACCATGAAGTTGGGTGCCAGAGGTGTGGCTCACGTGGAAGGGGTTAATCGGGTTGAGTTAAAGAAGAATTCTCAATATGCCAACCTCTTGCTTATTAATAGAACTGCAAGTCCTCTTGCATGGTAAACAATAATCCTCGTGGCTTAGGTGTTGCTGGCTTAGGTGTTGCTATAAGCGTTAATTGCTATTTTGCTATGAAATGTGTTTTGTTTGAAAACTTAGATACTCTTTCTTTTGTTACCTTTAGTTACCGGTAGCGCCTAAATTGACTTCAATATTACTTCTTGGACAATTTCAGGTTTGTGGAATGCAAGGATAGGCTAAATCATAGTGCTGTTATGCTGCCATACGATTTTCTTCCATCAATGGCAACTAAGAAACTTAGAGATGCTGCTGATATGGTATGTTTTTGTGTGTTCAGTTGTGCATTTTCCGTGACCTATCTAGGGTTTTGATGTGATGAAACAGGATATTGTCACTTATTGCTTTGGAGCAAAATTATTGTAAGTGTTGAATTTCAAATGTCGCTCCATCGTAATTCAAATCATAATCATAGCAATCTATCAGAAAATGGGGGACTTGTGCATCATTCTTCTTTTGGTATCGAGAGATCTTTTGTAAAATCATTTTTAGAGCTAGTCATTGATCTTGAGCATATGTAATCCTTGTAATTTGTGAAAATTGATTGTTACACTTAATTTGAAATTATTAGATAAAAGCGATGCTTGGTGACTATGATGCTATCCATGTCCGTCGGGGTGATATATTGAAAACAAGGAAAGATAGATTTGGTGTTGAAAGAAGCCGACATCCTCATGTTGAGAGGGATACAAGGCCAGAGTGTATTCTTCGAAGAATTGCGAAATGGATTCCACCTGGACGCACCCTTTTCATTGCATCGAATGAGAGGAAGCCTGGATATTTTTCACCCCTTGCGGCCAGGTATCCGTCTCTTAATATTTCTCCAACATAGGATATCATATAGATGTATATCAGAAATATTAATGGCCCGTTTGATAATCGGTACTGAAAGGTGGGAGTAGTAATGAAATGTTGGTGTAATTTTGGTAAGAATATCTCTTGATAAATTTAATGACCATATTTCTCCTTCAACAAGCTCATTTTCTTCACAAAATTCATTACAATGCATTACCACTGAACATGTGATATTAGGTGGTAATGAAAAATTGTGAACAAGAAAACTTTTTTATGATCAAGCTTTTATTACCATGGTAATGACATGATACATATCATGAAATTGACACTACAAATTATTCCCATTACCAACACTTAGCACCATTAACCAAAGGGGCCGTAAGTATTCTTGTTCTTAATCTCTACTATAATGATCGACCATATGGTTTATATCGATTTACATGTTGACATGAGTTTCATTCTTCAAATGTTAAGACTACTTTCCTGGCTAGATACATAGCATGACTACTGAACCATCATGGTTCCTATAACCACAGTTCTCAATCTGCGACCCTAGTAGCACTTGTGCTGATCTGCTAAATTCGGCAACTTTTATGCTAAATTCATGCTCGGGTTTGAAAATCTGTTGATTTCGAGGGGTTTTGGGCCTTTTGTTCCTCCTTGTAAATCTGTCAAATTAGGCTGTTTTATTCTTGCACAAATTTGCATTCTTGCTTTGCTACGGTGCAAATTCATAGGGGCTCATTAGGGCCCGGGGCAAAAGATTATTTATGGGCTTCTAAACTATTGTAAATAAAGTTCAAACCTTAGCACTAGTTGAAAACTAAACTTTTTGGGGGTCCTGGGTGTAGGCACGACTTGTACTTAGGGTCGGCCCTGTCAACACTCAACAGCATTGATATTCATTTTGCTATATGATATATGCAGGTACAAATTGGCATATTCATCAAACTACAGTAGAATCTTAGATCCTGTGATAGAGAATAACTACCAGTTGTTCATGATAGATAGGCTGATTATGATGGGAGCAAAAACTGTCATCAACACCTTCAAAACTGATGATTCAGATATGAGTTTAAGTGATGACCCAAAAAAAAATACCGGCGGATGGATGGAAGTTGTTCGTACCGAGAGTTGCTGAAGACTGAAGACATGAGAATCATGTTCATCAACTTATTGCTCTTGCAAGTCAAATACGACTGATTACTGTGCAGACGTTCACCCTACATGATATTGCATGACTTCATGCAACAACCGAAGGGGGAGACTTGTTGAGGGCCCCCTTAAGCTTCTTGCATAAATTTTAGAGGTTTCGGGGTGTTAGTATTGTGTTGCGATTGTATATTTTTTGCGCTTATTTTGACCGTTAACAAAGATCTTATGTGGGTGGATCGGGTTTAAATGTTGTCCCTTTGCCCATTGGCGATATTTTCTTCAAAGATGAGAAAATATCACATGATATCATGTAAATCTTATGATGTTGAGCAAAATGTTTCTTTGCTATCGGTGTGTTTTCTCCATCTCGTCTTCGTGTATATTCAATATATGGTGTACTTTTTTTAATAGGTAATACGGCAATCCTTTGAATGGGAAGTATAAATCGCAAAGGAGCTGAGGATCCTTTGCACATCCCTTGTTTCCATGAACTATATGTTCACTCATAAATCTAAGTAATGGTTGCTTAATTGTGGTGGTTCATGTAAGTAAGAAGTTTTGAATCGCAATAGAACAATTTCAAATGAATTGGTGAATAAATTTATTGGCAAACTAATTTGTAGCAAATTGGAAACCGCAAGAGTATAAGATTTGGTTTCTTTGAGAAAGGAGGAAAGATACTTTAATAGTTGTTGTGTTCGACGTAGCAGTTTAAGTAGATGTTAAATTTAATGAACCAAAACACAACTTTATTAAAAATGTCACTGTTCGATAAAGTATTAGTTGAAAAGTCATTTAGTGATATAAGTAATTGTTTTCAGAATATTATAATATGAAGAAGTCCAAAATCAAAAGTAGTACGATTTTCACTATATTTTCTTAATAGGTCTATAATTAAAAAAACTGCTACTAATTTTTTAATTATTAATTTACACAAATAATGTAACACCCGAATTTCCTCCCTTCCTTCACGATTTTGGTTTCGTTTAAGGGGTTGGAAATTCACCCCTTAAACGAAACCAAAATCGTGAAGGAAGGGAGGAAATTCGGGTGTTACAAATAATTAAATACTAAATATGTATAACTGTAAATTTATAATTATAGAGTTAAACGACTTAAAAAGCTAACAATTACCGACATATCTACTTTGCGCCAGTAAAGCATGGACACGCCACTCGACACACGTGTCGGACACGGACACGCGAAAATCCGTGTCCGACACGCCAAATAAAGTGTCCAATATTTTAATATTTTTCCGGACACGCGGACACGGCAAGGGCATGGAAGGGACACGACAAGGACACGTTTTTTTTAAAAAAAATAAAAAAATTGAAAACAGAGTACTGAACATGAGAACACTCGAATTCCCTCTCAATCTTGTTCTAATCTTTAATCTTAGTGTTAATCTTAACTTCTTAATCTTAGTGTGAAGCTTACATTCTGTTTTACGAGAAAGTGAAGCCTTGATGAAGGTACTTTTTTTTGGTTAAAAAATCTGTGTTCCGTTTCTTTCGCTTAGGGAGATGAGGAAATTTTATTTAAAGAGAGAAAACATAAATGGTAGTCGAAAGAGAATGAGATTGGGAATCAAGATGCCCATTTTTGGATTTGGTATGTATTGGTTGGGGATGGGGATTGGGATTGGGATGGGGACTCATCACTTTGAAGTTGAATGATCAGTTGATCACTGAATATAAGTTAATTGTATTACATATTTCACGAAATTGAATATTACAGACAGATGCAAAATCGTATTTATTTATTAATATTGATCAAATACGAGCCAAGTGAATTTTAGTTAGTCACAAGGCTCACAACTTTTGTGGATGAAATTACTTTTGTAGGGGAGGATGATGATGGATGTCGTATGGATGATGTGTGATGATCAAATTTAAATTTACCTATTTATTTGGTTTTCTTTGATTTGATTTGTATGACTATTTTTAAATACTCATGTTGTTTATTTGGTACTTATTTGAATTCTATGTGAGTTTTATGTTTTTAAAGTGTTTATTTACATATATCAAATGAAAGATTGTAACATTATTTTTAATTTGATATATTTATTATATTACCATTTTCGTGCCCCCGTGTCCGCCATTTTTAAGTTAGCGTTTTCCCGTACCCGTGTCGTGTCCGTGTCCGTGTTCGTTTTAGTGCAACTTAGCTTTGCGCTAGGGGTGTTAAAAACCGGATACCGGGTCGACCTGGTTTTTCGGATACTTAAAATTCTGATTCGGATCAGAAACCCGATACCCGGTTTTGTTAAAAACTTTTTTTTTTTCCTTATTTCTTTTAACATTTTTTTATATATAATTCAAATAGTAAATCTCTATAAACTAAAAGAATGGTGATGATTTGAAAGAGCAACACCTTGGCAACTACACAATCACCCTTTTAACTCCAAAGGGAAGACACAAAGATCAAATCCTCCATAGTTTGTACTTAATACTTTTTTGGTTTTTAATAGTTGCTATAAATTTATTTTCTAAACTTGATTATTGAAAGTTGTTCTATTATTGAAGTTCATTATTCTTCATTGGAGCTTAAAAGATACAAGTACTAAAAATAAAGAATTGCAACTCAGAAAACAGCTCGCCCAAGCCTATTCGCCACTAAGACCAAACCTGATTGACTATGCGAACCAATGATCCGGTCAAGCTCGGATAAATTTTCACGGAAGTGGAATTTCCAGAAAACGTGCATCAAGAATCAGTAAGCCATGGATGTCCGTTTTCATCATGATGCGATCTTAAAATCAGATAGCAGCAAAATCTGAGGAAATAAAAATTAACACAAGCGATTGATAGTGCTGCTCCTCTAAAATGGGTTGGATCATCTATAAAAAAGGCGCAAACATCTTATACATGACAGGAACTACACTTCTACATCAAAAAATAGCACGATTTTATTGGAATTAGATTGAAGAAGAAGATTCAAGAAGAAGCAAGATGAGTAGATGACGGCCAGCAAGAATGAAGACGGGATTTCCAAAGGCCCAAGATAAACTTAGGGTTTTGAAAATAAAATAAAATAAAATAAAAATCGGATACTGGCTTCCCGGTTTTCCGAAATTCGCGATCTGTATTCGATCCGAAAACCCGGTTTTAAAACCGCGTACCGGACCCGAATTATCCGAATTTGGTAGATCGGATAATTTACCCGGTTTTAAAAATCAGATACCGGTTATTCCGGGTTTTTAAACTGGATATTTTTTAACACCCATGCTTTGCGCCAAACACACTTAATATTGGACTCCTAGGCGTGTGTTTCAAAGGCAAACGTACGTGACCATCTCCATTTCTTAACTTCCCACCTCCATTAATGCCTTGATACTTGATTGTAGCTTGGTTTTACCTTCCCACCATTCATTCCCTATTCAAGGATTTTTTCAAGATATACTTCCTTATCCGTTTTTCATATTTCCCATGGCTAAATACGTATCTTACATCGTCTCTCCCCTACGCCAAAACCCTAATTTATATTTCAGATACACAACAATGTCAATTGAATCTCAACAACAAGAACTGATTACAAAAGTTGCTGAACAAGTTTCAAATATAATTCGGACCAAACCTAGATGGGAAAATACATTACAATCTCATTTTCCATCCTTCAATTTTTTTGACCCCAGGTTTTTTAACGAGGTACTCAAACTTCAAATCCATCCCTTTTTTTCTCTTCGTTTATTCAATTGGCTTGCATTAAATTCTGAATTTTCCCCTGATCCCATTTCTTGTAACTATTTATTTAATGCCCTTTTAAAATCTACGTCTTCTGTTGCTGCAAAATCGATTCTTGATTATTCTCCTCAATTAAACCCTGACCCAAAATGTTTAGAATCTTTAATTTGTTGTTTGTGTAGAGATGGTTTTGTTAATGAAACTGTTGATTTATTTGCAAAGTTGAGATCTCTGGGGTTTTCCCCATCAATTGAAACTTGGCATTGTGCTTTTTTAGTGGCAATTAAAATTAAGAGGACTGATATAGTTTGGGGTTTGTATAGTGAGATGATGAATTGTGGGGTTTCTCCTGATGTTAAGATTGCTGGGTATTTAATTCAAGCTTGTTGTATTGATAAAAACGTTGAAAGAGGGTACGAGCTTTTTAGACAAATTTGGGATGGTGGAGTTGCTCCTGATAGATTTGCTTTCACTAGATTGATTAGTGGGTTTTCGTTGGAGGGGCGATACGATAAGGTTTCGGAGCTTTTGCATTTAATGATAGAGAGGAATTGTATGCCTGATGTATATACTTATCAAGGAGTAGTTTATGGTCTTTGCAAGAATAAGAGAGTGGAAGAAGGGCTTAGGATTTTTAATGAACTTAAGGCTAGAGGGTATGCTCCAAATACGGTTATGTATACAACAATTATTCATGGACTTTGTAGGATGAAGAGGATTAATGAAGCTAGGATGTTGTGGTTGGAAATGAAAGAAAAGGGTTTGATTCCTAATGAGTATACTTATAACGTGCTTATTCATGCGTATTGTCGAATCTATGAAGTCGAGGAAGCTTTGAAGTTGAAAAACGAGATGTGTGATCAAGGTTTTAAGCTCAATACTATGCTTTATAATACCTTGATTGCGGGATTGTGTAAGAACAATAGGACCAAGGAAGCTTGTGAATCGTTTGAACAAATGCCTCGGGATAATGTTGCGCGTGATTTAGCCACATACAACTCGTTGATCCTTGGCCTTTGTAGAGAAGGAGAGTTGTCTAGGGGTCAGGTGCTCTTTGAAGAGCTATTAGCTGTGGGTTTGCATCCCTCGAATCAATCATATTCTCCATTTATTGAACAACTTTGTCGAATTGGAAAAACGCATCAAGCGTTAGAGCTTCTGACCGATATGATGAACAAGGGTGTCGAGCCTTCACAATACGACCTCGAGTGTATCATAGATGGATTGTGCAGGGAAAGATTACTGACTGAAGCGGTGCATTGGTTGTCTGAGATGCTGGATAGTAAGCGTATTCCAAGGTGGAGTCTCTGCATGATGCTAATTGAAAGCCTTGTGCAGGAAGATGAGCTCGACGCTGCTCTTGTTGTTCTTGACTTAATCGTACCGGTAGGCTTTAGGCTTGAGCTTAAGACAAGTTTATGTTGGTCTCTTGTTATCAAACTTTGTAGTTCTAATTCAAACCGTGTCGAAATGCTACTGCAAGATATCATATCCAATGGATAAGTTTCCTTGCTATTGAATGCATTTCATATTGATGTCCAATTGTTTATTTTACCCTTTGGTTAGATTTTTTTTAGACATGGTTGTCAATAAATTGCGCTACTACGCGAGACAATCAATTGTAAAATTCCAATTTTGTAATAACATTTTCGGCACAACTTTTAATTTTTCTGTTTTTTTTTTATTCAGCGTAGGCCAGAGAACCCTATACAAAGGGAAAGGTATTAGAATTTCGGATTATTGGGTGTTCAATAACAAGTGATACAACAATAAATTGGAAGATTAGGGCTTTGAGAATATGCAAAAACAAGTTGGTTGTAATTGTTTTTTTATTTTCTTTAATAAAATGATCAAATTTCATATAAATAAAAGTTCTAAAAATTTATTATTACCAATCATCTTAATTTATAACTCTTTTAAGTAGGAAGTACAAGTAATCAAATAAATCATTGACATAACAAATATAGAAAAACTGAAGTTGTGTCATGCACACAACCGATTTTTATATTTTGAGATTAGTACTTAACACACTTTTATTATTTTCATGTCTATTACAACAATGAAGAGATGTTGAAAGTCTAAAAGCTAGAATGATTTCCTTCCAATGAAGGTACGATTTACGAATTCGGGATGGAGTTAACTCCATCCCGCTTTTATTCTCTACAGATACTTGATAGCCTCAATCAGTAACAGAAACAAGTTTGTTCTTCCATATCAGTGTCAAAAAACTATTCGATCATGTACGCAGCCAGTTACCAGAATTGTTAACATATCAACATGGAGCTAATGACACGGATGCTCGACAACTCTACTGATTGCGGCCGAGGTGTTTCGGAGGCTAATTTGATGATTTAGTATCTGGTAAAACTGCTTCAAAACCGACTGCACACATGTGCTCTACTATTAATAGCATCATGCGGGATTATGCAAGAAAAAAGATATGTCGATTGTCAACCACGCCGATTTTCTAGTAGTATCTTTCATCGTATCACAAATGAACTTATTGCAGAACAGACACCAAAACGCCCTGCCTCAAAGGTTAGCTGCAAAAGCCACTGCAGGTCAACCACAGAAACATTTCCATGTTAATGAGCATCTCAATTTGAAAGAGAGATGGTAATAACTCGAAAATGCAAATAAATTGAAGGAGAGATAGTTGGTAATTAACTAGAAAATGTTAACAAGACACTCAACACTTCACCAAATTTCCAACAAAAACACAGGTTGGATTTGGATCGGGTTGGGTTTTTAGGATAGAGTAAAAAATTGATAGGTGTAACGAGAAATACATAGCTCATAGGCAAAAAGATAGTAGAGTAGGTGCAGAACAACAAGCTTAGCAATTGTATTTTGCTCTATTGTTTTTTATGTGGATGTTTTTGGGTTTTTCGACAGCAGTTCACGAACTTTTACCGTCAATTCATCTATCATTTGTCCATACCTTGAGCCTAACCATTCGGAAGAATCAAACCAAAAGTTTCAAAATATTTGGAGTTCCAACTTCTTTTACATTCCATTTTATTCCATTTAATTAATTCAATACCCTTTGTAATAAGAAATGTACATGATTTAATGAGTCATTTTAACAAAGTCCATTATAATCCGAAATCTTAAACTATAAATCTTTGTTTTATCAAGTAAGTGAAAAAGTTTCTAACAAAATGCAAAATTATGATACCCTGTTGATTATGAAGATCTATCCAGAATCTGAATCGAGATCAGTCAAGATTTTGGCCTAAAGAGATAGGTACAATGGACAAATAAATCAGTGGATATTAAAAATGACAGCAACACATTTAGCCTAAACACATTCATCATCATGACAAACCAGGGTCACATGATTTGCTGATTGACGTACGAATCGCGAATCGGAAATAGTAAATTATGGTGGGTTTTAGGCTATTTTTGAACCACTTTGAGCGAATCATGTTTTGCA
Organism: Amaranthus tricolor; assembly: GCF_026212465.1. Classification (NCBI taxonomy): domain Eukaryota; kingdom Viridiplantae; phylum Streptophyta; class Magnoliopsida; order Caryophyllales; family Amaranthaceae; genus Amaranthus; species Amaranthus tricolor. Next base: position 43,344,045 of record NC_080047.1, read on the forward strand.
ACCAGTAAGACTCTAGGCTCAAAAATGGCTAAAATCACAAGTTCACATTGATAAAATAAAAGAAAATTAGCTCAAAATAATCCCAACTATCGCTCGTTGGCCATAAATAATCCCCACTATTGATTATTTTTAAATAATTCCAAC